>NC_066580.1:380505-694709 GCF_024323335.1 Lathyrus oleraceus
TTGATTGAATTATGTGAATCATGAAAATGTTGTTGTCAAACCCATGAAATTTGATTGAATTGTGTGAATTAAGTAAATGTTGTTGTTAAACCCATGAAATTTGATTGAATTGTGTGAATGATGATAATGTTGTTGTTAAACCCATGAAATTTGATTGAATTGTGGGAATGATAAAAATGTTAATGTTAAACCCATGAAATTTAATTGAGTTGTGTGCATGATGATAATGTTGTTGTTAAACCTATGAAATTTGATTGGATTGTGTGAATGATGAAAACGTTGTTAAACCTATGAAATCTAATTGAATGGTGGAAATGATGAAATGTTGATGTTAAACCCATGAAATTTTATTGAATTGTGTGAATAATGAAAATGTATTTGTTAAACCCATGAAATTTGATTAAATTGTGAGAATAATGAAAATGTTATTGTTAAACCCATAAAATTTGATTTAATTGTGGGAATGATGAAAATGTTGATGTTAAACCCACGAAATATGATAAATTTTGTGAATGATGAAAATGTTGTTGTTAAACCCATGAAATCTAATTGAATTGTGTGCATGATGATAATGTTGTTGTTAAACCTATGAAATTTGATTGGATTGTGTGAATGATGCAAACATTGTTGTTAAACCTATGAAATTTGATGAATGTGGTGGAAATGATTAACTGTTGATGTTAAACCCATGAAAATTGATTGAATTGTGTGAATAATGAAAATGTTGTTGTTAAACCCATGAAATTTGATTGAATTGTGTGAATGATGAAAATGTTGGGCTTAAACCCACGAAATTTGATTGAATTGTGTGAATGATGAAAATGTTGTTGTTAAACCCATGAAATCTAATTGAATTGTGTGCATGATGAAAATGTTGTTGTTAAACCTAGGAAATATGATTGGATTGTGTGAATGATGAAAACGTTGTTGTTAAACCTATGAAATTTGATTGAATTGTGGAAATGATGAAATGTTGATGTTAAACCCATGAAATTTGATTGAATTGTGGGAATGATAAAAAATGATGATGTTAAACCCAAGAAATTTAATTGAATTGTAGGGATTGATGAAAATGATGATGTTAAACCCATGAAATTTGATTGAATTGTAGGAATGGTGAAAACGATGACGTTACACACATGAAATTTGATTGAATTATGGGAATGATGAAAATGTTGTGGTTAAACCCATGAAATTTGATTGAATGTGGGAATGATGAAAATAATGATGTTGAACCCATGATATTTGATCGAATTGTGGGAATGATGAAAATACTGATGTTAAACCCATGAAATTTGATTGAATTGTGTGAATGATGATAATGTTGTTGTTAAACCCATGAAATTTGATTGAATGGTGGGAATGATAAAAATGTTGATGTTAAACCCATGAAATTAATTGAGTTGTGTGCATGATAAAAATGTTGTTGTTAAACCTATGAAATTTGATTGGATTGTGTGAATGATGAAAACGTTGTTGTTAAACCTATGAAATTGATTGAATGGTGGAAATGATAAATGTGTGATGTTAAACCCATGAAATTTGATTGAATTGTTTGAATAATGAAAATGTGTTGTTAAACCCTTGAAATTTTATTGAATTGTGGGAATGATGAAAATGTTGATGTTAAACCCACGAAATTTGATTAAATGTGTGAATGATGAAAATGTTATTGTTAAACCCATGAAATCTAATTGAATTGTGTGCATGATGAAAATGTTGTTGTTAAACCTAGGAAATTTGATTGGATTGTGTGAATGATGAAAATGTTGTTGTTAAACCTATGAAATTTGATTGAATTGTGGAAATGATGAAATGTTGATGTTAAACCCATGAAATTTGATTGAATTGTGGGAATGATAAAAATGATGATGTTAAACCCATGAAATTTGATTGAATTGTGGGAATGATGAAAATGATGATGTTAAACCCATGAAATTTGATTGAATTGTGGGAATGATGAAAATGTTGATGTTAAACCCATGAAATCTGATTGAATTGTCTTAATGATGAAAATATTGTTATTAAACCCATGAAATTTGGTTGAATTGTGTGAATGATGAAAATGTTGTTGTTAAACCTATGAAATTTGATTGAATTGTGTGAATGATGAAAACGTTGTTGTTAAACCTATGAAATTTGATTATATTGTGGGAATGATGAAAATGATGATGTTACACACATGAAATTGGATTGAATTATGGGAATGAAGAAAATGTTGATGTTAAACCCATGAAATTTGATTAAATGTGGGAATGATGAAAATAATGATGTTAAACCCATGATATTTGATCAAATTGTGGGAATGATAAAATGTTGATGTTAAACCCATGAAATTTGATTGAATTGTGTGAATGATTATAATGTTCTTATTAAACCCATGAAATTTGACTGAATTATGGGAATAATAAAAATGTTGATGTTAAGCCCGTGAAATTTAATTGAGTTGTGTGCATGATGATAATGTTGTTGTTAAACCTATGAAATTTGATTGGATTGAGTGAATGATGAAAACATTGTTGTTAAACCTATGAAATTTAATTGAATGGTGGAAATGATGAAATGTTGATGTTAAACCCATGAAATTTGATTGAATTGTGTGAAGAATGAAAATGTTGTTGTTAAACCCATGAAATTTGATTGAATTGTGGGAATGATGAAAATGATGATGTTACACACATGAAATTTGATTGAATTATGGGAATGATGAAAATGTAGATGTTAAACCCATGAAATTTGATTGAATGTGGGAATGATTAAAATAATGATGTTAAACCCATGATATTTGATCGAAATGTGGGATTGATGAAAATGTTGATGTTAAACCCATGAAATTTGATTGAATTGTGTGAATGATGATAATGTTGTTGTTAAACCCATGAAATTTGATTGAATTGTGGGAATGATAAAAATGTTAATGTTAAACCCATGAAATTTAATTGAGTTGTGTGCATTATGATAATGTTGTTGTTAAACCTATGAAATTTGATTGGATTGTGTGAATGATGAAAACGTTGTTGTTAAACCTATGAAATTTGATTGAATTGTGGAAATGATGAAATGTTGATGTTAAACCCATGAAATTTGATTGAATTATGGGAATGATAAAAATGATGATGTTAAACCCATGAAATTTGATTGAATTGTGGGAATGATGAAAATGATGATGTTAAACCCATGAAATTTGATTGAATTGTGGGAATGGTGGAAACGATGATGTTACACACATGAAATTTGATTGAATTATGGGAATGATGAAAATGTTGTGGTTAAACCCATGAAATTTGATTGAATGTGGGAATGATGAAAATAATGATGTTAAACCCATGATATTTGATCGAATTGTGGGAATGATGAAAATACTGATGTTAAACCCATGAAATTTGATTGAATTGTGTGAATGATGATAATGTTGTTGTTAAACCCATGAAATTTGATTGAATTGTGGGAATGATAAAAATGTTGATGTTAAACCCATGAAATTTAATTGAGTTGTGTGCATGATAAAATGTTGTTGTTAAACCTATGAAATTTGATTGGATTGTGTGAATGATGAAAACGTTGTTGTTAAACCTATGAAATTTGATTGAATGGTGGAAATGATGAAATGTTGATGTTAAACCCATGAAATTTGATTGAATTGTTTGAATAATGAAAATGTTGTTGTTAAACCCTTGAAATTTTATTGAATTGTGGGAATGATGAAAATGTTGATGTTAAACCCACAAAATTTGATTAAATTGTGTGAATGATGAAAATGTTATTGTTAAACCCATGAAATCTAATTGAATTGTGTGAATGATGAAAATGTTGTTGTTAAACCTATGAAATTTGATTGAATTGTGTGAATGATGAAAACGTTGTTGTTAAACCTATGAAATTTGATTATATTGTGAAAATGATGAAATGTTGATGTTAAACCCATGAAATTGGATTGAATTGTGTGAATAATGAAAATGTTGTTGTTAAATCCATGAAATTTAATTAAATTATGGGAATTATGAAAATGTTAATGTTAAACCCATGAAATTTTATTGAATTGTGGGAATGATGAAAATGAAGATGTTACACACATGAAATTGGATTGAATTATGGGAATGAAGAAAATGTTGATGTTAAACCCATGAAATTTGATTAAATGTGGGAATGATGAAAATAATGATGTTAAACCCATGATATTTGATCAAATAGTGGGAATGATGAAATGTTGATGTTAAACCCATGAAATTTGATTGAATTGTGTGAATGATTATAATGTTCTTATTAAACCCATGAAATTTGACTGAATTATGGGAATAATAAAAATGTTGATGTTAAACCCGGGAAATTTAATTGAGTTGTGTGCATGATGATAATGTTGTTGTTAAACCTATGAAATTTGATTGGATTGAGTGAATGATGAAAACATTGTTGTTAAACCTATGAAATTTGATTGAATGGTGGAAATGATGAAATGTTGATGTTAAACCCATGAAATTTGATTGAATTGTGTGAATAATGAAAATGTTGTTGTTAAACCCATGAAATTTGATTGTATTGTTGGAATGATGAAAATGTTGAAGTTAAACCCATGAAATTTGATTGAATTGTGGGAATGATGAAAATGATGATGTTACACACATGAAATTTGATTGAATTATGGGAATGATGAAATGTTGATGTTAAACCCATGAAATTTGATTGAATGTGGGAATGATTAAAATAATGATGTTAAACCCATGATATTTGATCGAAATGTGGGATTGATGAAATGTTGATGTTAAACCCATGAAATTTGATTGAATTGTGTGAATGATGATAATGTTGTTGTTAAACCCATGAAATTTGATTGAATTGTGGGAATGATAAAAATGTTAATGTTAAACCCATGAAATTTAATTGAGTTGTGTGCATGATGATAATGTTGTTGTTAAACCTATGAAATTTGATTGAATTGTGTGAATGATGAAAACGTTGTTGTTAAACCTATGAAATTTGATTGAATGGTGGAAATGATGAAATGTTGATGTTAAACCCATGAAATTTGATTGAATTGTGTGAATAATGAAAATGTTGTTGTTAAACCCTTGAAATTTATTGAATTGTGGGAATGATGAAAATGTTGATGTTAAACCCATGAAATTTGATTAAATTGTGTGAATGATGAAAATGTTATTTTTAAACCCATGAAATCTAATTGAATTGTGTGCATGATGAAAATGTTGTTGTTAAACCTAGGAAATTTGATTGGATTGTGTGAATGATGAAAATGTTGTTGTTAAACCTATGAAATTTGATTGAATTGTGGAAATGATGAAATGTTGATGTTAAACCCATGAAATTTGATTGAATTGTGGGAATGATAAAAATGATGATGTTAAACCCATGAAATTTTATTGAATTGTGGGAATGATGAAAATGATGATGTTAAACCCATGAAATTTGATTGAATTGTAGGAATGATGAAAATGTTGATGTTAAACCCATGAAATCTGATTGAATTGTCTTAATGATGAAAATATTGTTATAAAACCCATGAAATTTGGTTGAATTGTGTGAATGATGAAAATGTTGTTGTTAAACCTATGAAATTTGATTGAATTGTGTGAATGATGAAAACGTTGTTGTTAAACCTATGAAATTTGATTATATTGTGAAAATGATGAAATGTTGATGTTAACCCATGAAATTGGATTGAATTGTGTGAATAATGAAAATGTTGTTGTTAAATCCATGAAATTTAATTAAATTAAGGGAATTATGAAAATGTTGATGTTAAACCCATGAAATTTTATTGAATTGTGGGAATGATGAAAATGAAGATGTTACACACATGAAATTGGATTGAATTATGGGAATGAAGAAAATGTTGATGTTAAACCCATGAAATTTGATTAAATGTGGGAATGATGAAAATAATGATGTTAAACCCATCATATTTGATCAAATTGTGGGAATGATGAAATGTTGATGTTAAACCCATGAAATTTGATTGAATTGTGTGAATGATTATAATGTTCTTATTAAACCCATGAAATTTGACTGAATTATGGGAATAATAAAAATGTTGATGTTAAACCCGGGAAATTTAATTGAGTTGTGTGCATGATGATAATGTTGTTGTTAAACCTATGAAATTTGATTGGATTGAGTGAATGATGAAAACATTGTTGTTAAACCTATGAAATTTGATTGAATGGTGGAAATGATGAAATGTTGATGTTAAACCCATGAAATTTGATTGAATTGTGTGAATAATGAAAATGTTGTTGTTAAACCCATGAAATTTGATTGTATTGTTGGAATGATGAAAATGTTGAAGTTAAACCCATGAAATTTGATTGAATTGTGGGAATGATGAAAATGATGATGTTACAGACATGAAATTTGATTGAATTATGGGAATGATGAAAATGTTGATGTTAAACCCATGAAATTTGATTGAATGTGGGAATGATTAAAATAATGATGTTAAACCCATGATATTTGATCGAAATGTGGGATTGATGAAAATGTTGATGTTAAACCCATGAAATTTGATTGAATTGTGTGAATGATGATAATGTTGTTGTTAAACCCATGAAATTTGATTGAATTGTGGGAATGATAAAAATGTTAATGTTAAACCCATGAAATTTAATTGAGTTGTGTGCATGATGATAATGTTGTTGTTAAACCTATGAAATTTGATTGAATTGTGTGAATGATGAAAACGTTGTTGTTAAACCTATGAAATTTGATTGAATGGTGGAAATGATGAAATGTTGATGTTAAACCCATGAAATTTGACTGAATTGTGTGAATAATGAAAATGTTGTTGTTAAACCCTTGAAATTTTATTGAATTGTGGGAATGATGAAAATGTTGATGTTAAACCCATGAAATTTGATTAAATTGTGTGAATGATGAAAATGTTATTTTTAAACCCATGAAATCTAATTGAATTGTGTGCATGATGAAAATGTTGTTGTTAAACCTAGGAAATTTGATTGGATTGTGTGAATGATGAAAATGTTGTTGTTAAACCTATGAAATTTGATTGAATTGTGGAAATGATGAAATGTTGATGTTAAACCCATGAAATTTGATTGAATTGTGGGAATGATAAAAATGATGATGTTAAACCCATGAAATTTTATTGAATTGTGGGAATGATGAAAATGATGATGTTAAACCCATGAAATTTGATTGAATTGTAGGAATGATGAAAATGTTGATGTTAAACCCATGAAATCTGATTGAATTGTCTTAATGATGAAAATATTGTTATAAAACCCATGAAATTTGGTTGAATTGTGTGAATGATGAAAATGTTGTTGTTAAACCTATGAAATTTGATTGAATTGTGTGAATGATGAAAACGTTGTTGTTAAACCTATGAAATTTGATTATATTGTGAAAATGATGAAATGTTGATGTTAAACCCATGAAATTGGATTGAATTGTGTGAATAATGAAAATGTTGTTGTTAAATCCATGAAATTTAATTAAATTAAGGGAATTATGAAAATGTTGATGTTAAACCCATGAAATTTTATTGAATTGTGGGAATGATGAAAATGAAGATGTTACACACATGAAATTGGATTGAATTATGGGAATGAAGAAAATGTTGATGTTAAACCCATGAAATTTGATTAAATGTGGGAATGATGAAAATAATGATGTTAAACCCATCATATTTGATCAAATTGTGGGAATGATGAAATGTTGATGTTAAACCCATGAAATTTGATTGAATTGTGTGAATGATTATAATGTTCTTATTAAACCCATGAAATTTGACTGAATTATGGGAATAATAAAAATGTTGATGTTAAACCCGGGAAATTTAATTGAGTTGTGTGCATGATGATAATGTTGTTGTTAAACCTATGAAATTTGATTGGATTGAGTGAATGATGAAAACATTGTTGTTAAACCTATGAAATTTGATTGAATGGTGGAAATGATGAAATGTTGATGTTAAACCCATGAAATTTGATTGAATTGTGTGAATAATGAAAATGTTGTTGTTAAACCCATGAAATTTGATTGTATTGTGGGAATGATGAAAATGTTGAAGTTAAACCCATGAAATTTGATTGAATTGTGGGAATGATGAAAATGATGATGTTACACACATGAAATTTGATTGAATTATGGGAATGATGAAAATGTTGATGTTAAACCCATGAAATTTGATTGAATGTGGCAATGATTAAAATAATGATGTTAAACCCATGATATTTGATCGAAATGTGGGATTGATGAAAATGTTGATGTTAAACCCATGAAATTTGATTGAATTGTGTGAATGATGATAATGTTGTTGTTAAACCCATGAAATTTGATTGAATTGTGGGAATGATAAAAATGTTAATGTTAAACCCATGAAATTTAATTGAGTTGTGTGCATGATGATAATGTTGTTGTTAAACCTATGAAATTTGATTGGATTGTGTGAATGATGAAAATGTTGTTGTTAAACCTATGAAATTTGATTGAATGGTGGAAATGATGAAATGTTGATGTTAAACCCATGAAATTTGATTGAATTGTGTGAATAATGAAAATGTTGTTGTTAAACCCTTGAAATTTTATTGAATTGTGGGAATGATGAAAATGTTGATGTTAAACCCACGAAATTTGATTAAATTGTGTGAATGATGAAAATGTTATTTTTAAACCCATGAAATCTAATTGAATTGTGTGCATGATGAAAATGTTGTTGTTAAACCTAGGAAATTTGATTGGATTGTGTGAATGATGAAAATGTTGTTGTTAAACCTATGAAATTTGATTGAATTGTGGAAATGATGAAATGTTAATGTTAAACCCATGAAATTTGATTGAATTGTGGGAATGATGAAAATGATGATGTTAAACCCATGAAATTTGATTGAATTGTGGGAATGATGAAAATGATGATGTTAAACCCATGAAATTTGATTGAATTGTGGGAATGATGAAAATGTTGATGTTAAACCCATGAAATCTGATTGAATTGTCTTAATGATGAAAATATTGTTATTAAACCCATGAAATTTGATTGAATTATGGGAATGATGAAAATGTTGTGGTTAAACCCATGAAATTTGATTGAATGTGGGAATGATGAAAATAATGATGTTAAACCCATGATATTTGATCGAATTGTGGGAATGATGAAAATACTGATGTTAAACCCATGAAATTTGATTGAATTGTGTGAATGATGATAATGTTGATGTTAAACCCATGAAATTTGATTGAATTGTGTGAAGAATGAAAATGTTGTTGTTAAACCCATGAAATTTGATTGAATTGTGGGAATGATGAAAATGATGATGTTACACACATGAAATTTGATTGAATTATGGGAATGATGAAAATGTAGATGTTAAACCCATGAAATTTGATTGAATGTGGGAATGATTAAAATAATGATGTTAAACCCATGATATTTGATCGAAATGTGGGATTGATGAAAATGTTGATGTTAAACCCATGAAATTTGATTGAATTGTGTGAATGATGAAAATAATGATGTTAAACCCATCATATTTGATCAAATTGTGGGAATGATGAAATGTTGATGTTAAACCCATGAAATTTGATTGAATTGTGTGAATGATTATAATGTTCTTATTAAACCCATGAAATTTGACTGAATTATGGGAATAATAAAAATGTTGATGTTAAACCCGGGAAATTTAATTGAGTTGTGTGCATGATGATAATGTTGTTGTTAAACCTATGAAATTTGATTGGATTGAGTGAATGATGAAAACATTGTTGTTAAACCTATGAAATTTGATTGAATGGTGGAAATGATGAAATGTTGATGTTAAACCCATGAAATTTGATTGAATTGTGTGAATAATGAAAATGTTGTTGTTAAACCCATGAAATTTGATTGTATTGTTGGAATGATGAAAATGTTGAAGTTAAACCCATGAAATTTGATTGAATTGTGGGAATGATGAAAATGATGATGTTACACACATGAAATTTGATTGAATTATGGGAATGATGAAAATGTTGATGTTAAACCCATGAAATTTGATTGAATGTGGCAATGATTAAAATAATGATGTTAAACCCATGATATTTGATCGAAATGTGGGATTGATGAAAATGTTGATGTTAAACCCATGAAATTTGATTGAATTGTGTGAATGATGATAATGTTGTTGTTAAACCCATGAAATTTGATTGAATTGTGGGAATGATAAAAATGTTAATGTTAAACCCATGAAATTTAATTGAGTTGTGTGCATGATGATAATGTTGTTGTTAAACCTATGAAATTTGATTGGATTGTGTGAATGATGAAAATGTTGTTGTTAAACCTATGAAATTTGATTGAATGGTGGAAATGATGAAATGTTGATGTTAAACCCATGAAATTTGATTGAATTGTGTGAATAATGAAAATGTTGTTGTTAAACCCTTGAAATTTTATTGAATTGTGGGAATGATGAAAATGTTGATGTTAAACCCACGAAATTTGATTAAATTGTGTGAATGATGAAAATGTTATTTTTAAACCCATGAAATCTAATTGAATTGTGTGCATGATGAAAATGTTGTTGTTAAACCTAGGAAATTTGATTGGATTGTGTGAATGATGAAAATGTTGTTGTTAAACCTATGAAATTTGATTGAATTGTGGAAATGATGAAATGTTAATGTTAAACCCATGAAATTTGATTGAATTGTGGGAATGATGAAAATGATGATGTTAAACCCATGAAATTTGATTGAATTGTGGGAATGATGAAAATGATGATGTTAAACCCATGAAATTTGATTGAATTGTGGGAATGATGAAAATGTTGATGTTAAACCCATGAAATCTGATTGAATTGTCTTAATGATGAAAATATTGTTATTAAACCCATGAAATTTGGTTGAATTGTGTGTGTCATACGGTGAACTGGACTTTTTGTGTTTTGCTTTTTATCGCAATGTCGCGGTTAGCAAGAGTCGCCACCGACTTTTCTTTTATCCAATAAGGAAAGGTGGAAAAGAACAGGAAAGACCTTAATTTAGATTTTGGGTTCGGGAGGTACATTATACAAAGGGAAGGTGTTAGCACCCTTTGTATCCATGGTTATCCATGGGCTCTTAATTGCTCGATCACTTATATTATTTTTGTCTGAAAAAAAAGTGTTTGTGAATTGTTTGGAAAATTGTTTTTGGAAAGAGAATTTAACTTTGTAATGATTCTTGTATGAATATATACAAAGTAGTTATCTCGTTTAGTTTTGAAAATTGTTTAGAAAAATATAACTCGGTAATGATTCTAGTATGAATGTATACCAAGTGGTGATTTTCTGAAGGTATTTTGAAAGGTGTGAGGTGTGAAAAAATGTTTTAGGTTGTGAGCCAGCAATTAAGAGTTATACCCACCCAAGGTCTTTATGAGTATTTCCTATCCTTATGAGGGTAAAACTGTCCTTATTATTGAGAAATAAGTAGTTTTATCCTTTGGATGTAAAAGGGTCATCGTAGGGTCATCGATTGGTCATTGAAGGCAACAGTTACGAGGATACCTTAGCATTCGAAGGGACTATCATCTTTTAACCGTAGGCAACATCGGAGGGTCATCGAGGGACAAAGTTGTATATTCGAAGGCAACATCCGAGGGACTATAATTTATTTTATGATGATTTAACCGAAGGGTCTTTGCTAAGGGTATCCCCACGTTCGCGGGACATGACCATAATATCGTAATCGTAAGGCAACAAAGAGAGGTCCAAGATCACTTATTCAAAGGCAAAGTTTTACAATTAATTATATAATTAGGATGAAACTCCACATTAAAATTATTAAAAATAATATATTAAAAAATTAATACATTAGAAATTAATACATTAAAAATTAATTTAGGGTGAAACTCCACAAGGGTATCCCACAAATAAAGTGGAATACCTAGCCAATAACCTTTTCCTGGGATATGTGAACCTTTACGAAACTCAAAAAAAGAAACATGTCAGAACACCAAATCAGGGTGCAATCGAAGATTACACCGGAGAATATCACAACAATAAATAGGATAGGATGAATAATGCATGGCTATGATAAAAACATAAAAAAAACAGACTAGAAGAATCAGGTACTGTCTCGTTCGCCTCTGCCTCGCCTAGCGAAGGCCACGGATTTTGAATTTGAAAACAGCCCCATGTTAGGAACTTTGAATTTTATGGCATTTTATCACAGGAATAACATGGTCAAACATTCAGGGTATTCAGGCGTATTTAGATTCCCATACGAAAGCAAATTATATATCAACATTTAATCATGATACATTATATATGTAGATATGGCCAATTGAAAGTATAAACAATAGAGATACGCAAACCTGTTTGCCAATTCAAGGTTGAAGGGATTGACCACTTGTAGTATCGGAATAAGTTAGGCAGCGGGAATTGGACGGCGATGGCTTTGGTGCAGATGGGCTGCCTTCAGGGTTTCTTTACTCTGAATTCTCCGGGTAGGCAGGGTTCCTATGCCAAAGTTTCTATCCGTCCTTCTCTGTTCTCTCTCTTTCTTTTTCCTCAAGGTTTTGTTCCAAGGAAACCTCAGAGTGTTTTGCTTCTCTTCCTTCTTTCTCCAGTGAATCTCCCAGTGTAAACTCCAAGTCTTTCTCCAAGTGTCACTCCCCTACTGAAACTTCAGTATTTATAGACTAATTTCGTGGGTAATGGGCTTGGAATGAGGGAGACCCAAGTCCAAAATAATTTGTTATATTTTATTTATTTATTTATTTTAATTATTTAATTAATTAATTAATTAATTAATTAATTAATTAATTAATTAAAATTTTTTTTTTTTTTTTTTTTTTTTTTTTTTTTTTTTTTTTTTTTTTTTTTTTTTTTTTTTTTTTTTTTTTTAGGAAAAATGATGGGTAATTTTTGGGGTATGACAGCTGCCCCTGTTCAATATTCTTGAACCGAGAGAGTTAGGATGGCGTGTATGCCATTCGTGGTCTGGAGGTGGAAGATTATTGAACACTAGAATGCCCCAAAAATTTGCACTTGAGAATCGACAGTTGGTCTTGATGGAGATGGGCTTAAAGATGCCATCCGGGAGGTTTGATGATGAAAGCTTCAGATCGCGCCGCATATTAGGCCAATTTGAAGACATGGGTGCCACATTGGGTCGTACGTTAGACCGTATAATGAGTCATCCATTAGGCTGCCGACTTCGCTGGGGAGTCGGAGTGTGTCATGTGCGGTTGGGGATAAAGGATCAGAATGGACCATACGCTAGATCGTATCTGAGTTGCAGAATGAGCCGTACGTTAGGCTGAATCTGATGACGAAAGGGGTAGTCGTACGTTAGACTACACTTCAGAAATGTACCGTATGTTAGGTAGCATCTGAGGGGATGGACATCCGAACGGGTCGTACGTTAGACCGTCGCAGAATGAGTCGTCTGTTAGGCCGCATCTGATGATGAAAGCGGTAGTCGTACGCCAGACTACACTTCAGAAATGTACCGTATGTTAGGTAGCATCTGAGGGGATGGACATCCGAACGGGTCGTACGTTAGACCGTCGCAGAATGAGTCGTCTGTTAGGCCGCATCTGATGATGAAAGCGGTAGTCGTACGCCAGACTACACTTCAGAAATGTACCGTACGTTAGGTAGCATCTGAGGGTTGTAAGATCCAAACGGGTCGTACGTTAGACCGCGTTGGGGTTGTTGAAGTTCAGAATGGATCGTACGTTAGATCGTATCCGAGTTGTAGAATGAGTCGTCCGTTAGGCTGCATCTGAAAAAGAAAGTAGTCGTACGCTAGACTACACCCCTGAATGTACCGTACGCTAGGCAGCATCTGAGGATTTGAAGGTCCAAATGGGTCGTACGTTAGACCGCATTGGAGTTGCTGAAGAAGTCATATGTTGGGCTGAATCAGAATGAACCGTACGTTAGGCTGTATCTGATAACCTGTATATGTTGTACTTGCAATAAATGTCTGGGATGGGCTTAGAGATGCCATCGTTAGGAGGATATCGAAGTGTTGTCAGAATGAATGTTCCCATGAACTGTATTTGAAATATGTATCTGAATCTTGAATGTGATTGATAAAGGTGTCTGTCTGAATGAACCTTCTACTTTGACTATATCAGGAGGATAATTAACCTGCAAAGAAAAAGTTAGCTTCATGCTATGTCATGATGCATGAGATGTTTCGTGTTATGCTAAAATAAATGTGAATGTTGTATGCATGCGTATGCTGTGAAAGGATGTAATGAATGAGTTATGCGTATGAGAAGTTCTGCTTGGGGACTCTACTGGGGAAAATAAATCCCCATCTACTGATTTGAGACATTTGTGTCGATGACCCTTTCTCGGCTGGGGATGCTTGATTTCTGTCTGATGGTGGAAATATTCAGCAGAGTCGGGCTGGAGATGGATGAGATGATCAGCCTGTCTAGCGATGCCGACCTCTGTTGAGGAATAGCTGGCTGTGCCGGGGAATACTGCCAATTTCTTCTGGGAAAAATAGGCTTGCTGGGGAAGAGAATTGGTAGCGGATTCATTGGAAGCATGGTTAGACCTTATCCTCGATCCTGAAGTCTTGTAGTAATTGCTATTGCTATTCTATGCATGTATTTTGGTAAACATTGGTCATATTCAAATGCATATATTAATTCAAATTAAATCAATGGACATTTACGCAACCAAAACAGAAAAGTAAAAACAAAAGCATCTTTTTTTTGAAAGAGGGTTGTATTGATTTTGAAAGGAGGCCTATAAACAGGCAATTTGTGTACAAGGAGACAGAAATCCTAGTAAGAGGAAATTGTCGAAAACAAAGAGAAAGCTATGTGGAAGAAGTCCTATTGATTTTAAGCCTACTACTGTCATTATGTCTTCGAGCATCTCATCCCTTGCTGTCGGATAGAAGTGATTGGCTTGGTCAGTCCCTCGAACTTGGATGAAAGTTGACTGAGAACGGGACATAGTCATACGTTTTAATCCCTAATTTTTGCCTGGACCGCCTTTTCAGGTTTTCAGTCCACCAGGATACCCTTTTTTGCCCAAGCCGCCTTTTCAGGTTTTCGACTTGCCGGGTGTACATTTTTTTTTATATATCCCTAATTTTTGCCCGAACCCTTTTGGTTCGCCGGGATGCCCTTACTTTTGCCTAGATACGTCGATCTAGCGGGTCTCTTTTATGCGTAGTATTTTTTAACTATGTCCGCGTTCACGGGATGTGGGAAGTCTTCACCATCCATAGTAGCGAGTATCATGGCTTCACCAGAGAATACCTTCTTAACCACAAATGGCCCTTCGTATGTGGGAGTCCATTTGCCTCTGGGATCACCTTGTGGTAGAATGATACGCTTGATCACCAAGTCGCCAAGTTGGTACACCTGTCTCTTAACTCTTTTGTTAAATGCCTGGGTCATGCATTTCTGATATATCTGCCCATGACAAACAGCCGCAAGTCTCTTCTCATCAATCAGATTTATCTGATCGAGTCGAGTCTGAATCCATTCATCTTCATCTAAGCCCGCCTCTTTCATGATTCTTAGAGAGGGAATCTGAACTTCCACTAGTAAGATGGCTTCCATTCCATAGACTAAAGAGAACGGAGTTGCCCCTGTCGTAGTGCGCACTGAAGTGCGATAACCGTAAAGAGTAAAGGGTAACATCTCATGCCAGTCTTTGTATGTTACTGTCATTTCTTGCATGACCTTCTTGATATTGTTAGCAGTCCCCACGGCGCCGTTCATCTTTGGCCGGTACGGAGAAGAGTTATGGTGTTTTATTTTGAACTGCGTGCAGAGTTCAGTAATCATCTTGTTGTTCAAATTAGTACCATTGTCAGTGATAACTCTTTCAGGAGACAGCAGGTTTCTCAAATAGGTATTTGATAGAATCCATCTTAGAAGTCAATAAGGTGGTATGATTCAACATATACTGTCTTAGTCGGCGAGCAGCCCAGGCCAAAGCACAGCAAGCTTTCTCGGGCTGTGAGTATCTTGTTTCACAGTCGGTACCTTTTGCTAAGGCAGTATATGGCATGCTCTTTTCGACCAGACTCGTCATGTTGCCCCAACACACCTCATTGAATTTTCTAACACGGTCAAATACGTAATTAAAGGTCTTCCTTCAACTGGTGGCATCGGAACTGGAGGTTCTTGGCGATATTTCCTGATTTTGTCATAAGCTTCTTGGCATTCATCATTCCATACCATCTCTTGATTTTGTCTCAGTAATTTGAAGATGGGTTTGCAGGTAGCAGTCAAGTGTGGAATGAATCGGGCAATGTAATTCGAGTGCCCCAAGAAACCTCTGACTTCTTTCTTGTTTATTTCAGTACCCAGATTTACAATTTCAATTGATTCCTCATGCGGCTGTATAGTCTTTTCTTCTTGCAGTAGTCGGGCAAGTTCTCCAGGGACTTCACAATCTTCCTCGCTTCCATCCTCGGCTTGGTAGATCGGATTTTCAAAGTCATAATGAACAGTAGCAGAGTCATTACCAACAGGATCCAGAGTGGATATGGATCGGCAAATTGTTACGTGAGTGTGCGCAAGAAACATAGCTTGTTTGAAAAATGACAGGAAAGATAAAGAGCGCAATATTTGAATGCAAAAAGTCCATTGATTTATTGAATATGAATATGCTTATGAAAATGACAAACCCCTAAAAATTAGCTATTGTGCCTCGGGCATAGACACAATGCTTTAAGAAGTTTGATTGTAAAAGAAAATTAAAATTTGCAATTCTAGAATAAACAATAACAATTACTCCTGACTAAAGGAAATCGGGATAATGTCTTCAGTCTTCCAATTGTTGAGTCCGTCACCAATTGTTGGGAAAATCCAGCTATCCAAGTCGCAATCACTATCAGCATCTTCCATAGCATTAATCTGATTTTTGACTATCTTTCCAGAGTTAAACCCCAGGCCAGCTTTATCAGACTTGTACGGTACATTGATCAGTTGACCCCAACCAGCACGATCACCATTTTCAATCGCGGCTTGAGCATCTTTCAGAGAGATCATGACAGGGGGAGCACGAACAACCTTGGGCACAAGGGGAGTTGGCTTAAGGACAGGACTGGGTGGAGGAACCACTTCAAATGACTGAGAAGGAGTCTCAAAGAATTCACCATCCATCTCGACGTATTTGAAGGCTTGCACACTACTGACAATATACTCTTCTTCTCCACATACAGTGACAACCATGCCTGCTATTGGATACTTCAGCTTTTGATGAAGCGACGAAGCTACCGCACCTGCCCCATGGATCCAAGGGCGCCCCAACAAGCAGGAGTAGGCGGGACGAATGTCCATCACGTGAAAGGTAGTGTTGAAGACTTGAGGTCCTATCTTGATAGGGAGAACCACTTCACCATAGACAACACTCTTCGCACCATCGTAAGCACGCACCACAACATCACTAGGTTTCAGTTCAATGCCTTTGTAGTCAAATTTATCGAGTACAGCTTTCGGGAGCACATTCAAGGAAGAGCCGTTGTCGATCAACACGTGAGCCAGGGTGATCCCCTCACACTCGATGGAGATATGCAGAGCTTTATTGTGATTCTTTCCTGCTGGCGTCAGGTCAGCATCGGAAAAGCCTAGGCCGTTGTCAACAGTCAAATTAGCAACATAATGTTCGAATTGATCGACGGATGTTTCTTGAGGCACATGAGCGGTCTTCAAGAATTTCATCAATGCATTGGCATGGGATTCAGAGGATAATAACAAGGACAACATTGAGATTTTAGACGGAGTATGCCCCAATTGTTCCACTACATCAAAATCGCTCTTACGGATGATTTTCAGCATCTCTTCCATTTCCTGTTTGGCAACATCTTCAGAAGTAACTTCGACCGATGTCTCTGACTGAGGAGGATTGACTGGTCTTTTTCCTCGAATTTCGGGAGCGGGAGGTGAGATTTCTGGGGAGTAGATCCTTCCACTTCGAGTAACTTTACTAGTCCCCACAATATCATTAGGATTAGCAGAACTACCAACCTGCTTTATGCCATGGATGTAAACGTCGCCTCCATAGTTCCACGGAATAGCTTTGCTGGAGGAATATGGCACGGGGCCAGGTGCGGTAATAATCAGGGGAGCCACTTTGGGCTCAGCGGTAATCTTCACAGGCACTCTAGTAGCGGTAATCTTCACTGGAGCTTTGGACCTAGCAATCACAGATACCTCTTCAATAGAGTTGTCCACCTTAGGAACCCTTTCAAATAGAATTGTACGATCATCCATCAGCCGTTGAATGCCGTTCTTCAACTTCAAACAATCATTGGGTCGGAGTACACAGAGATCGCAATCTTCAGCACAACCTGGAAATAAACCAGCTTGCAATAAATTCTTCTTAACGATCAGGAGAGGAGATGCTAAATCAGCAACGTCAGTAACGTGAGAATTGTCGTCCACAACATTAACATTCTGGTCATGATTAGGCATAGGTGCTGTGATGACATTGGGGGTCGCCGGAGGATCAAATTCAATTTCTCCAGCGTCGATCATATCCTGAATCTTGTTCTTCAACAACCAGCAATCATTCGTATCATGCCCGGGGCTATCGGAGTGATAGGCACACCTGGCGTTGGGATTATAACGAGGAGAAGTAGTGTTGGGATTTGCAGGAGGGCCTCTGAGGGTAATCAAATTGGCCTTTAACATACTCTGCAGTGCTTGGGTTAAAGTCATATTGATCTTGGTAAACTGTCTTCTCGACCTGTCTTGTCTGTGTTGGAAGTTCTGAGATGGCGGTGCGGCAATTGTAACTGCCCCAACAGTATGGTCACGATTCTTCTTGTTATGCTTCCTCTCACTGTACACAGCATTTGATTCATTCTTTCCCTGATAGGACTTTTTGGTGCTTGCAGAAGTAGCTGCCTGTATCTTTCCACTTCGAATGCCGCTTTCAACCCGTTCACCTGTCAAGATAAGTTCAGTGAAACCTGACGAGGAACTTCCCAGTAGATGGCTGTAGAATGGGCCAGTCAGTGTACCCATGAACATGTCCACTAACTCTCGATCAGTCATAGGGGGTTTGACTCTGCCAGCCAAATCTCTCCACTTTTGAGCATATTCTTTGAAACTTTCTTTAGAGCCCATAGTCATATTTTGTAGCTGTAGCCGAGTAGGCGCTAACTCAGAATTATACTGGTAGTGCTTGTAGAAAGCTGTTGCTAAATCAGTCCATGTGCGGATGTTAGAGCTCTCAAGCTGATAATACCACTCTAACTGTGTGCCAGACAGACTCTCTTGGAAGAAATGGATCCACAGTTTCTTATCAGTAGTGTGCGGCTGAATCTTTCTCACATAAGCCCTTAGATGCATCTGAGGACAAGAGGCACCATCATACTTAGTGAAAATGGGAACCTTGAATTTGCGGGGAATGACCACATCAGAGACCAGACCCAAGTTTTCGAAATCCAGACCGGGCACTTTCTGCCCCTCCATAGCTAGCATACGTTCTTCCAGCAACTTGTACTTATCATCCTTCGGAGAGTACTGTTCATGTTCATAATCTTCATCGTCGTCCTCAGAATTGACGAGATTAGGATTCTCATCTTCCGAATCATTCTCGGTCTCTTCTTCTGAATCCTTCGGAATTCTAATCTTGACTCCTGTAACCTGTCCCTTAAGCCTTCTCCCCGGGTTGATGTAACCCACAGGTTTCTGGTCCTTCTTCTTCTCCATCAAAAGAGCTTTCAGTTCTTCCTGCCCCTTAGATAAGCTCAGCATCATTTCCTGGAATTGAGCATTCTGGGCCTGGAGATCTTTGACAGTTTGTTCGAGAGCCATTGTTCAATCTGTTTGAATCTGCTGGAATCTGTTGGAATCTGTTATTCTGTTTGATAGGAAAATCGTGAGAACACTGATCCTTTAGAATACCTGTTATGCGATGCAATGCAATGTATGAAATGTTTTCAAGGACTTTCGGGATTTAACTTTGCATAAACTAACAAAAAGAGCTTTTTTTTTTCTCTTTTGTTTTTGCTTTTGTTTTTGTTTTTTTTTAGCAGAGTTAAATCCCTAAATCCTTGAAATGGTTAGTACAATGCCATGATGTTATGATGTTATGTTGTTATGATGTCATGTTGTTAGATAAATAACAAGCACAAGCAAGTCACACAACAATCATTCCTAGGTTTTAAGGCTTGCGTGAGTTCCATAGGTAAATACCCTCCCCACTGAAGTTTGGTTGGTTCAACCTGTCTTAGAATAGTAACCGGGTTCTAGAAGGATCTCAAATCATTGACCTTTCCTTAAGTCCACTTCAGTGCAACACCAAGTGGTTGACCGAAGCTTCCCTAAAGTCCAATCTCAAAGAGTGTAGTATCGAGTCTCAACCAACTCCAGTCGGAACCGAAGCCAGTTATCTCACTACTTTCTAATGGCCAGGATGAGTCAATTAGGGTTCTAAAGGTCTGGTTAATGCTTTTATGACACCACGCGAATGCCAAATATTTCCTCAACTAACATGAGGAACATCAGGACATCCAAAGTGCCACATTAACCGTAGCCATCATTTTGACCATTCCAGTATACGCCGGACAGTCGCGATGATCTCTTGCTACTTACCTAAGGTACACTAGATCCGGGTGTAGGATCTTTCACTCAAGCATAACATACCCAAGCAATCCCTTAAAAATAAATCAGACAAATTGAATAAGTGATCTTGTTTTTAAGGTAACCTCTCTTTTCTCTTCCCCAGCAGAGTCGCCAGTTCTGTCATACGGTGAACTGGACTTTTTGTGTTTTGCTTTTTATCGCAATGTCGCGGTTAGCAAGAGTCGCCACCGACTTTTCTTTTATCCAATAAGGAAAGGGGGAAAAGAACAGGAAAGACCTTAATTTAGATTTTGGGTTCGGGAGGTACATTATACAAAGGGAAGGTGTTAGCACCCTTTGTATCCATGGTTATCCATGAGCTCTTAATTGCTCGATCACTTATATTATTTTTGTCTGAAAAAAAAGTGTTTGTGAATTGTTTGGAAAATTGTTTTTGGAAAGAGAATTTAACTTTGTAATGATTCTTGTATGAATATATACAAAGTAGTTATCTCGTTTAGTTTTGAAAATTGTTTAGAAAAATATAACTCGGTAATGATTCTAGTATGAATGTATACCAAGTGGTGATTTTCTGAAGGTATTTTGAAAGGTGTGAGGTGTGAAAAAATGTTTTAGGTTGTGAGCCAGCAATTAAGAGTTATACCGACCCAAGGTCTTTATGAGTATTTCCTATCCTTATGAGGGTAAAACTGTCCTTATTATTGAGAAATAAGTAGTTTTATCCTTTGGATGTAAAAGGGTCATCGTAGGGTCATCGATTGGTCATTGAAGGCAACAGTTACGAGGATACCTTAGCATTCGAAGGGACTATCATCTTTTAACCGTAGGCAACATCGGAGGGTCATCGAGGGACAAAGTTGTATATTCGAAGGCAACATCCGAGGGACTATAATTTATTTTATGATGATTTAACCGAAGGGTCTTTGCTAAGGGTATCCCCACGTTCGCGGGACATGACCGTAATATCGTAATCGTAAGGCAACAAAGAGAGGTCCAAGATCACTTATTCAAAGGCAAAGTTTTACAATTAATTATATAATTAGGATGAAACTCCACATTAAAATTATTAAAAATAATATATTAAAAAATTAATACATTAGAAATTAATACATTAAAAATTAATTTAGGGTGAAACTCCACAAGGGTATCCCACAAATAAAGTGGAATACCTAGCCAATAACCTTTTCCTGGGATATGTGAACCTTTACGAAACTCAAAAAAAGAAACATGTCAGAACACCAAATCAGGGTGCAATCGAAGATTACACCGGAGAATATCACAACAATAAATAGGATAGGATGAATAATGCATGGCTATGATAAAAACATAAAAAAAACAGACTAGAAGAATCAGGTACTGTCTCGTTCGCCTCTGCCTCGCCTAGCGAAGGCCACGGATTTTGAATTTGAAAACAGCCCCATGTTAGGAACTTTGAATTTTATGGCATTTTATCACAGGAATAACATGGTCAAACATTCAGGGTATTCAGGCGTATTTAGATTCCCATACGAAAGCAAATTATATATCAACATTTAATCATGATACATTATATATGTAGATATGGCCAATTGAAAGTATAAACAATAGAGATACGCAAACCTGTTTGCCAATTCAAGGTTGAAGGGATTGACCACTTGTAGTATCGGAATAAGTTAGGCAGCGGGAATTGGACGGCGATGGCTTTGGTGCAGATGGGCTGCCTTCAGGGTTTCTTTACTCTGAATTCTCCGGGTAGGCAGGGTTCCTATGCCAAAGTTTCTATCCGTCCTTCTCTGTTCTCTCTCTTTCTTTTTCCTCAAGGTTTTGTTCCAAGGAAACCTCAGAGTGTTTTGCTTCTCTTCCTTCTTTCTCCAGTGAATCTCCCAGTGTAAACTCCAAGTCTTTCTCCAAGTGTCACTCCCCTACTGAAACTTCAGTATTTATAGACTAATTTCGTGGGTAATGGGCTTGGAATGAGGGAGACCCAAGTCCAAAATAATTTGTTATATTTTATTTATTTATTTATTTTAATTATTTAATTAATTAATTAATTAATTAATTAATTAATTAATTAATTAATTAAATTTTTTTTTTTTTTTTTCGTTTTTTTTTTTTTTTCGTTTTTTTTTTTTTTTTTTTTTTTTTTTTTAGGAAAAATGATGGGTAATTTTTGGGGTATGACAGTGTGAATGATGAAAATGTTGTTGTTAAACCTATGAAATTTGATTGAATTGTGTGAATGATGAAAACGTTGTTGTTAAACCTATGAAATTTGATTATATTGTGAAAATGATGAAATGTTGATGTTAAACCCATGAAATTGGATTGAATTGTGTGAATAATGAAAATGTTGTTGTTAAATCCATGAAATTTAATTAAATTATGGGAATTATGAAAATGTTGATGTTAAACCCATGAAATTTTATTGAATTGTGGGAATGATGAAAATGAAGATGTTACACACATGAAATTGGATTGAATTATGGGAATGAAGAAAATGTTGATGTTAAACCCATGAAATTTGATTGAATGTGGGAATGATGAAAATAATGATGTTAAACCCATGATATTTGATCAAATTGTGGGAATGATGAAATGTTGATGTTAAACCCATGAAATTTGATTGAATTGTGTGAATGATTATAATGTTCTTATTAAACCCATGAAATTTGACTGAATTATGGGAATAATAAAAATGTTGATGTTAAACCCGTGAAATTTAATTGAGTTGTGTGCATGATGATAATGTTGTTGTTAAACCTATGAAATTTGATTGGATTGAGTGAATGATGAAAACATTGTTGTTAAACCTATGAAATTTGATTGAATGGTGGAAATGATGAAATGTTGATGTTAAACCCATGAAATTTGATTGAATTGGGTGAATAATGAAAATGTTGTTGTTAAACCCATGAAATTTGATTGAATTGTGGGAATGATGAAAATGTTGAAGTTAAACCCACGAAATTTGATTGAATTGTGGGAATGATGAAAATGATGATGTTACACACATGAAATTTGATTGAATTATGGGAATGATGACAATGTTGATGTTAAACCCATGAAATTTGATTGAATGTGAGAATGATTAAAATAATGATGTTAAACCCATGATATTTGATCGAAATGTGGGATTGATGAAAATGTTGATGTTAAACCCATGAAATTTGATTGAATTGTGTGAATGATGATAATGTTGTTGTTAAACCCATGAAATTTGATTGAATTGTGGGAATGATAAACATGTTAATGTTAAACCCATGAAATTTAATTGAGTTGTGTGCATGATGAATATGTTATTGTTAAACCTATGAAATTTGATTGAATTGTGTAAATACTGAAAATGTGATTGTTAAACCCATAAAATTTGATTGAATTGCGGTAATGATGAAAATGTGATGTTAAACCCATAAAATTTGATTGAATTGTGGGAATGATGAAAATGTTGATGTTAAACCCATGAAATTTGATTGAATTGTGAGAATGATGAAAATGTTGTTGTTAAACCCATGAAATTTGATTGAATTGTGGGCATGATGAAAATGTTGTTGTTAAACCTAGGAAATTTGATTGGATTGTGTGAATGATGTAAACGTTGTTGTTAAACCTATGAAATTTGATTGAATTGTGAAAATGATGAAATGTTGATGTTAAACCCATGAAATTGGATTGAATTATGTGAATAATGAAAGTGTTGTTGTTAAACCCCTGAAATTTGATTGAATTGTGGGAATGATGAAAATGTTGATGTTAAACCCATGAAATTTGATTGAATTGTCTGAATGATGAACATGTTGTGAAATTTGATTGAAATGGTGTGAATGATGAAAACATTGTTGTTAAACCTATGAAATTTGATTGAATTGTGAAAATGATGAAATGTAGATGTTAGACCCATGAAATTGGATTGAATTGTATGAATAATGAAAATGTTGTTGTTAAACCCATGAAATTTGATAAAATTGTGGGAATGATGAAAATGTTATTGTTAAACCCTTGAAATTTTATTGAATTGTGGTAATGATGAAAATGTTAATGTTAAACCCACGGAATTTGATTAAATTGTGTGAATGATGAAAATGTTATTGTTAAACCCATGAAATCTAATTGAATTGTGTGCATGATGAAAATTTTGTTGTTAAACCTAGGAAATTTGATTGGATTGTGTGAATGATGAAAATGTTGTTGTTAAGCCTATGAAATTTGATTGAATTGTGGAAATGATGAAATGTTGATGTTAAACCCATGAAATTTGATTGAATTGTGGGAATGATAAAAATGATGATGTTAAACCCATGAAATTTGATTGAATTGTGGGAATGATGAAAATGATGATGTTAAACCCATGAAATTTGATTGAATTGTGGGAATGATGAAAATGTTGATGTTAAACCCATGAAATCTGATTGAATTGTCTGAATGATGAAAATGTTGTTATTAAACCCATGAAATTTGGTTGAATTGTGTGAATGATGAAAATGTTGTTGTTAAACCTATGAAATTTGATTGAATTGTGTGAATGATGAAAACGTTGTTGTTAAACCTATGAAATTTGATTATATTGTGAAAATGATGAAATGTTGATGTTAAACCCATGAAATTGGATTGAATTGTGTGAATAATGAAAATGTTGTTGTTAAATCCATGAAATTTGATTAAATTATGGGAATGATGAAAATGTTGATGTTAAACCCATGAAATTTTATTGAATTGTGGGAATGATGAAAATGATGATGTTACATGTAACACCCCTTTTTCTTCCCCAAATTATTTAACATATAATCAGAGTAAATAAGTACGCATATAAAGAAAAGGGCGTCACATCGACGTTTTCGAAACTTAAAACTTTCAAAAACCAACAATACACCTGGTCATTCAAAATAACACATTTCACACATCATGAATATTCAAGCAATATGCGTTCGCGGCGGAAAATAAAGAATACTCATGTATTTCATAATATGATCCATGTCCCATACCATGATCATCTATCAATAATCACTTCAAATAAAATAAAACGATTAATGACATAAAGCATATCAAAATAAGATATGAGTTCAATACCACTAATCTACCCAGTGTTACATGACCAGAGCATTGACTCATTACCTAATTTCAAACTAAATACGGAAACTCTCCAGCTATTCTTGAGTGAGCTACCGTCCACCTACTCCAGCAATACTACTCTGTAGTATCTGCACGATACCCATGTAAAGGTAACATTCAAACAGAAAGGGTGAGAATTCAAATCATTATGAAATAGCATAATAAGGCACAATGAATTAAAACACAATTTAAGAATTCATCACACTTGGTATAATCACGTCAATAATATTAACCAACAATCATCTCACATATTTCAAACGTACATCGCATCCACATCAATACATGCATTCAATGATCACATAACTATAGACGACTCAATGCAAGACAATGTGACTCTATGCATGTGGTACCTCAATGTGAACTCAAAGTTTCACCGCTTTCCGATTCAATATCTAGAATCCAAGCCACGCTTCCGATCCGGACAAGACCAAAGCCCTACGTCTGTTTCCAATGAAGGATCACCGCTTAATACTACGCCTAATCCCAATTAAGGATTAACGTCTGCAACGTCTGTTTCCAATGAAGGATCACCGCTTAAATACTACGCCTAATCCCAATTAAGGATTAACGTCTGCTACGTCTGTTTCCAATGAAGGATCACCGCTTAACCACTTCCACAATGAAGTCAACCATGCTATGAATGAATGCACACATACCAACACATATGCAATTAAGACCATCTATATACCGTCTTAACATTCCACATATCACCATGACTCACAATTGGTACATATACACATTCATCACAACACATCAATTACGATTACACATATACACATCCATAACCATAAATCATTCACAATTCAATAATGGTATACATACACATTCATACAATATATTATTCGCCAATATAGGCCAATCATCAAATATGTAGACATAGATTTCAATCCAAAACGCACACAACAATTAAATATCAATTTTTCACTTTTCAAACAGTGTTAACCGGTTAACGCCCTGGGTTAATCGGTTAACGCAAAACAGAATGCGCTTCTTGGCAATTTTTAACAGTGTTAACCGGTTAACGCCCTAGGTTAACCGGTTAACGCAAGACAGAATTCAATTTTCTCAATATTATAACAGTGTTGACCGGTTAACGCCCTGGGTTAACCGGTTAACGCAAGACAGAAAGTTGTTCCTGCGCTAACACGAAACAGAATGCAGATTTCCCCGCATGAAATTGAAGATGTTACACACATGAAATTGGATTGAATTATGGGAATGAAGAAAATGTTGATGTTAAACCCATGAAATTTGATTAAATGTGGGAATGATGAAAATAATGATGTTAAACCCATGATATTTGATCAAATTGTGGGAATGATGAAATGTTGATTTAAACCCATGAAATTTGATTGAATTGTGTGAATGATTATAATGTTCTTATTAAACCCATGAAATTTGACTGAATTATGGGAATAATAAAAATGTTGATGTTAAACCCGTGAAATTTAATTGAGTTGTGTGCATGATGATAATGTTGTTGTTAAACCTATGAAATTTGATTGGATTGAGTGAATGATGAAAACAATGTTGTTAAACCTATGAAATTTGATTGAATGGTGGAAATGATGAAATGTTGATGTTAAACCCATGAAATTTGATTGAATTGTGTGAATAATGAAAATGTTGTTGTTAAACCCATGAAATTTGATTGAATTGTGGGAATGATGAAAATGTTGAAGTTAAACCCATGAAATTTGATTGAATTGTGGGAATGATGAAAATGATGATGTTACACACATGAAATTTGATTGAATTATGGGAATGATGAAAATGTTGATGTTAAACCCATGAAATTTGATTGAATGTGGGAATGATTAAAATAATGATGTTAAACCCATGATATTTGACCGAAATGTGGGATTGATGAAAATATTGTTGTTAAACCTATGAAATTTGATTGAATTGTGGAAATGATGAAATGTTGATGTTAAACCCATGAAATTTGATTGAATTGTGGGAATGATAAAAATGATGATGTTAAACCCATTAAATTTGATTGAATTGTGGGAATGATGAAAATGATGATGTTAAACCCATGAAATTTGATTGAATTGTGGGAATGATGAAAATGTTGATGATAAACCCATGAAATCCGATTGAATTGTCTTAATGATGAAAATATTGTTATTAAACCCATGAAATTTGATTGAATTGTGGGCATGATGAAAATGTTATTGTTAAACCTAGGAAATTTGATTGGATTGTGTGCATGATGAAAATGTTGTTGTTAAACCTATGAAATCTAATTAAATTGTGTGAATGATGAAAATGTTATTGTTAAACCCATGAAATCTAATTGAATTGTGTGCATGATGAAAATGTTGTTGTTAAACCTAGGAAATTTGATTGGATTGTGTGAATGATGAAAATGTTGTTGTTAAACCTATGAAATTTGATTGAATTGTGGAAATGATGAAATGTTGATGTTAAACCCATGAAATTTGATTGAATTGTGGGAATGATAAAAATGATGATGTTAAACCCATCAAATTTGATTGAATTGTGGGAATGATGAAAATGATGATGTTAAACCCATGAAATTTGATTG
This sequence comes from Lathyrus oleraceus, assembly GCF_024323335.1. Taxonomy (NCBI): domain Eukaryota; kingdom Viridiplantae; phylum Streptophyta; class Magnoliopsida; order Fabales; family Fabaceae; genus Lathyrus; species Lathyrus oleraceus. The sequence continues at coordinate 408,660 of NC_066580.1, forward strand.
AATTGTGGGAATGATGAAAATGTTGATGTTAAACCCATGAAATCTGATTGAATTGTCTTAATGATGAAAATATTGTTATTAAACCCATGAAATTTGGTTGAATTGTGTGAATGATGAAAATGTTGTCGTTAAACCTAAGAAATTTGATTGAATTGTGTGAATGATGAAAACTTTGTTGTTACACCTATGAAATTTGATTATATTGTGAAAATGATGAAATGTTGATGTTAAACCCATGAAATTGGATTGAATTGTGTGAATAATGAAAATGTTGTTGTTAAATCCATGAAATTTAATTAAATTATGGGAATGATGAAAATGTTGATGTTAAACCCATGAAATTTTATTGAATTGTGGGAATGATGAAAATGATGATGTTACACACATGAAATTTGATTGAATTATGGGAATGAAGAAAATGTTGATGTTAAACCCATGAAATTTGATTGAATGTGGGAATGATGAAAATAATGATGTTAAACCCATGATATTTGATCAAATTGTGGGAATGATGAAAATGTTGATGTTAAACCCATGAAATTTGATTGAATTGTGTGAATGATTATAATGTTCTTATTAAACCCATGAAATTTGACTGAATTATGGGAATAATAAAAATGTTGATGTTAAACCCGTGAAATTTAATTGAGTTGTGTGCATGATGATAATGTTGTTGTTAAACCTATGAAATTTGATTGGATTGAGTGAATGATGAAAACATTGTTGTTAAACCTATGAAATTTTATTGAATGGTGGAAATGATGAAATGTTGATGTTAAACCCATGAAATTTGATTGAATTGTGTGAATAATGAAAATGTTGTTGTTAAACCCATGAAATTTGATTGAATTGTGGGAATGATGAAAATGTTGAAGTTAAACCCATGAAATTTGATTGAATTGTGGGAATGATGAAAATGATGATGTTACACACATGAAATTTGATTGAATTATGGGAATGATGACAATGTTGATGTTAAACCCATGAAATTTGATTGAATGTGGGAATGATTAAAATAATGATGTTAAACCCATGATATTTGATCGAAATGTGGGATTGATGAAAATGTTGATGTTAAACCCATGAAATTTGATTGAATTGTGTGAATGATGATAATGTTGTTGTTAAACCCATGAAATTTGATTGAATTGTGGGAATGATAAAAATGTTAATGTTAAACCCATGAAATTTAATTGAGTTGTGTGCATGATGAATATGTTATTGTTAAACCTATGAAATTTGATTGAATTGTATGAATACTGAAAATGTGATTGTTAAACCCATAAAATTTGATTGAATTGCGGTAATGATGAAAATGTGATGTTAAACCTATAAAATTTGATTGAATTGTGGGAATGATGAAAATGTTGATGTTAAACCCATGAAATTTGATTGAATTGTGAGAATGATGAAAATGTTGTTGTTAAACCCATGAAATTTGATTGAATTGTGGGCATGATGAAAATGTTGTTGTTAAACCTAGGAAATTTGATTGGATTGTGTGAATGATGTAAACGTTGTTGTTAAACCTATGAAATTTGATTGAATTGTGAAAATGATGAAATGTTGATGTTAAACCCATGAAATTGGATTGAATTATGTGAATAATGAAAGTGTTGTTGTTAAACCCCTGAAATTTGATTGAATTGTGGGAATGATGAAAATGTTGATGTTAAACCCATGAAATTTGATTGAATTGTCTGAATGATGAACATGTTGTGAAATTTGATTGAAATGGTGTGAATGATGAAAACATTGTTGTTAAACCTATGAAATTTGATTGAATTGTGAAAATGATGAAATGTAGATGTTAAACCCATGAAATTGGATTGAATTGTATGAATAATGAAAATGTTGTTGTTAAACCCATGAAATTTGATAAAATTGTGGGAATGATGAAAATGTTATTGTTAAACCCTTGAAATTTTATTGAATTGTGGTAATGATGAAAATGTTAATGTTAAACCCACGAAATTTGGTTAAATTGTGTGAATGACGAAAATGTTATTGTTAAACCCATGAAATCTAATTGAATTGTGTGCATGATGAAAATGTTGTTGTTAAACCTAGGAAATTTGATTGGATTGTGTGATGGATGAAAATGTTGTTGTTAAGCCTATGAAATTTGATTGAATTGTGGAAATGATGAAATGTTGATGTTAAACCCATGAAATTTGATTGAATTGTGGGAATGATAAAAATGATGATGTTAAACCCATGAAATTTGATTGAATTGTGGGAATGATGAAAATGATGATGTTAAACCCATGAAATTTGATTGAATTGTGGGAATGATGAAAATGTTGATGTTAAACCCATGAAATTTAATTGAGTTGTGTGCATGATAAAAATGTTGTTGTTAAACCTATGAAATTTGATTGGATTGTGTGAATGATGAAAACGTTGTTGTTAAACCTATGAAATTTGATTGAATGGTGGGAATGATGAAATGTTGATGTTAAACCCATGAAATTTGATTGAATTGTTTGAATAATGAAAATGTTGTTGTTAAACCCTTGAAATTTTATTGAATTGTGGGAATGATGAAAATGTTGATGTTAAACCCACGAAATTTGATTAAATTGTGTGAATGATGAAAATGTTATTGTTAAACCCATGAAATCTAATTGAATTGTGTGCATGATGAAAATGTTGTTGTTAAACCTAGGAAATTAGATTGGAATGTGGGATTGATGAAAATGTTGTTGTTAAACCTATGAAATTTGATTGAATTGTGGAAATGATGAAATGTGTATGTTAAACCCATGAAATTTGATTGAATTGTGGGAATGATAAAAATGATGATGTTAAACCCATTAAATTTGATTGAATTGTGGGAATGATGAAAATGATGATGTTAAACCCATGAAATTTGATTGAATTGTGGGAATGATGAAAATGTTGATGTTAAACCCATGAAATCCGATTGAATTGTCTTAATGATGAAAATATTGTTATTAAACCCACGAAATTTGATTGAATTGTGGGCATGATGAAAATGTTATTGTTAAACCTAGGTAATTTGATTGGATTGTGTGCATGATGAAAATGTTGTTGTTAAACCTAGGAAATTTGATTGGATTGTGTGAATGATTAAAATGTTGTTGTTAAACCTATGAAATTTGATTGAATTGTGGAAATGACGAAATGTTGATGTTAAACCCATGAAATTTGATTGAATTGTGGGAATGATAAAAATGATGATGTTAAACCCATGAAATTTGATTGAATTGTGGGAATGATGAAAATGATGATGTTAAACCCATGAAATTTGATTGAATTGTGGGAATGATGAAAATGTTGATGTTAAACCCATGAAATCTGATTGAATTGTCTTAATGATGAAAATATTGTTATTAAACCCATGAAATTTGGTTGAATTGTGTGAATGATGAAAATGTTGTTGTTAAACCTAAGAAATTTGATTGAATTGTGTGAATGATGAAAACGTTGTTGTTAAACCTATGAAATTTGATTATATTGTGAAAATGATGAAATGTTGATGTTAAACCCATGAAATTGGATTGAATTGTGTGAATAATGAAAATGTTGTTGTTAAATCCATGAAATTTAATTAAATTATGGGAATGATGAAAATGTTGAGGTTAAACCCATGAAATTTTATTGAATTGTGGGAATGATGAAAATGATGATGTTACACACATGAAATTTGATTGAATTATGGGAATGAAGAAAATGTTGATGTTAAACCCATGAAATTTGATTGAATGTGGGAATGATGAAAATAATGATGTTAAACCCATGATATTTGATCAAATTGTGGGAATGATGAAAATGTTGATGTTAAACCCATGAAATTTGATTGAATTGTGTGAATGATTATAATGTTCTTATTAAACCCATGAAATTTGACTGAATTATGGGAATAATAAAAATGTTGATGTTAAACCCGTGAAATTTAATTGAGTTGTGTGCATGATGATAATGTTGTTGTTAAACCTATGAAATTTGATTGGATTGAGTGAATGATGAAAACATTGTTGTTAAACCTATGAAATTTGATTGAATGGTGGAAATGATGAAATGTTGATGTTAAACCCATGAAATTTGATTGAATTGTGTGAATAATGAAAATGTTGTGGTTAAACCCATGAAATTTGATTGAATTGTGGGAATGATGAAAATGTTGAAGTTAAACCCATGAAATTTGATTGAATTGTGGGAATGATGAAAATGATGATGTTACACACATGAAATTTGATTGAATTATGGGAATGATGACAATGTTGATGTTAAACCCATGAAATTTGATTGAATGTGGGAATGATTAAAATAATGATGTTAAACCCATGATATTTGATCGAAATGTGGGATTGATGAAAATGTTGATGTTAAACCCATGAAATTTGATTGAATTGTGTGAATGATGATAATGTTGTTGTTAAACCCATGAAATTTGATTGAATTGTGGGAATGATAAAAATGTTAATGTTAAACCCATGAAATTTAATTGAGTTGTGTGCATGATGAATATGTTATTGTTAAACCTATGAAATTTGATTGAATTGTGTGAATACTGAAAATGTGATTGTTAAACCCATAAAATTTGATTGAATTGCGGTAATGATGAAAATGTGATGTTAAACCCATAAAATTTGATTGAATTGTGGGAATGATGAAAATGTTGATGTTAAACCCATGAAATTTGATTGAATTATGAGAATGATGAAAATGTTGTTGTTAAACCCATGAAATTTGATTGAATTGTGGGCATGATGAAAATGTTGTTGTTAAACCTAGGAAATTTGATTGGATTGTGTGAATGATGTAAACGTTGTTGTTAAACCTATGAAATTTGATTGAATTGTGAAAATGATGAAATGTTGATGTTAAACCCATGAAATTGGATTGAATTATGTGAATAATGAAAGTGTTGTTGTTAAACCCCTGAAATTTGATTGAATTGTGGGAATGATGAAAATGTTGATGTTAAACCCATGAAATTTGATTGAATTGTCTGAATGATGAACATGTTGTGAAATTTGATTGAAATGGTGTGCATGATGATAATGTTGTTGTTAAACCTATGAAATTTGATTGGATTGTGTGAATGATGAAATGTTGATGTTAAACCCATGAAATTTGATTGAATTGTGTAAATAATGAAAATGTGATTGTTAAACCCATAAAATTTGATTGAATTGCGGTAATGATGAAAATGTGATGTTAAACCCATAAAATTTGATTGAATTGTGGTAATGATGAAAATGTTAATGTTAAACCCACGAAATTTGATTAAATTGTGTGAATGATGAAAATGTTATTGTTAAACCCATGAAATCTAATTGAATTGTGTGCATGATGAAAATGTTGTTGTTAAACCTAGGAAATTTGATTGGATGGTGTGATGGATGAAAATGTTGTTGTTAAGCCTATTAAATTTGATTGAATTGTGGAAATGATGAAATGTTGATGTTAAACCCATGAAATTTGATTGAATTGTGGGAATGATAAAAATGATGATGTTAAACCCATGAAATTTGATTGAATTGTGGGAATGATGAAAATGATGATGTTAAACCCATGAAATTTGATTGAATTGTGGGAATGATGAAAATGTTGTTGTTAAACCTAGGAAATTTGATTGGATTGTGTGATGGATGAAAATGTTGTTGTTAAGCCTATGAAATTTGATTGAATTGTGGAAATGATGAAATGTTGATGTTAAACCCATGAAATTTGATTGAATTGTGGGAATGATAAAAATGATGATGTTAAACCCATGAAATTTGATTGAATTGTGGGAATGATGAAAATGATGATGTTAAACCCATGAAATTTGATTGAATTGTGGGAATGATGAAAATGTTGATGTTAAACCCATGAAATTTAATTGAGTTGTGTGCATGATAAAAATGTTGTTGTTAAACCTATGAAATTTGATTGGATTGTGTGAATGATGAAAACGTTGTTGTTAAACCTATGAAATTTGATTGAATGGTGGGAATGATGAAATATTGATGTTAAACCCATGAAATCCGATTGAATTGTCTTAATGATGAAAATATTGTTATTAAACCCATGAAATCTAATTGAATTGTGTGCATGATGAAAATGTTGTTGTTAAACCTAGGAAATTTGATTGGATTGTGTGAATGATGAAAATGTTGTTGTTAAACCTATGAAATTTGATTGAATTGTGGAAATGATGAAATGTTGATGTTAAACCCATGAAATTTGATTGAATTGTGGGAATGATAAAAATGATGATGTTAAACCCATGAAATTTGATTGAATTGTGGGAATGATGAAAATGATGATGTTAAACCCATGAAATTTGATTGAATTGTAGGAATGATGAAAATGTTGATGTTAAACCCATGAAATCTGATTGAATTGTCTTAATGATGAAAATATTGTTATAAAACCCATGAAATTTGGTTGAATTGTGTGAATGATGAAAATGTTGTTGTTAAACCTATGAAATTTGATTGAATTGTCTGAATGATGAACATGTTGTGAAATTTGATTGAAATGGTGTGAATGATGAAAACATTGTTGTTAAACCTATGAAATTTGATTGAATTGTGAAAATGGTGAAATGTAGATGTTAAACCCATGAAATTGGATTGAATTGTATGAATAATGAAAATGTTGTTGTTAAACCCATGAAATTTGATAAAATTGTGGGAATGATGAAAATGTTATTGTTAAACCCTTGAAATTTTATTGAATTGTGGTAATGATGAAAATGTTAATGTTAAACCCACGAAATTTGATTAAATTGTGTGAATGATGAAAATGTTATTGTTAAACCCATGAAATCTAATTGAATTGTGTGCATGATGAAAATGTTGTTGTTAAACCTAGGAAATTTGATTGGATTGTGTGAATGATGAAAATGTTGTTGTTAAGCCTATGAAATTTGATTGAATTGTGGAAATGATGAAATGTTGATGTTAAACCCATGAAATTTGATTGAATTGTGGGAATGATAAAAATGATGATGTTAAACCCATGAAATTTGATTGAATTGTGGGAATGATGAAAATGATGATGTTAAACCCATGAAATCTAATTGAATTGTGGGAATGATGAAAATGTTGATGTTAAACCCATGAAATCTGATTGAATTGTCTGAATGATGAAAATGTTGTTATTAAACCCATGAAATTTGGTTGAATTGTGTGAATGATGAAAATGTTGTTGTTAAACCTATGAAATTTGATTGAATTGTGTGAATGATGAAAACGTTGTTCTTAAACCTATGAAATTTGATTATATTGTGAAAATGATGAAATGTTGATGTTATACCCATGAAATTGGATTGAATTGTGTGAATAATGAAAATGTTGTTGTTAAATCCATGAAATTTGATTAAATTATGGGAATGATGAAAATGTTGATGTTAAACCCATGAAATTTTATTGAATTGTGGGAATGATGAAAATGATGATGTTACATGTAACACCCCTTTTTCTTCCCCAAATTATTTAACATATAATCAGAGTAAATAAGTACGCATATAAAGAAAAGGGCGTCACATCGACGTTTTCGAAACTTAAAACTTTCAAAAACCAACAATACACCTGGTCATTCAAAATAACACATTTCACACATCATGAATATTCAAGCAATATGCGTTCGCGGCGGAAAATAAAGAATACTCATGTATTTCATAATATGATCCATGTCCCATACCATGATCATCTATCAATAATCACTTCAAATAAAATAAAACGATTAATGACATAAAGCATATCAAAATAAGATATGAGTTCAATACCACTAATCTACCCAGTGTTACATGACCAGAGCATTGACTCATTACCTAATTTCAAACTAAATACGGAAACTCTCCAGCTATTCTTGAGTGAGCTACCGTCCACCTACTCCAGCAATACTACTCTGTAGTATCTGCACGATACCCATGTAAAGGTAACATTCAAACAGAAAGGGTGAGAATTCAAATCATTATGAAATAGCATAATAAGGCACAATGAATTAAAACACAATTTAAGAATTCATCACACTTGGTATAATCACGTCAATAATATTAACCAACAATCATCTCACATATTTCAAACGTACATCGCATCCACATCAATACATGCATTCAATGATCACATAACTATAGACGACTCAATGCAAGACAATGTGACTCTATGCATGTGGTACCTCAATGTGAACTCAAAGTTTCACCGCTTTTCGATTCAATATCTAGAATCTAAGCCACGCTTCCGATCCGGACAAGACCAAAGCCCTACGTCTGTTTCCAATGAAGGATCACCGCTTAATACTACGCCTAATCCCAATTAAGGATTAAAGTCTGCAACGTCTGTTTCCAATGAAGGATCACCGCTTAAATACTACGCCTAATCCCAATTAAGGATTAACGTCTGCTACGTCTGTTTCCAATGAAGGATCACCGCTTAACCACTTCCACAATGAAGTCAACCATGCTATGAATGAATGCACACATACCAACACATATGCAATTAAGACCATCTATATACCGTCTTAACATTCCACATATCACCATGACTCACAATTGGTACATATACACATTCATCACAACACATCAATTACGATTACACATATACACATCCATAACCATAAATCATTCACAATTCAATAATGGTATACATACACATTCATACAATATATTATTCGCCAATATAGGCCAATCATCAAATATGTAGACATAGATTTCAATCCAAAACGCACACAACAATTAAATATCAATTTTTCACTTTTCAAACAGTGTTAACCGGTTAATGCCCTGGGTTAATCGGTTAACGCAAAACAGAATGCGCTTCTTGGCAATTTTTAACAGTGTTAACCGGTTAACGCCCTAGGTTAACCGGTTAACGCAAGACAGAATTCAATTTTCTCAATATTATAACAGTGTTGACCGGTTAACGCCCTGGGTTAACCGGTTAACGCAAGACAGAAAGCTGTTCCTGCGCTAACACGAAACAGAATGCAGATTTCCCCGCATGAAATTGAAGATGTTACACACATGAAATTGGATTGAATTATGGGAATGAAGAAAATGTTGATGTTAAACCCATGAAATTTGATTAAATGTGGGAATGATGAAAATAATGATGTTAAACCCATGATATTTGATCAAATTGTGGGAATGATGAAATGTTGATTTAAACCCATGAAATTTGATTGAATTGTGTGAATGATTATAATGTTCTTATTAAACCCATGAAATTTGACTGAATTATGGGAATAATAAAAATGTTGATGTTAAACCCGTGAAATTTAATTGAGTTGTGTGCATGATGATAATGTTGTTGTTAAACCTATGAAATTTGATTGGATTGAGTGAATGATGAAAACATTGTTGTTAAACCTATGAAATTTGATTGAATGGTGGAAATGATGAAATGTTGATGTTAAACCCATGAAATTTGATTGAATTGTGTGAATAATGAAAATGTTGTTGTTAAACCCATGAAATTTGATTGAATTGTGGGAATGATGAAAATGTTGATGTTAAACCCATGAAATTTGATTGAATTGTGGGAATGAAGAAAATGATGATGTTACACACATGAAATTTGATTGAATTATGGGAATGATGAAAATGTTGATGTTAAACCCATGAAATTTGATTGAATGTGGGAATGATGAAAATAATGATGTTAAACCCATGATATTTGATCGAAATGTGGGATTGATGAAAATGTTGATGTTAAACCCATGAAATTTGATTGAATTGTGTGAATGATGATAATGTTATTGTTAAACCCATGAAATTTGATTGAATTGTGGGAATGATAAAAATGTTAATGTTAAACCCATGAAATTTAATTGAGTTGTGTGCATGATGATAATGTTGTTGTTAAACCTATGAAATTTGATTGGATTGTGTGAATGATGAAATGTTGATGTTAAACCCATGAAATTTGATTGAATTGTGTAAATAATGAAAATGTGATTGTTAAACCCATAAAATTTGATTGAATTGCGGTAATGATGAAAATGTGATGTTAAACCCATAAAATTTGATTGAATTGTGGGAATGATGAAAATGTTGATGTTAAACCCATGAAATTTGATTGAATTGTGAGAATGATGAAAATGTTGTTGTTAAACCCATGAAATTTGATTGAATTGTGGGTATGATGAAAATGTTGTTGTTAAACCTAGGAAATTTGATTGGATTGTGTGAATGATGTAAACGTTGTTGTTAAACCTATGAAATTTGATTGAATTGTGAAAATGATGAAATGTTGATGTTAAACCCATGAAATTGGATTGAATTATGTGAATAATGAAAGTGTTGTTGTTAAACCCCTGAAATTTGATTGAATTGTGGGAATGATGAAAATGTTGATGTTAAACCCATGAAATTTGATTGAATTGTCTGAATGATGAACATGTTGTGAAATTTGATTGAATTGTATGAATGATGAAAACATTGTTGTTAAACTTATGAAATTTGATTGAATTGTGAAAATGATGAAATGTAGATGTTAAACCCATGAAATTGGATTGAATTGTGTGAATAATGAAAATGTTGTTGTTAAATGTAACACCCTTCTAAAATACCCCAAATATTTCAATTAAAATAGCAACATATCAATCAGAGTAATTATGCCCCGAAGGGTGTCACACAATCATTTCACAACCATCATCAGAATATCCTGTCATGCTCATTTATTTAATCCAAATTATAAAGTATCTGCATAATACGCAGCGGATAAAATCAATTCAATTATTCACATCATGTAACATATTACATGCAAAATGGTTCACAACCAATCAATAAAATATTCAAACATCCCTTCCCGATGTTACATCTATCAGAGCATGACCCACTAGGAGACTACACTAGACTCCAAGCACTAGCTCCTATTCAACTCACTGCTCGTTACCTGAAAAATAGGTGTAAGGGTGAGTTCCTCGATCAATATAATAAGCATTATACAACATTATGTAATGTTAAGTAACTAACGCATCAAATCACTCTAACCAGACTACACACTCAATAACGGCATTATCAATTCAAACATCATATTCAATACCAATACAACTCATATTCATACTCAATATCAACACAAACACACGTATAATATTGGAATACATCCATTCATATTATACGCCATACACATATTATGCAATGAGACTCCATGCATGCGGTACCGACTATTTGTGAACATATAGTTCACCTCACCGTCCAAATCCAGGCACGGCTACCAAGTCCAACTAGTCCCACTCATTTGAGACCTAGTGACTCACTCACTAATTCCTCACCACGGGAATTAGCTACCACCCCTCAAGGGCTATGCTATGCACGCTAATTCACCTAGCATGCAAACATCGACAACAATCCATAATGACTAACTCACTAATTCCTCACAATGGGAATTAGCTACCACCATAAAGGCCACAATATGCATGCTAATCACCTAGCCATGCTACATCATCAACAACAATTCAAGAATAGACATATGCTCACACTCTAAGCCATAAAACAGTCTATTCACAAGTGCACACATAACTGATACATTCACAGCATCATGCATACCATCACACATCATCAGTATATTATCACATAAGCATATCATATCATGCCACATAATCAAAAACAGTATTAGCACACTCTACTAATGCCTATACTACTCAAGACCCAACAAAACAACAACAACATTACCACGATATCACATCTGGGAGTTTAAAACGCGAAATCTGCCCTTCAAACTGATATGGCGAACGCCATTAGGCTAATGGCGAACGCCATTAGCGTTACACGCTCTCATTCTGGAAAAACTGTCTGTCAAACTGATATGGCGAACGCCATTAGGCTAATGGCGAACGCCATTAGCGTTAAACGCTCTTATTCTGAAAAAAAACCCAAACGGCGAACGCCGAAGGCATAATGGCGAACGTCATTTGGCTGTTATGTGCATAGATGTTAAATTTCTACGAATTCCCTTTCAATTATCATCTAATTTCATTCATCCACTGGCTCACAAATTCATCATACAACAATCCAATCAGAGATAAAACAATGGTTATCACTACCCAGTACATATTATCATATAATACCCTTTAACCGATGATAAACCCCCCTTACCTGAGTTAATCCGGCAAATCTCAAGCTTCAAGCTCTTCTCTTCTCCAACCTTCTTCCTCTTGCTCTGCCTTTGCCCTTTTCCTCTTTCACGATCGCTTCTCTGTTTTTCACGTAAAAACCTTTTTACTCCAAAATGGGACTTTTTCCTTAATTCCAACTTATATATATTTTCCAATAAATAATTATCCCAATAATTATTATTCCAAAATAATAGTAATAATAATCCCAAATTCCAATTATTCAATTAAATTAATAAAAAAAATATTAATTTAAATTAAATAATTATCTTATTTTAATTGGGGTGTTACAACTCTCCCCCACTAAAAGAGTTTTCGTCCTCGAAAACATACCTCAAGCAAATAACTCCGGATAAGACTCCTTCATCTGACTCTCAAGTTCCCAGGTCACATTGCCACCTGCTGGTCCTCCCCAAGCTACCTTCACCAATGCACTCTCTTTACCCCGCAACTGCTTCAACTCTCGATCCTCGATCCTCATAGGTGATGCTTCAACAGTCAGGTCATCTCTCACCTGTACATCATCTATTTGGACTACATGCGACGGATCATGAATGTATCTCCTCAACTGAGACACATGAAAAACATCATGCAAATTCGCAAGCGACGGCGGTAAAGCGATACGATAGGCTACCTCTCCTATCCTTTCTAAAATCTGATAGGGACCAATAAATCGAGGTGTCAACTTCTTTGACTTCAAAGCTCGACCAACACCAGTTATCGGAGTAACACGAAGAAACACATGATCTCCCTCTTGGAACTCAAGTGCCTTCCTCCTCTTATCATGATAACTCTTCTGTCGACTCTGAGCAATTCTCATCTTCTCCTGAATCATCTTAATCTTGTCTGTAGTTTGTTGAACAATCTCCGGTCCAACCACAACACTCTCACCGGACTCATACCAACATAAAGGTGTCCGACATCTCCTACCATACAAAGCTTCAAACGGTGCCATACCAATACTCGAATGAAAACTATTGTTGTAGGTAAACTCAATCAACGGTAAATAACAATCCCACGCACCTCTCTTTTCTAAAACACAAGCTCTCAAAAGATCCTCTAGTGACTGAATCGTCCTCTCAGTCTGACCATCAGTCTGCGGATGATATGCAGAACTCAATCTCAGCTTAGTTCCCAAAGCCTTCTGCAAACCTTCCCAAAACTTCGATGTAAATCTAGGATCTCTGTCCGAAACAATACTCGACGGAATACCATGCAAACTTACAATCTTCTCAATATACAACTCGGCTAATCTCTCTAACGGATAATCCATTCTAATCGGAATGAAATGAGCCGATTTCGTCAATCTATCAACAATCACCCAAATAGCTTCAAAATTCTTATTTGTCCTCGGCAAACCAGAAACAAAATCCATACTGATACTATCCCACTTCCACTCTGGAATAGCCAACGGTTGCATTAGCCCAGACGGCTTCTGATGCTCAATCTTTGACTTCTGACAAGTCAAACAAGAATAAACAAAACTCGCAATTTCTCTTTTCATTCCCGGCCACCAAAATAACTTTTTCAAATCATGATACATCTTCGTAGCTCCAGGATGAATACTCAAACCACTACGATGTCCTTCCTCAAGAATACTCTTCTTAAATTCGATAACATCCGGAATACACACCCGATTACTAAATTTCAAAACACCATTCTCATCAATTCTGAATTCACCACCTTGACCTTGATTCACTAGAGTCAACTTATCAACCAAAAGCACATCGGATTTCTGACCCTTTCTAATCTCATCCAGAATACCACTCGTTAACTTCAACATTCCCAATTTAACACTATTGTGAGTACTCTCACACACCAAACTCAAGTCTCTAAACTGCTCAATTAAATCCAATTCCTTAACCATTAACATAGACATATTCAATGATTTCCGACTCAACGCATCAGCCACTACGTCTGCTTTACCCGGATGGTAATTCAAACCAAAATCATAATCCTTCAGAAATTCTAACCATCTCCTCTGTCTCATATTCAGCTCTTTCTGATCAAACAAATACTTTAAACTTTTATGGTCACTGAAAACCTCAAATCTTGATCCATACAAATAATGCCTCCATAACTTCAGAACAAATACCACAGCTGCCAACTCTAAATCATGTGTCGGATAGTTCCTTTCATGAACCCTCAGCTGTCTCGAAGCATAAGCTATAACCTGCTTATTCTGCATCAACACACCACCCAAACCCAACAATGAAGCATCACAGTAAACCTCAAATGGTTCCGACGAACTCGGTAATATCAGAATAGGAGCAGTAGTCAACCTTCTCTTCAACTCTTGGAAACCTTCTTCACATTTTGAGTCCCAAACAAACGCTTGCCCCTTTCTAGTCAACATCGTCAACGGTAACGCCAACTTAGAAAATCCCTCAATGAACTTCCTATAATAACCAGCCAAACCAAGAAAACTCCTTATCTTAAAAACTGACTTCGGAGCTTCCCACTTAGATACCGCTTCTATCTTAGAAGGATCAACAGCAACACCGCCTCTTGAAATCACATGACCAAGAAAACTAACCTCTTCTAACCAAAATTCACACTTTGACAGTTTAGCAAATAACTTCTTTTCTCGCAGAACTCCTAAAACCACTCTCAAATGCTCAGCATGCTCTTCTTCAGATTTCGAATATACCAAAATGTCATCAATAAACACCACAACAAACTTATCTAGGCACGGATGGAAAATCCTATTCATATACTCCATAAATACTCCAGGCGCATTAGTCACACAAAAAGGCATCACAGAATACTCATAATGTCCATACCTTGTTCTGAAAGCAGTCTTCTGAATATCCTCAGTCTTCACACGTATCTGATGATACCCAGATCTCAAATCTATCTTGCTAAACACACTTGCACCAACCAACTGATCCATCAAATCATCAATTCTCGGCAAAGGATACCGATTCTTGATCGTCACTTTATTCAGTTGTCTGTAGTCCACACACAACCTCATAGTACCTTCTTTCTTCTTAACCAATAACACTGGTGCACCCCACGGTGACACACTCGGACGAATAAATTTCTTATCCAACAGATCTTCCAACTGACTCTTCAACTCCGTTAACTCAACAGCAGACATACGGTACGGAGCCATCGATATCGGCCTAGTACCAGGTACCAAATCAATCGAGAACTCAACTTCACGCTCTGGCGGTAATTCATTCACTTCTTCCGGAAACACATCAGGAAAATCACACACTTAGAAAATTCTCCAGCAGCCTCAGCATAGGGAGTGTAATACTTCGACAGCTCTGTGAACTTAGCAGCATACTCCGTACCAGACCGGTTACCCTGCTTCAATTCCAAGAACTCTATCTCTTTCTTCCCTCTGACATCCTCTGGAAAATACTCCCTCAGAAATCTCTCCCTGAACACAGCCCAAGAAATCTCAGCATCTCCAGCAGCTTCCAACTCAGTGCGGGTAGCAACCCATCAATCATCTGCTTCTTCTGAGAGCATATGCGTACCGAACCTGACCTTCTGGTTATCAGCACACTCAGTTACTCGGAAGATCCTCTCGATCTCCTTCAACCACTTCTGAGCGCCATCTGGATCGTATGCTCCCTTGAACATTGGAGGATTGTTCTTCTGGAACTCACTCAGTTGACGAGCAGCTCCCATCCCCACAACATTTGGATTTCCTCCAAGTACTCCAGCTAGCATACCCAGAGCCTCAGCAATTGCAGCATCATCTCTACCTCTTCCAGCCATCTCTATTCCGAAAACCCAAACAAACTAAAATAATAAGTACTGATAGGGTTACACAACACCTATCCCGTACAGGGGAAACAGAATAATTATGACTCGACTCGACCGACGATGCTCTGATACCACTAATGTAACACCCTTCTAAAATACCCCAAATATTTCAATTAAAATAGCAACATATCAATCAGAGTAATTATGCCCCGAAGGGTGTCACACAATCATTTCACAACCATCATCAGAATATCCTGTCATGCTCATTTATTTAATCCAAATTATAAAGTATCTGCATAATACGCAGCGGATAAAATCAATTCAATTATTCACATCATGTAACATATTACATGCAAAATGGTTCACAACCAATCAATAAAATATTCAAACATCCCTTCCCGATGTTACATCTATCAGAGCATGACCCACTAGGAGACTACACTAGACTCCAAGCACTAGCTCCTATTCAACTCACTGCTCGTTACCTGAAAAATAGGTGTAAGGGTGAGTTCCTCGATCAATATAATAAGCATTATACAACATTATGTAATGTTAAGTAACTAACGCATCAAATCACTCTAACCAGACTACACACTCAATAACGGCAGTATCAATTCAAACATCATATTCAATACCAATACAACTCATATTCATACTCAATATCAACACAAACACACGTATAATATTGGAATACATCCATTCATATTATACGCCATACACATATTATGCAATGAGACTCCATGCATGCGGTACCGACTATTTGTGAACATATAGTTCACCTCACCGTCCAAATCCAGGCACGGCTACCAAGTCCAACTAGTCCCACTCATTTGAGACCTAGTGACTCACTCACTAATTCCTCACCACGGGAATTAGCTACCACCCCTCAAGGGCTATGCTATGCACGCTAATTCACCTAGCATGCAAACATCGACAACAATCCATAATGACTAACTCACTAATTCCTCACAATGGGAATTAGCTACCACCATAAAGGCCACAATATGCATGCTAATCACCTAGCCATGCTACATCATCAACAACAATTCAAGAATAGACATATGCTCACACTCTAAGCCATAAAACAGTCTATTCACAAGTGCACACATAACTGATACATTCACAGCATCATGCATACCATCACACATCATCAGTATATTATCACATAAGCATATCATATCATGCCACATAATCAAAAACAGTATTAGCACACTCTACTAATGCCTATACTACTCAAGACCCAACAAAACAACAACAACATTACCACGATATCACATCTGGGAGTTTAAAACGCGAAATCTGCCCTTCAAACTGATATGGCGAACGCCATTAGGCTAATGGCGAACGCCATTAGCGTTACACGCTCTCATTCTGGAAAAACTGTCTGTCAAACTGATATGGCGAACGCCATTAGGCTAATGGCGAACGCCATTAGCGTTAAACGCTCTTATTCTGAAAAAAAACCCAAACGGCGAACGCCGAAGGCATAATGGCGAACGTCATTTGGCTGTTATGTGCATAGATGTTAAATTTCTACGAATTCCCTTTCAATTATCATCTAATTTCATTCATCCACTGGCTCACAAATTCATCATACAACAATCCAATCAGAGATAAAACAATGGTTATCACTACCCAGTACATATTATCATATAATACCCTTTAACCGATGATAAACCCCCCTTACCTGAGTTAATCCGGCAAATCTCAAGCTTCAAGCTCTTCTCTTCTCCAACCTTCTTCCTCTTGCTCTGCCTTTGCCTTTTTCCTCTTTCACGATCGCTTCTCTGTTTTTCACGTAAAAACCTTTTTACTCCAAAATGGGACTTTTTCCTTAATTCCAACTTATATATATTTTCCAATAAATAATTATCCCAATAATTATTATTCCAAAATAATAGTAATAATAATCCCAAATTCCAATTATTCAATTAAATTAATAAAAAAAATATTAATTTAAATTAAATAATTATCTTATTTTAATTGGGGTGTTACATTAAACCCATGAAATTTGATTAAATTGTGGGAATGATGAAAATGTTGTTGTTAAACCCTTGAAATTTTATTGAATTGTGGGAATGATGAAAATGTTGATGTTAAACCCACGAAATTTGATTAAATTGTGTGAATGATTGTTGAAAAGTATATCTTCGGCAAATATTTTTATATCGTATCCACAGAGATTGGTTGATATTACCGCCGTTCTATAATCCAAATGTTATAAGTTTAGAAAGTAACACGGTTGTTTTGTTTGTAAAATTATCTTGTGAGTAAATGTTAATAAAAACTGTAAAATGGTTTTAGTCAAGTATAAAAGCTTGGCAAGATTGGAGTTCACTATTTCAAATGCTTATGATTCCTTATGATAAATAAATAGATTCAAGATTATTGATGATGTTCAAGTATCCTCTCAAAGTCATTTATGTCTAAATGATATTGTGATAATCACTATATTGATCCTTAGACGATCTCTCCACCTAACTATCAATATAGCAATCTTTAATGTTTAATACCAAAGAAGAGTAATGAATAAATCTATCTCTACAACTTATTCACTACTTGAAAATCTGTTTTATGTCAAGACTCAAATAACCTCTCTCGACAACTACTCAAATCTGGTTTTCAACTTAGGGCAAAAACAGTATTCAATACATCAACAATCTTTATCATATATAAATCAAATAGAATACATAAACATATGAGAATAGCTACTACCTCCAATCTTGACAAAGGGGAGTTTAGCTCTTCATCATCATTGTTACAAAGCAGAAAGTTAAAGAAGAAAAACTCTGTTTTTCTCCCTTACAAAAATCTCAATGTGTGAATGATAATAGTGTATGCCCTAGAATAATGTATTTTTCTAACAAAAAGGTTGAAATTTCCCTAATTGGTCATTATCATCTAAAGCAGGAAAGCAATTCCCAGGCAGACATCAAAATGGCAATAAACTTTTTCTGCAAGACAGCACTTTTGACCCTCAGTCAGCTTGCTGGATTCGCAGCCTTCGCGGCGCGAAGGTAGTTCGCGGCGCGAAGGTAGTTCGCGGCGCAAACTGTTGCTTCTCTAGCTTCCTTGTTTGGCAAGCTTCCTCCAAAGTGTGGTGCTGCAATCCAAAGCCTTCTTAACCAAAAATTCTACAAAACTAACAAATATGTGAAATAACTATTCAAAACAAAATAAATTAAACCTAATTGCATTTATACAAAATAGTGAGAATAAAAGTGTGTAATTACATCAAAACTTGGTAAAAGGGACCAATAAAATGATATAAAAAGTAGTACTAATTGGTCCCTAACAACTCTCCCCAACTTAGCATTTTGTTTGTCCCTAAACAAAAGTTTCCACCCTTACAACCAAAGCAATGACACAAAAAATTGAAACAAGGATTTACCAAGGACATTCAAATGGTTCAAAAGCGTTTGGCACTTTCTCAATTCAGCTATCTCAATTCTAGATCAAAACATGAATAAGGGAAATGGTAAAGTGCAAAAATCATTCCAAGGAATTCAAAGCCATATATGTCAAGATTGAATCAAACTTACACACACATCATAATAATGATGAATAACATGAAGGGTTACTTTCACTCATCCAAGCAATTAAATCAACAACAATTCAAATCATGCGGTTATCACGACAAGTACCAAATCACGTGAAAAATGAGAATCAAGAGGTCTTTCCACGGTTGTAATGTGGCTTAGGTCACAAGAAAGGATATGATTAAGAGAATTCAACCAAATTGCCTATCCTAAGGGAGCATTCCCAAATATTCAACCCTACACAATTTCCCTTTCTTTGATCCCTATCTTTTTCTTTTTCTTTTTCTTTTCAAATCCACACAACCATGAGCATTTTCTTTGCTTTTCTTTTTCTAATTTTTTTTTTATGCTCTATGGTTTCAAGGGTGATTTCTTTGTCTTGTTTCTTTTCAAATTTTCACCCTTTCATAAGAAACTCACTTTTCCAAGTTTCTAATCACTTCTCATTTTACTCTCCCCAACTTTAGATTCCAAAACCAAATTTATTCAATAATGCTCCCTACTTAGACATAAGCAAAAGGCAAAATTTTGCAAACAACTCGGTTTGAGGTTTCAACTGATACGAAAGAAATTAGGATTCATTTATTCCACAATTTTCAATTGATTTTACAATGATCAATCAAATGAATCCTAAAATAAGCTCAAAGGGGTTTAACTAAGGATTATTCCTCACAAGGTTAGTTGATTCAAACTTTTTGGTCAAGTGGTTTTTCTCACAAACAATGCCTCTATCATTTTCAAAATTTCACACAAAAATAGATTGATGCATGATTTAGCATGATAAGAATGAGTTAAAATAATGCTCGGTTTCCCGCTTTTAAGTGTACAATGGAAAGTTTCCTCACAATTGGTTAAGTCCTATTTTGATTCAAAACTGACATATACTTCAATGAATTTATGAAATGGAATTTGCACACACCATCAAACTACTCAAGTTAAGTCTAGAAAGCGATAAAGTGTACCTTGAAATGCCGACACTAATTCTTATCATCACCACTCGAAGTGTCCTATGCTTCTTTCTTTACGATCATTTCTCGGTTCCTTAAAGCTTAACTTAAGAATAAGAACAATTAAACAAAAATGTTGGTAAACCACAATTTGATTAAAACACACTTAAATCTCAACTAGCATTCATGCAATTGTCAAAATACTAACAAACATAAAGTGCCAAAATAAAGTTATGGTGAACTAGAGCCACCCAAAAGTACATCCAAATTCCCAAAAACAAAAACTGAAATAGTACAAAGAAACTTCAGAAATACAACAACTTCCCACTCCTCCGAATTCTCAATCCTCCTCCTCTTCGTCACCACCTACATTTCCAAGAACATCCTCCATCTCCTCATTTGGGTAAGCACTGCCTCCTACACCCCCCATAAAATTTGGCCTGCCCTTAGGCCAATTTGCATAAGCTGCATAGTCCGCTTGCGAAGGAAAAGTACGTACCTCTGGTGCCAAAAACGTGTTCTGGAACTGCTGCTGCATGGCATCGAAAAGAAATGATTGAGACCTCCTGGAGGCCTCAAAGCTCTCGCAACAGTAGTTGGCAAACGCCATCTGATCAAAGCCTGGGGTAGTGTGAGGTTGAGGTTGAGGTCTGGGTCTGGCTCGGGCTCTGGATGAAGAGGTTCCAGGTGCATCAGTCTTATCATTTTGGTTTTGCAGAAACCTGTTCAGATATGAGTCATTGATCACACTGGTGATCGAGAAGTGTATTTCCTCAGGGATGGGAACATTTGCCTTACGGCACAGTCCCATGATAAGTCCTGGATATGCGAGTACACCAGCTTTGCCACCGAAATTGGTTCCGCTTAAAACTATCTTTCTTAGTTCGCCTGCAATGAGGGCTGCGACATCCACAGACTTCCCGACCATGATGCAGTACAATAGACACCCTACGTCCATAGGAATTGTGGTGGTGTGGCTTCTTGGTCGGATATTAGTCAACAGTAGCACCAGAAAAGCCCTAGCTCCCAAATTAAAATTTTCTCTTTTCCACAATTTTCGGATGTCCTTGATCATTTAGTTCGTAGGATTTTCCGCTGAGACATAGGGTAGCATTGACCGCTTCCAGATTCCACCTGTTAGCTGCCTCCATGGTACTGTACTCACAACACTCACCCTCTCCGAGAGTTAGGGGATTACCCAGATAAGAATTAATGTCATCCCTTCCAAAGGAAACGATCTTGCCCCTTACCCTGGATCGGTAGATGAAAGTCGTACCCTCCTCGCGATGCATAGCATTCGCATAAAATTCTCGAACAATATTGTAGTTGATTGCTGCTTCTGGTTCGCATAACTTCATCCACTTTCGTCGTTCAAAAGCCGCAACCATGCTATGATACACCCCGGTTGGAGCTAGCCGGATAAACCTCTCAGGAAAAATGGTTCTCTTAATGAGGCTCTCGAATCGTGCCTCGTGTTCATCACTTATAAACTTTCTGATTGAACGGGCTTAAGGAGGTGTCGTGGTTTTAGTTCTTTTGGATATCTGCAATCAACACCAGAACAACCACAGAACAAACATGAACAGGATTAGCAAACAATCAACACAAAAACATGGTGCTGGAATTCACAGTTCGCGGCGCGAACTCTGCGAATCCAGGAAATTTCCCAGAGCTTTCTAGGGTTCCACAAGTGGGAAGCAATCTACTCCCAATCAATCAAAGTTCTCAACTCTACCCTAATCCTACTCTAAATCAAACATGCATAGTGATTTCAAGAGGTAATTTACAGAAAAATTTGATTTCTAACCAACCCTAATTGAAAAACCCAAAAGGGAATGGAAAAGAGAAATTGAAGAGTACATACCTTTTGAATCACTAAATCTTGCTAACAATTGAAGATTTGAACAATGGAAACTGAAGAATTTTAAGATTTGGTGGGATTTTGAGAGTGGGGTGAAAGCGCGACAAAGTTGGTGTTTTTCAAAAGTGTTGAAATGAGAAAAGAAAGTGACCTAAACAGAATTTAAATGACTCTGTCACGCAGTGTTCGCGGGGCGAACAGTGTTCGCGGCGCGACCTGAAACTCTTCCCTCAGTTCGCGGCGCGAACTAGGGGTCGCGGCGCAAACTGTGAAAAACAGAACCCCAAAATTCTTCATTCTGTTCGCGGCGCGAACTGGGGGTCGCGGCGCGAACTCTGAAAAACAGAACCCCAAAATAAAATTTTAACAGAGACAACAATCACACAACAGAAAGAAAAAATAAAGTGCAAACTTACAACGTTGGGTTGCCTCCCAACAAGCGCTTTGTTTAACATCGTTAAGAGCTCGACGGTACCTCGATTAGCCTAGTCCAGATAAGGAAATGACACACACATCACGGTTTATGTCACCGCTATGATAGACTTTCAGTCTTTGACCATTGACAGTCCAGCTCTCTTGTGACTTTGGATCCTCTATCACAATGGCTCCATAATTCCGTACTTCCTTGACAACAAATGGTCCTGACCACTTCGACTTCAACTTACCAGGAAATAACTTCAACCTTGAGTTAAAAAGCAATATCATCTGTCCAACATGAAACTCCTTATGGCGGACCTTTCCATCATGGTATGCCTTTACCTTTTCCTTGTACAGCTTATTAGAATGGTATGCATCGTTCCTTAGTTCTTCCAATTCATGGAGTTGACCTTTCCTTCTTTCTCCAGCTAGAGTGGAGTCGAAATTCAAGAACTTAAGAGCCCATAATGCTCTATGCTCCATTTCCACTGGAAGATGACAAGTCTTCCCATACACCATTTGAAACGGAGTCAGCCCAATAGGTGCTTTGTAGGCAGTGCGATACGCCCACAAAGCTTCATCCAGTTTTAAGGACCAATCTTTTCTTGAATTCGATACTGTTTTCTCAAGGATCCGTTTGACTTCCCGGTTTGAAACCTCAGTTTGACCGTTCGCTTGTGGGTGGTAGGGAGTGGTCACCTTGTGCTTTACACCATAATGTTGCAGAACTTTTTCTAAGGGTGTATTGCAAAAGTGTGAGCCTCCATCACTTACCAACACTCTAGGCACACCAAAACGTGAAAATATGTTCTTCTTTAAAAATTTAATCACAGTTTTGGCATCGGCCTTAGGTGAGGCAATTGCTTCCACCCACTTCGAAACATAATCAACAGCTACTAGTATGTACTCATTTGAGAAAGAAGAGGGGAATGGGCCAACGAAATCAATACCCCAACAATCAAAAACTTCCACTTCTAGCATGTTGGTTAGAGGCATTTCATCCTGTTTTCCTATTCCTCCACTCCGTTGGCATGTATCACAACTCTTCGCATGTTCGTGCGCATCTTTGAATAAAGATAGCCAATAAAAACCCGATTGGAGTACTTTAGTGGCTGTTCTCAAACCACTATAGTGACCTCCATACGGAGAGTTGTGACAGTGCCAAAGAATGTCTCTTGACTCCTCAATTGTTACACACCTTCTCAAAATATTGTCTGCTCCTACTTTAAACAGATAAGGGTCATCCCAAACATAATATTTTGCATCTTCCAAGAATTTCCTTCTTTGATTGCAAGTGAGGTCTTCCGGTGTTAAACCAATTGCTTTGTAGTTAGCAAAATCAGCAAACCAAGGCCTCACTTGAATCGCATAAAGTTTTTCATCAGGAAATTCTTCTCTCACCTCCTCTTCTTTGTTTGTAATGTCTACATTGACCAACCGAGACAAATGATCCGCCACCAAGTTTTCAGAACCTTTTTTATCCCGAATTTCTAGATCAAACTCTTGTAATAAAAGGATCCAACGAATAAGCCTTTGTTTTGAATCCGGCTTGGTAAGCAGATATTTTATCGCCGAGTGGTCAGTGTAGATTACAACTCTTGAACCAATCAAATAAGCTCTAAATTTTTCCAATGCATATATTATGGCTAGTAATTCCTTTTCAGTTGTTGCGTAATTAACTTGTGCTTCATTAAGCACCTTACTAGCATAGTGTATGGCATGGAAAACTGTATCGCTTCTTTGTCCTAACACCGCACCAACTGCATAATCGCTAGCGTCACACATGAGTTCGAAATCAAGGTTCCAATTTGGTGCTACGATTATTGGTGCAGTGACCAACTTTTCTTTCAAATCTAAGAAAGCTTTAAGACATGATTCATCAAAAAGAAAAGGCGTACCTTTGTTGAGCAAATTGCTCAATGGCTTTGCGATCTTTGAAAAATCTTGTATGAATCTCCGGTAGAAACCGGCATGTCCTAGAAAGCTTCTTATCCCTTTAATGTTAGTTGGAGGTGGCAGTTTCTCAATAACCTCCACCTTGGCTTTGTCCACCTCTAGCCCTTCAGAAGAAATCTTGTGACCAAGTACTATACCCTCAGTGACCATAAAATTGCATTTTTCCCAGTTGAGCACTAGGTTGGTCTCCACGCATCTCCCCAAAACTACATCAAGGTGTTTTAAGCACAATTCAAAAGATGATCCATAAACAGAAAAATCATCCATGAACACCTCAATGCATTCTTCTATCAAGTCCGAAAATATAGCTTGCATACACCGTTGAAATGTGGCCGGTGCATTACATAACCCAAAAGGCATTCTTCGGTAAGCAAAGATGCCAAAAGGACACGTAAAAGCTGTCTTCTCATGATCTGCCGGGTTTACTGAAATTTGATTATACCCTGAATATCCGTCCAAGAAACAGTAGAAATTTTTACCGGCTAACCTCTCCAACATTTGATCCATGAAGGGTAGTGGGAAATGATCTTTCCTTGTGGCTTGGTTCAACCTTCTATAGTCGATACACATCCTCCACCCTGTCACTGTTCTTGTCAGAATCAACTCATTTTTATCATTTTTGATTACCGTCATTCCGCCTTTCTTGGGGACCACTTGTACCGGACTCACCCATGCACTATCGGATATAGGATAAATCATTCCGGCTTCCAATAGTTTGACAACTTCTTTCCGGACCACCTCTTTCATTGATGGATTCAGACGCCTCTGAGGTTGCGCAACTGGTTTGAAATTCTCCTCCATCATGATCTTATGCATGCAATAGGCCGGACTAATACCCTTCAAGTCGGATAACACCCACCCTATTGCACCTTTGTTCTTTTTCAATACTTGAACCAACTTGTCTTCCTCTTGTGTGGACAACGTGTTGCTTATAATCACTGGTTTAGTACACTCGTCTCCAAGAAACACATACTTCAAGTGTGACGGAAGCATTTTCAACTCTAACTTTTGCTCTTCCGTTTTCTTCTTTGCATCCAAGTCTTCCGTTAATTCTTCTTGATAGGCCAGCTCACCACAAGATTCTAGCTCGTGCAACATTGCTTCGATCTCTCGTTCCTCATTGTCGGTTAACACGTTGTATGCTCCGATAAGGGATCTTTCTAGAGGATTAGAGATATGAATTTGGTTCGCGACCTCCACTACTTCCTCTTCAATTGCATCGATTCGGAAAGAATCATGCTTGTCGGTTGGATGCTTCATTGCTTCGAAAAGATTAAAAGTCACCTCTTCATCTTGCACTCTCACCTTCATTAGCCCATCATCTATGTCGATCATCATCCGAGCTGTTTTCATAAAAGGTCTTCCAAGAATTAGGGGTACATCACGGTCCTCATCCATCTCTACTATTACAAAATCCACCAGAAACAAAAATTGGTCCACTTTCACAAGCATGTCTTGGGCGATTCCGTATGGTGAGGTGGTAGACTTGTCGGCTAGTTGTAGAGTCATTCTCGTCGATTTAATCTCAACATTCCCCAATCTTTTGACAATGGAGAGGGGGATTAAATTTATACTAGAGCCCAAGTCAATCAACCCATTTCCAACGTATGTGCTTCCAATGGTTACCGGTAGAACAACCCGGCCCGGATCGGACTCCTTCCTTGGGAGAGTCTTTTGGATGATGGCGCTACACCGTGCATCAAGCAATATGGTCTCATCTTCCACGTGTCGCCTTTTCTTGGTAAGAATGTCCTTCATGAATTTAGCATACCGTGGCATTTGTTCTAATGCATCAACAAATGGAATGTTGATTTGGAGTTGCTTGAAGATGTCCATGAACCGTGCATAATGCCTAGCATTGTCCTTCCTTGATGGAGCATGTGGATAGGGTAGATGTTGAGTTGGAATGACACTCACCCCTTTCTCAGATTTCTTCTTCTTCTTTGATTCAGCATCTTTTTTCCCTTCCAGATCAATCTGCTGCTCAATTGGCAAAACCTGTTGTTTTCGCGGCGCGAAGGTGGTTCGCGACGCGAACTGAGCATTTCCAGTAGCATTTTCCCTTTCACCAACTATGTCTTTTTCTTCCAGCATCCCCTCAGTGATGTTCTCTTCTACAATCTCTTCACCTTTTTCACTTACCAACTCTTTACCACTCCTTGTGACAATTGTTTTGCAATGCTCCTTTGGATTCGGTTAAGTGTTAGCAGAGAAAGAAGGCCCTGCGTTTTGTTCCGACAGTTGCTTCGCGAGTTGGCCTACTTTATTTTCCAGATTTTTAATTGCTGCTTCGTTACTCTTTTGATTTGCCATGGAAGCTTGCATGAATTGTTGAAGAGTGTCTTCTAGCTTGGAATTTCCTCCTTGCGACTGCTGTCCTTGAGAGTTTGGATGTTGGTAAGGACTTTGCTGCTGAAAATTTTGATTGTTGAACCTTGACGGTTGATAGCCTTGATTGTTTCTTGGTTGGTAGCCTTGATTGTTAGGCTGTTGTCTTTGATAGCCCTGATTTTGATTGTTCACATAACTCACTTCTTCTTGGGGTGGAGGACAAAAACCAGTAGGGTGATCCCCTTGACATAATTCGCAACATGCTACTTGATGCTGAACTTGAAACCCTTGAATCTCTTTTACTTGCTGTGGAAGCTTGGCCATTTGTTGAGTGAGAAGCTCCACTTGTTGAGAGAGTAGCTTGTTTTGAGCAAGGATGGCATCATTGGTATTTAACTCAAGAACTCCCGGCTTACGTTGTGAAGGGCTACGATCATGTTGACCTTGATGATCATTGAGGGTCATCCGTTCAATAATGACTTTAGCTTCTTCCGCAGTTTTTGACATAAGCGAGCCACCCGCGGTGGCGTCCAGAAGTGTCTTGTGAGTTGATTGGAGTCCATTTAGAAAAATATGGATTTGAGTGAGCTCATCAAAACCATGTCCCTTACATTTTCTCAACATTGATTTGAATCTTTCCCAAGCTTCATTTAGAGACTCGTTGCCTCCTTGAGTGAATACCGCAATAGCCGTTTTGGCTTCCATGAATCGAGATTGAGGGAAGTATCTTTCTAAGAACTTTTCTTCTAACAAATTCCAATCTGTCATTACTCTTGCCGCTTGATCAAGTTACCACTCTTTTGCCTTCCCCACTAAGGAGTGTGGGAACATCCTTTTGAATAGTCACTATGCAAAAAGAGGGAAAAGAGGGCGCTTTTTTTGGCCTATAACAACGCTTTAAAGCGCCCTCTAATCTGGCGCTGGCATAGGTAAAGACAGCGCTTTTTTCCTAGTGAAAGCGCTGTCTAAAGTGGCTCTTTAAGCCCTTTAAGGGCCACTTTAGAGGGCGCTTTTTAAAGAAAGCGCCCTCTAAAGTGGAAACATTTAAGGGTTTAGAGGGCGCTTTTACTGGAAAGCGCCCTCTAAAGTGGAAACTTTTAAGGGTTTAGAGGGCGCCTTTACTGGAAAGCGCCCTCTAAAGTGGAAATTTAAAGGGTTTAGAGGGCGCTTATTTTGGGAAGCGCCCTCTAAAGTGGGTGGTTATTTAAATTTTTTTTTTAAAAAGCTCTATATTTTTTTATTTATTTTAGACAACCTGTATATTGAAGCAGTACACCCAAAACTGTATAATTTGAAGCCCTTTTTCACACATTGCATTTGTAACACCCTTCTAAAATACCCCAATAATTAATTAATTCAACAAATTATAAATCAGAGTAGATATGCAATTTAAGGGTGTCACACTTGACACTTCACACCATTCACCATAATAACTTGTCATGCTCATTTATAAATCAAAGTAAAACATTGCACAATTCGCAGCGGATAGAGATCTAATCAATCATGCAAACCATGTAACACATTACATGTAAAGTTGTTCAACAACCAAAATGAAAACAAAGTAAAACATCCCGTCCCGATGTTACATCTACCAGAGCATGACCCACTAAGGAACTACACTAGACTCCAAGCACTAGCTTCTACTCAATCACTGCTCGTTACCTGAAACATAGTTGTAAGGGTGAGTTCCTCAATCGATATAATAAGCATTATAAAATATCATGTAATGCTAAGTAATTTAACGCATTTCATCACCCAAATCAGATCACACATTCAGCAACGGCAACATCAACTCAAAATCATAATCATACTCAACCCAACACAAAACACACGTATAATATTGGAATACATCCATTCATATTATACGCCATACATATATTATGCAATGAGACTCCATGTGTAACACCCCAATAAAAATAAGATAATTATTTGATTTAAATTAATATTATATTTATTAATTTAGTTAAATAATTGGAATTTTTGGATTATTATTATTATTATTTTGGAATAATAATTATTGGAAAATATATAAGTGTGAAGTAAGGAAAAAGAATCCCATTTGGTAAAAAGAGTTTTACGTGAAACAGAGAAGCGGCTGAAAAGTGGAAAGTGGAGAAAGGGCAAAGAGGAAGAGCAAGGGCAAAAGGTTGGAGAAGAGAAAAGCTTGGAGCTTAGAGATTGCCGGATTAACTCAGGTAAGGGGGGTTTATCGTCGTTTAATGGGTATTATGGATTAGCATGTAATGGGTAGTGATAAGCCGTTGAATTGACCCTAATTGGGATTATGAATGCTGGAAAATTATGTTGGATAAACTGTGTTTAGGCTGTAATTGAATCTGTGTTTGGGTTAGTTGTGAATTTCCGAACGTAGAGCTTTTTACGGAATTGGAATCGGAGGTCCGGAAGTCCTCCAACGGCGGAAAATGCGGAGAATTCTGCATTCTGCCTTGTGTTAGCGCAGGAACAGCTTCTGTCTTGCGTTAACCGGTTAACCCAGGGTGTTAACCGGTTAACACTGTTATGTATTCTGAATAATTGTTGTTTTGTCTGCGTTAACCGGTTAACCCAGGGCGTTAACCGGTTAACACTGTTAAGTTTTGGGCAGGAAGCGTGTTTGTGCTGCGTTAACCGGTTAACCCAGGGCGTTAACCGGTTAACACTGTTGCAGAGTGGAAAAATTGTTAATTAAAATGTTGTGTGCCTAATTGATGGTTGCCTATATCGGTGTGTGATATAGTAGGGATTATTTCCCGCTGTTTTGAGCAGTATAGGTATTAGTAGAGTGTGCTAATACTGTGATTAATTATTTGACACGATATGATGTTTTAATGAATGTGTTGATGATGTATGATAGTATGCATAATGCTATGAGTGTATATATTATGCATGTGGTTGTGAATGGACTATTTTATGGCTTAGAGTGTGAGCATATGTCCATTGTGGATTATTGTTGATGATGTTGCATTGCTAGGTGAATTAGCATGCATAATGTGGCCTTTATGGTGGTAGCTAATTCCCATGGTGAGGAATTAGTGATGTTAGTCAATTGGATTGTTTTTGATGTTTGCATGCTAGGTGAATTAGCGTGCATAGCATGGCCCTTGGGGTGGTAGCTAATTCCCATGGTGAGGAATTAGTGATGTGAGTCACTAGGTCTCAAATGAGTGGGACTGGTGAGCTTGGTAGCCGTACCTGGATTTGGTCGGTGAAGTTGAACTATATGTTCACAAATAGTCGGTACCGCATGCATGGAGTCTCATTGCATAATATATGTGTAGTGTATAATATGAATGGATGTATTCCAATGTTATACGTGTGTTGTGTTGGCATTACGCATGAGTATGAATTGTGTTGATCTTGAGTATGATGTTTGAGTTGATGTGCCGTTACTGAATGTGTGATACGATTAGGGTGATTAATGTGTTAAATTACTTAACATGACATTATATTCTATAATGCTTATTATATCGATTGAGGAACTCACCCTTACAACTATTTTTCAGGTAACGAGCAGTGATTGAGTAGAAGCTAGTGCTTGGAGTCTAGTGTAGTCTCCTTAGTGGGTCATGCTCTGGTAGATGTAACATCGGGATGGGATGTTTTAAAAGTTTATTGTTGGTTGTGAACCAGTTTACATGTAATATGCTACATGTTTTGAATGATCGATTTGATCTCTATCCGCTGTGTATTGTGCAATATTTTATGTTTTGAGTTAAATAATGAGCATGACTAAATAGTATGACGAATGGTGCGAAATAAATGTGTGACACCCTTAATTGCATGATTACTCTGATTTATTTGTTGTTATTTTAATTAAATATTTGGGGTATTTTAGAAGGGTGTTACATTAGTGGTATCAGAGCATAGTCGGTCGAGTCGAGTCGTAATTATTCTGTTTCCCCTGTACGGGATAGGTGTTGTGTAACCCTATCAGTACTTATTGTTTTATCTTGTTGGTTTAACTCAGAATAGAGATGGCTGGAAGAGGTAGAGATGATGCTGCGATTGCTGAGGCTCTGGGTATGCTAGCTGGAGTACTTGGGGGAAATCCGAATGTTGTGGGAATGGGAGCTGCTCGTCAACTGAGTGAGTTCCAGAAGAACAATCCTCCAATGTTCAAGGGAGCATACGATCCAGATGGCGCTCAGAAGTGGTTGAAGGAGATCGAGAGAATCTTCCGAGTGACTGAGTGTGCCGATAACCAGAAGGTCAGGTTCGGTACGCATATGCTGTCAGAGGAAGCAGATGATTGGTGGGTTGCTACCCGCACTGAGTTGGAAACCGCTGGGAATGCTGAGATCACTTGGGCTGTGTTCAGAGAGAGATTCCTGAGGAAGTACTTTCCAGAGGATGTCAGAGGAAAGAAAGAGATAGAGTTCTTGGAATTGAAACAGGGTAACAGGTCTGTTACTGAGTACGCTGCTAAGTTCACAGAGCTGTCAAAGTATTACACTCCCTATAATGAGGCTGCTGGAGAATTTTCAAAATGTGTGAAGTTTGAGAACGAGTTACGTCCCGAGATCAAGCAGGCTATTGGGTATCAGCGGATTAGAGTGTTTTCTGATTTGGTGGACTATTGCAGGATTTTTGAACAGGATTCCAAAGCTAGAGCAGAGAGCTATCAGCAAAGGGTTGATAGGAAAGGCAAGAATCAGAATGATCGTGGGAAACCGTATGCAGCTGGCAAAGGTTTCCAGAGACAGAGTGGGATGAAGAGGACTAACGGGGGATACTCCAGTGCCCCTGCTAAGTGTTACAGATGTGGCCAGGCTGGACATCGTTTCCACGAGTGTACCAGTGCTGAGAAGAAGTGTTTCAAGTGTGGCAAAGGTGGTCATTTGGCTGCAGAGTGCCGGTTGAAGACTATGACTTGTTTCAACTGTGGAGAGGTGGGTCATATTAGCCCACAGTGTCCTAAGCCGAAGAAAGAGAATGAGTCGGGAGGAAAGGTCTTTGCTTTATCGGGTTCTGAGACTTTTGCAGACGATCGTTTGATCCGAGGTACGTGTTATATTAATGGCTTTCCTCTTGTAGCTATTATTGACACCGGTGCTACTCATTCCTTTATATCTTTGGACTGTGCTATGAAACTTAAGTTAGAGATATCCGAGATGCATGGAAGTATGGTGATTGATACTCCTGCGAAGGGTTCAGTGACTACTACTTCAGTTTGTTTGAATTGTCCTTTGAGTATTTTTGGTAGAGACTTTGGGATAGACCTTGTGTGTCTTCCATTAGTGCAGATTGATGTTATCTTGGGTATGAACTGGTTGGTGTTTAACCGAGTTTCTATCAACTGTTTTGATAAGACTGTGATATTTCCTGAGATTGAGGAAGGTAAGGATTTGTTTCTATCAGCAAGGCAGGTGAATGAGGAAGTAGCAGGTGGGGCAGAGTTGTTTATGCTGTTAGCGACTTTGGAGGCTAAAGATAAACTGGTGATTAGCGATCTAGCCGTGGTGTGTGATTTTCCTGATGTGTTTCCTGAAGAAGTGAATGAATTACCGCCAGAGCGTGAAGTTGAGTTCTCGATTGATTTGGTACCTGGTACTAGACCGATATCGATGGCTCCGTACCGTATGTCTGCTGTTGAGTTAACTGAGTTGAAGAGTCAGTTGGAAGATCTGTTGGATAAGAAATTTATTCGTCCGAGTGTGTCACCGTGGGGTGCACCAGTGTTATTGGTTAAGAAGAAAGAAGGTACTATGAGGTTGTGTGTGGACTACAGGCAACTGAATAAAGTGACGATCAAGAATCGGTATCCTTTGCCGAGGATTGATGATTTGATGGATCAGTTGGTTGGTGCGAGAGTGTTCAGCAAGATAGATTTGAGATCGGGATATCATCAGATACGTGTGAAAACTGAGGATATTCAGAAGACTGCTTTCAGAACAAGGTATGGACATTATGAGTATTCTGTAATGCCTTTTGGTGTGACTAATGCGCCTGGAGTATTCATGGAGTATATGAATAGGATTTTCCATCCGTACCTAGACAAGTTTGTTGTGGTGTTTATTGATGACATTTTGGTGTATTCGGAATCTGAAGAAGAGCATGCTGAGCATTTGAGAGTGGTTTTAGAAGTGCTCCGAGAAAAGAAGTTATTTGCTAAACTGTCTAAGTGTGAATTTTAGTTAGAAGAGGTTAGTTTTCTTGGTCATGTGATTTCAAGAGGTGGTGTTGCTGTTGATCCTTCTAAGATAGAAGCGGTATCTAAGTGGGAAGCTCCGAAGTCAGTTTCTGAGATAAGGAGTTTTCTTGGTTTGGCTGGTTACTATAGGAAGTTCATTGAGGGATTTTCTAAGTTGGCGTTACCGTTGACGATGTTGACTAGAAAGGGGCAAGCGTTTGTTTGGGACTCAAAGTGTGAAGAAGGTTTCCAAGAGTTAAAGAGAAGGCTAACTACTGCTCCTATTCTGATATTACCGAGTTCGTCGGAATCATTTGAGGTTTACTGTGATGCTTCATTGTTGGGTTTGGGTGGTGTGTTGATGCAGAATAAGCAGGTTATAGCTTATGCTTCGAGACAACTGAAGGTTCATGAGAGGAACTATCCAACACACGACTTAGAGTTGGCAGCTGTGGTATTTGTTCTGAAGTTATGGAGGCATTACTTGTACGGGTCAAGATTTGAGGTTTTCAGTGACCATAAGAGTTTAAAGTATTTGTTTGATCAGAAAGAGCTGAATATGAGACAGAGGAGATGGTTAGAGTTTCTGAAGGATTATGACTTTGGTTTGAATTACCATCCGGGTAAAGCAAACGTAGTGGCTGATGCATTGAGTCGGAAATCATTACATATGTCTATGTTAATGGTTAAAGAATTGGATTTAATTGAGCAGTTTAGAGACTTGAGTTTGGTGTGTGAGAGTACTCACAATAGTGTTAAATTGGGAATGTTGAAGTTAACGAGTGGTATTCTGGATGAGATTAGAGAGGGTCAGAAATCCGATGTGCTTTTGGTTGATAAGTTGACTCTAGTGAATCAAGGTCAAGGTGGTGAATTCAGAGTTGATGAGAATGGTGTTTTGAAATTTGGTAATCGGGTGTGTATTCCGAATGTTACCGAACTTAAGAAGAGTATTCTTGAGGAAGGACATCGTAGTGGCCTGAGTATTCATCCTGGAGCTACGAAGATGTATCATGATTTGAAAAAGTTGTTTTGGTGGCCGGGAATGAAAAGAGAAATTGCGAGTTTTGTTTATTCTTGTTTGACTTGTCAGAAGTCAAAGATTGAGCATCAGAAGCCGTCTGGGCTAATGCAACCGTTGGCTATTCCAGAGTGGAAGTGGGATAGTATCAGTATGGATTTTGTTTCGGGTTTACCGAGGACGATTAAGAATTTTGAAGCTATTTGGGTGATTGTAGATAGATTGACGAAATCGGCTCATTTCATTCCAATCAGAATGGATTATCCGTTAGAGAGATTAGCTGAGTTGTATATTGAGAAGATTGTAAGTTTGCATGGTATTCCGTCGAGTATTGTTTCGGACAGAGATCCTAGATTTACATCGAAGTTTTGGGAAGGTTTGCAGAGGGCTTTGGGAACTAAGCTGAGATT
Organism: Lathyrus oleraceus; assembly: GCF_024323335.1. NCBI lineage: Eukaryota > Viridiplantae > Streptophyta > Magnoliopsida > Fabales > Fabaceae > Lathyrus > Lathyrus oleraceus. The sequence continues at coordinate 443,067 of NC_066580.1, forward strand.
GAGTTCTGCATATCATCCGCAGACTGATGGTCAGACCGAGAGGACGATTCAGTCACTAGAGGATCTTTTGAGGGCTTGTGTTTTGGAAAAGGGAGGTGCTTGGGATTGTTACTTACCTTTGATTGAGTTTACCTACAACAATAGTTTTCATTCGAGCATTGGTATGGCACCGTTTGAAGCTTTGTATGGTAGGAGATGTCGGACACCTTTATGTTGGTATGAGTCCGGTGAGAGTGTTGTGGTTGGACCGGAGATTGTTCAACAAACCACGGAAAAGATTAAGATGATTCAGGAGAAGATGAGAATTGCTCAGAGTCGTCAGAAGAGTTATCACGACAAGAGGAGGAAGTCACTTGAGTTCCAAGAGGGAGATCATGTGTTTCTTCGTGTTACTCCGATAAATGGTGTTGGTCGAGCTTTGAAGTCGAAGAAGTTGACACCTCGATTTATTGGTCCTTATCAGATTTTGGAGAGGATAGGGGAAGTAGCCTATCGTATCGCTTTACCGCCGTCGCTTGCGAATTTGCATGAGGTTTTTCATGTGTCTCAGCTGAGGAGGTACATTCATGATCCGTCGCATGTAGCCCAAATAGATGATGTACAGGTGAGAGATAACCTGACTGTTGAAACATCACCTATGAGGATTGAGGATCGAGAGTTGAAGCAGTTGCGGGGTAAAGAGATTGCCTTGGTGAAGGTAGCTTGGGGAGGACCAGCAGGTGGCAATGTGACTTGGGAACTTGAGAGTCAGATGAAGGAGTCTTATCCGGAGTTATTCGCTTGAGGTATGTTTTCGAGGACGAAAACTCTTTTAGTGGGGGAGAGTTGTAACACCCCAATAAAAATAAGATAATTATTTGATTTAAATTAATATTATATTTATTAATTTAGTTAAATAATTGGAATTTTTGGATTATTATTATTATTATTTTGGAATAATAATTATTGGAAAATATATAAGTGTGAAGTAAGGAAAAAGAATCCCATTTGGTAAAAAGAGTTTTACGTGAAACAGAGAAGCGGCTGAAAAGTGGAAAGTGGAGAAAGGGCAAAGAGGAAGAGCAAGGGCAAAAGGTTGGAGAAGAGAAAAGCTTGGAGCTTAGAGATTGCCGGATTAACTCAGGTAAGGGGGGTTTATCGTCGTTTAATGGGTATTATGGATTAGCATGTAATGGGTAGTGATAAGCCGTTGAATTGACCCTAATTGGGATTATGAATGCTGGAAAATTATGTTGGATAAACTGTGTTTAGGCTGTAATTGAATCTGTGTTTGGGTTAGTTGTGAATTTCCGAACGTAGAGCTTTTTACGGAATTGGAATCGGAGGTCCGGAAGTCCTCCAACGGCGGAAAATGCGGAGAATTCTGCATTCTGCCTTGTGTTAGCGCAGGAACAGCTTCTGTCTTGCGTTAACCGGTTAACCCAGGGTGTTAACCGGTTAACACTGTTATGTATTCTGAATAATTGCTGTTTTGTCTGCGTTAACCGGTTAACCCAGGGCGTTAACCGGTTAACACTGTTAAGTTTTGGGCAGGAAGCGTGTTTGTGCTGCGTTAACCGGTTAACCCAGGGCGTTAACCGGTTAACACTGTTGCAGAGTGGAAAAATTGTTAATTAAAATGTTGTGTGCCTAATTGATGGTTGCCTATATCGGTGTGTGATATAGTAGGGATTATTTCCCGCTGTTTTGAGCAGTATAGGTATTAGTAGAGTGTGCTAATACTGTGATTAATTATTTGACACGATATGATGTTTTGATGAATGTGTTGATGATGTATGATAGTATGCATAATGCTATGAGTGTATATATTATGCATGTGGTTGTGAATGGACTATTTTATGGCTTAGAGTGTGAGCATATGTCCATTGTGGATTATTGTTGATGATGTTGCATTGCTAGGTGAATTAGCATGCATAATGTGGCCTTTATGGTGGTAGCTAATTCCCATGGTGAGGAATTAGTGATGTTAGTCAATTGGACTGTTTTTGATGTTTGCATGCTAGGTGAATTAGCGTGCATAGCATGACCCTTGGGGTGGTAGCTAATTCCCATGGTGAGGAATTAGTGATGTGAGTCACTAGGTCTCAAATGAGTGGGACTGGTGAGCTTGGTAGCCGTACCTGGATTTGGTCGGTGAAGTTGAACTATATGTTCACAAATAGTCGGTACCGCATGCATGGAGTCTCATTGCATAATATATGTGTAGTGTATAATATGAATGGATGTATTCCAATGTTATACGTGTGTTGTGTTGGCATTACGCATGAGTATGAATTGTGTTGATCTTGAGTATGATGTTTGAGTTGATGTGCCGTTACTGAATGTGTGATACGATTAGGGTGATTAATGTGTTAAATTACTTAACATGACATTATATTCTATAATGCTTATTATATCGATTGAGGAACTCACCCTTACAACTATTTTTCAGGTAACGAGCAGTGATTGAGTAGAAGCTAGTGCTTGGAGTCTAGTGTAGTCTCCTTAGTGGGTCATGCTCTGGTAGATGTAACATCGGGATGGGATGTTTTAAAAGTTTATTGTTGGTTGTGAACCAGTTTACATGTAATATGCTACATGTTTTGAATGATCGATTTGATCTCTATCCGCTGCGTATTGTGCAATATTTTATGTTTTGAGTTAAATAATGAGCATGACTAAATAGTATGACGAATGGTGCGAAATAAATGTGTGACACCCTTAATTGCATGATTACTCTGATTTATATGTTGTTATTTTAATTAAATATTTGGGGTATTTTAGAAGGGTGTTACACCATGCATGCGGTACCGACTATTCGTGAACACATAGTTCAACCTCACCGATCAAACCCAGATACGGCTACCAAGCTCACTAGTCCCACTCATTCGAGACCTAGTGACTCACTCACTAATTCCTCACCATGGGAATTAGCTACCACCCCAAGGGCTATGCTATGCACGCTAAATCACCTAGCATGCAAACATCAACAACAATCCACAATAACTCACTCACTAATTCCTCACCATGGGAATTAGCTACCACCATAAAGGCCATACTATGCACGCTAAATCACCTAGCATGCAACCATCAACAACAATCCACAATGGACATATGCTCACACTCTAAGCCATAAACAGTCCATCCACAATTGCATACATAATAGATATATTCACAGCATTATGCATACCATCATACATTATCAGCATATTTATCACAGAATCATATCATGTCATGCCAAATAATAAATCACAGTATTAGCACGCTCTACTAATACCTATACTGCTCAAAACAACGGGAAATGATCCCTACTATATCATACACCAATATAGGCCAATCATCAAATATGTCCACAATATTTAATTATAAATTTTTCACTTTCCAAACAGTGTTAACCGGTTAACGCCCTGCGTTAACCGGTTAACGCAACACAGAACACGCTTTCTGGCAATTTTTAACAGTGTTAACCGGTTAACGCCCTGGGTTAACCGGTTAACGCAAGACAGACAGCAATTTCTCATAATTCATAACAGTGTTAACCGGTTAACACCCTGGGTTAACCGGTTAACGCAAGACAGAAAGTTGTTCCTGCGCTAACACGAACAGAATGCAGAATCCCCCGCATTTTTCGCCGTCGGAGGACTTCCGGACCTCCGATTTCAATTCCGTAAAAAGCTACACGTCCAGAAATTTACGACTCACCCACATATAGATTCAATCACAGTTTTTAACGTAATTTGGTCATCACAATTTGCAACATTCATCATCCAAATTAGGGTCAATTCAATGGCTTATTACTACCCATTACATGTTAACCCATAATACCCATTAAACGACGATAAACCCCCCTTACCTGAGTTAATCCGGCAAATCCTCTTTGACCTTCAACAATCGTGAATTCTCCTCTTGAGCCCTAGCCTCTTCTTCTCCCTTTCTCAGTTTCTTCTCTTTTCTCCCAATCCTTACGTGTTCTCTGTTTTCACGTAAAAAACCCTTTTTACCAAATTGAACTCTTTATATATATTCCAACTTTATTATTCCAATAATAATAATCCAATAATATTCCAATTATTTAATTAAATTAATAAATATACTATTAACTTAAATTAAATAATTATCATATTTTATCGGGGTGTTACAACTCTCCCCCACTAAAAGAGTTTTCGTCCTCGAAAACATACCTCAAGCGAATAACTCTGGATAAGACTCCTTCATCTGACTCTCAAGTTCCCAAGTCACATTGCCACCTGCTGGTCCTCCCCAAGCTACCTTTACCAAAGCAATCTCTTTACCCCGCAACTGCTTCAACTCTCGATCCTCGATCCTCATAGGTGATGTTTCAACAGTCAGGTTATCTCTCACCTGTACATCCTCTACTTGGACCACATGCGACAGATCAGGAATGTACCTCCTCAACTGAGACACATGAAAAACCTCATGCAAATTCGCAAGTGACGACGGTAAAGCGATACGATAGGCTACCTCCCCTATCCTCTCCAAAATCTGATAAGGACCAATAAATCGAGGTGTCAACTTCTTCGACTTCAAAGCTCGACCAACCCCAGTTATCGGAGTAACACGAAGTAACACATGATCTCCCTCTTGGAACTCAAGTGACTTCCTCCTCTTGTCGTGATAACTCTTCTGACGACTCTGAGCAATCCTCATCTTCTCCTGAATCATCTTAATCTTTTCCGTAGTTTGTTGAACAATCTCCGGTCCAACCACAACACTCTCACCGGACTCATACCAACATAAAGGTGTCCGACATCTCCTACCATACAAAGCTTCAAACGGTGCCATACCAATGCTCGAATGAAAACTATTGTTGTAGGTAAACTCAATCAAAGGTAAATAACAATCCCAAGCACCTCCCTTTTCCAAAACACAAGCCCTCAAAAGATCCTCTAGTGACTGAATCGTCCTCTCAGTCTGACCATCAGTCTGCGGATGATATGCATAACTCAATCCCAGCTTAGTTCCCAAAGCCCTCTGCAAACCTTCCCAGAACTTCGATGTAAATCTAGGATCTCTGTCCGAAACAATACTCGACGGAATACCATGCAAACTTACAATTTTCTCAATATACAACTCAGCTAATCTCTCTAACGGATAATCCATTCTGATCGGAATGAAATGAGCCGATTTTGTCAATCTGTCAACAATCACCCAAATAGCTTCAAAATTCTTAATTGTCCTCGGTAAACCAGAAACAAAATCCATACTGATACTATCCCACTTCCACTCTGGAATAGCCAACGGTTGCATTAGCCTAGATGGCTTCTGATGCTCAATCTTCGACTTCTGACAAGTCAAACAAGAATAAACAAAACTCGCAATTTCTCTTTTCATTCCCGGCCACCAAAATAACTTTTTCAAATCATGATACATCTTCGTAGCCCTAGGATGAATACTCAGGCCACTACGATGTCCTTCCTCAAGAATACTCTTCTTAAGTTCGGTAACATCCGGAATACACACCCGATTACCAAATTTCAAAACACCATTCTCATCAACTCTGAATCACCACCTTGACCTTGATTCACTAGAGTCAACTTATCAACCAAAAGCACATCGGATTTCTGACCCTCTCTAATCTCATCCAGAATACCACTCGTTAACTTCAACATTCCCAAATTAACACTATTGTGAGTACTCTCACACACCAAACTCAAGTCTCTAAACTGCTCAATTAAATCCAATTCCTTAACCATTAACATAGACATATGCAATGATTTCCGACTCAATGCATCAGCCACTACGTTTGCTTTACCCGGATGGTAATTCAAACCAAAGTCATAATCCTTCAGAAACTCTAACCATCTTCTCTGTCTCATATTCAGCTCTTTCTGATCAAACAAATACTTTAAACTTTTATGGTCACTGAAAACCTCAAATCTTGACCCGTACAAGTAATGCCTCCATAACTTCAGAACAAATACCACAGCTGCCAACTCTAAATCGTGTGTCGGATAGTTCCTCTCATGAACCTTCAGTTGTCTCGAAGCATAAGCTACAACCTGCTTATTCTGCATCAAAACACCACCCAAACCCAACAATGAAGCATCACAGTAAACCTCAAATGGTTCTGACGGACTTGGTAATATCAGAATAGGAGCAGTAGTCAACCTTCTCTTTAACTCTTGGAAACCTTCTTCACATTTTGAGTCCCAAACAAACGCTTGCCCCTTTCTAGTCAACATCGTCAACGGTAATGCCAACTTAGAAAATCCCTCAATGAATTTCCTATAATAACCTGCAAGTCCAAGAAAACTCCTTATCTCAGAAACTGACTTCGGAGCTTCCCACTTAGATACCGCTTCTATCTTAGAAGGATCAACAGCAACACCACCTCTTGAAATCACATGACCAAGAAAACTAACCTCTTCTAACCAAAATTCACACTTGGACAGTTTAGCAAATAACTTCTTTTCTCGTAGAACTCCTAAAACCACTCTAAAATGTTCAGCATGCTCTTCTTCAGATTTCGAATACACCAAAATATCGTCAATAAACACCACAACAAACTTGTCTAGGTACGGATGGAAAATCCTATTCATATACTCCATAAATACCCCAGGCGCATTAGTCACACCAAAAGGCATTACAGAATACTCATAATGTCCATACCTTGTTCTGAAAGCAGTCTTCTGAATATCCTCAGTTTTCACACGTATCTGATGATACCCCGATCTCAAATCTATTTTGCTGAACACACTCGCACCAACCAACTGATCCATCAAATCATCAATCCTCGGCAAAGGATACCGATTCTTGATCGTCACTTTATTCAGTTGCCTGTAGTCCACACACAACCTCATAGTACCTTCTTTCTTCTTAACCAATAACACTGGTGCGCCCCACGGTGACACACTCGGACGAATAAATCTCTTATCCAACAGATCTTCCAGCTGACTCTTCAATTCAGTTAGCTCAGCAGCAGACATACGGTACGGAGCCATCGATATCGGCCTAGTACCAGGTACCAAATCAATCGAGAACTTAACTTCACGCTCTGGCGGTAATTCATTCACCTCTTCAGGAAACACATCAGGAAAATCACACACCACGGCTAGATCGCAAATCACCAGTTTATCTTTAGCCTCCAAAGTCGCTAACAGCATAAACAACTCTGCCCCATCTGTTACTGCCTCATTCACCTGCCTTGCTGATAGAAACAAACTCTTTCCTTCCTCAATCTCAGGAAAAATCACAGTCTTATCAAAACAGTTGATATAAACTCGGTTAAACACCAACCAGTTCATACCCAGGATAACATCAATCTGCACTAGTGGAAGACACACGAGGTCCATCCCAAAGTCTCTACCAAAAATACTCAAAGGGCAATTTAAACAAACTGAAGTAGTAGTCACTGAACCCTTCGCAGGAGTATCAATCACCATACTCCCAGGCATCTCAGATATCTCTAATTTAAGTTTCACAGCACAATCCAAAGATATAAAGGAATGAGTCGCACCTGTGTCAATAATAGCTACAAGAGGAAAGCCATTAATATAACACGTACCTCGAATCAAACGATCATCTGCAGAAGTCTCAAAACCCGATAAAGCAAAGACCTTGCCTCCCGACTGGTTCTCTTTCTTCGGCTTAGGACACTGTGGGCTAATATGACCCACCTCTCCACAGTTGAAACAAGTCATAGTCTTCAACCGGCACTCTGCAGCCAAGTGACCACCTTTGCCACACTTGAAACACTTCTTCTCAGTACTGGTACACTCATGGATACGATGTCCAGCCTGACCACATCTTTAACACTTAGCAGGGGCACTGGAGTCTCCCCCACTAGGTCTCTTCATCCCACTCTGTCTCTGGAAACCTTTGCCAGCTGCATACGGCTTCCCACGATCATTCTGATTCTTGCCTTTCCTATCAACCCTCTGCTGATAGCTCTCCGTTCTGGCCTTGGTATCCTGTTCAAAAATCCTGCAGCAGTCAACCAAGTCAGAAAACACTCTAATCCGCTGATACCCAATAGCCTGCTTGATCTCAGGACGTAACCCGTTCTCAAACTTCACACATTTTGAAAATTCCCCAGTAGTCTCATCATAGGGAGTGTAATACTTCGACAGCTCTGTGAACTTAGCAGCATACTCAGTAACAGACCGGTTGCCCTGCTTCAATTCTAAGAACTCTATCTCTTTCTTTCCTCTGACATCCTCTGGAAAGTACTTCCTCAGGAATCTCTCTCTGAACACCGCCCAAGTGATCTCAGCACTCCCAGCAGCTTCCAACTCAGTGCGGGCAGCAACCCACCAATCATCTGCATCCTCTGATAGAATATGCGTACCGAACCTGACCTTCTGGTTATCGACACACTCAGTCACTCGGAAGATCCTCTCGATCTCCTTCAACCACTTCTGAGCACCATCTAGATCGTATGCTCCCTTGAACATTGGAGGATTGTTCTTCTGGAACTCACTCAGTTGACGAGCAGCTCCCAGTCCCACAACATTTGGATTTCCTCCAAGTACTCCAGCTAGCATACCCAGAGCCTCAGCAATCGCAGCATCATCTCTACCTCTTCCAGCCATCTCTATTCTGAAAATCCAACAAGCTAAAACAATAAGTACTGATAGGGTTACACAACACCTATCACGTACAGGGAAACAGAAAATTACGACTCGACTCGACCGACTATGCTCTGATACCACTAATGTAACACCCTTCTAAAATACCCCAATAATTAATTAATTCAACAAATTATAAATCAGAGTAGATATGCAATTTAAGGGTGTCACACTTGACACTTCACACCATTCACCATAATAACTTGTCATGCTCATTTATAAATCAAAGTAAAACATTGCACAATTCGCAGCGGATAGAGATCTAATCAATCATGCAAACCATGTAACACATTACATGTAAAGTTGTTCAACAACCAAAATGAAAACAAAGTAAAACATCCCGTCCCGATGTTACATCTACCAGAGCATGACCCACTAAGGAACTACACTAGACTCCAAGCACTAGCTTCTACTCAATCACTGCTCGTTACCTGAAACATAGTTGTAAGGGTGAGTTCCTCAATCGATATAATAAGCATTATAAAATATCATGTAATGCTAAGTAATTTAACGCATTTCATCACCCAAATCAGATCACACATTCAGCAACGGCAACATCAACTCAAAATCATAATCATACTCAACCCAACACAAAACACACGTATAATATTGGAATACATCCATTCATATTATACGCCATACATATATTATGCAATGAGACTCCATGCATGCGGTACCGACTATTCGTGAACACATAGTTCAACCTCACCGATCAAACCCAGATACGGCTACCAAGCTCACTAGTCTCACTCATTTGAGACCTAGTGACTCACTCACTAATTCCTCACCATGGGAATTAGCTACCACCCCAAGGGCTATGCTATGCACGCTAAATCACCTAGCATGCAAACATCAACAACAATCCACAATAACTCACTCACTAATTCCTCACCATGGGAATTAGCTACCACCATAAAGGCCATACTATGCACGCTAAATCACCTAGCATGCAACCATCAACAACAATCCACAATGGACATATGCTCACACTCTAAGCCATAAACAGTCCATCCACAATTGCATACATAATAGATATATTCACAGCATTATGCATACCATCATACATTATCAGCATATTTATCACAGAATCATATCATGTCATGCCAAATAATAAATCACAGTATTAACACGCTCTACTAATACCTATACTGCTCAAAACAACGGGAAATGATCCCTACTATATCATACACCAATATAGGCCAATCATCAAATATGTCCATAATATTTAATTATAAATTTTTCACTTTCCAAACAGTGTTAACCGGTTAACGCAACACAGAACACGCTTTCTGGCAATTTTTAACAGTGTTAACCGGTTAACGCCCTGGGTTAACCGGTTAACGCAAGACAGACAGCAATTTCTCATAATTCATAACAGTATTAACCGGTTAACACCCTGGGTTAACCGGTTAACGCAAGACAGAAAGTTGTTCCTGCGCTAACACGAACAGAATGCAGAATCCCCCGCATTTTTCGCCGTCGGAGGACTTCCGGACCTCCGATTTCAATTCCGTAAAAAGCTACACGTCCAGAAATTTACGACTCACCCACATATAGATTCAATCACAGTTTTTAACGTAATTTGGTCATCACAATTTGCAACATTCATCATCCAAATTAGGGTCAATTCAATGGCTTATTACTACCCATTACATGTTAACCCATAATACCCATTAAACGACGATAAACCCCCCTTACCTGAGTTAATCCGGCAAATCCTCTTTGACCTTCAACAATCGTGAATTCTCCTCTTGAGCCCTAGCCTCTTCTTCTCCCTTTCTCAGTTTCTTCTCTTTTCTCCCAATCCTTACGTGTTCTCTGTTTTCACGTAAAAAACCCTTTTTACCAAATGGAACTCTTTATATATATTCCAACTTTATTATTCCAATAATAATAATCCAATAATATTCCAATTATTTAATTAAATTAATAAATATACTATTAACTTAAATTAAATAATTATCATATTTTATCGGGGTGTTACAGCATTCAACGAGCCTTATATACAACAATCCATACATATACAACAATCCACTGATATATAATTGTTTAACTTCTAAAGATTCTAAATATACAACCAATTCATAACTTAAAAAGAAATAAAACTAAGTAGCAAAAGCATCTCTGAGATGTATGTTTTTTTTGCTAGCAGCAGTCTTCTTAGCAACAACCTCTTTTTGTTCAATATCAATAGCATGAACCTAAAATATCATAAAATTAGTTAGGTGATGTATAAGATCAAGAATTAACATTTTCTATGCATAAATATCATATAATTGTGTTTATACCTTTTTTTTATGCAACTGACTCGATTTGATGCGTAATCCCCTTATATTTTTGGTCTCTTATCTTTTGAAGATAGAATTGATATTTGTTTAGATGGACATGTTCCATTGTCGTAGAGGGATACTTTCAAATATCCAGCATCATCATCTACGCGAATGAGGCTTGACGACAATGGAACATCTCCATCTAAACAAATATCAATTGATACTTTCGAGTATCCCTTGCCCCTTGCACGAATGATTGACTTCATAATAGCCATTTTACCTGTAATAAAGAAAACAATTAAAATCAGATGACAAATGTAAAAACAATTAAAATCATAAAAGTCATTTTACCTGTAATAAAGAAAACAATTAAAATCATTTGACCTGTACCTTTTTCACTAAGTTCTCTTTCTTTTCTTGGTTGGAATATGTTCTACATGTCTCTTAACAACACGGACGGTTGGATTGATCCAAATACCCTCATTATGATCATTTCTAATATATGAATCATTTGATATAATATTCTCATCTTGATCATTTATGGTAAACGATTCAATCTCAACATCAATATCACCTTGATCTCCAGTGTTTTCATCAATTACTTTGTTGGAAAAAAGAACTATAGACCATTTCGTACTTTTCGGATCATTGACATAGAACACTTGTCTAGCTTGAGAGGCTAGAATAAAAGACTCATCTTTGTATCCCACCCTATTAAGATCCACTTGCAAAAATCCTGACTTATCCATTCGAATGCCGTTATTATTTTCAACCCACTTGCAACCAAATATAGGAATCTGAAACTTCTCATAATCAAACACCCAAATGCGCTCGATAACACCAAAATACGACAGATTTGCAAATTTGGGGTTTAAGTCCTTCACACTTGATATGTGCATTGCTTCAGCTACCACGGTGACACCACTATTCTGCATAGTACTTTTATCATCTTGTTCTTTGGTATAAAATGTGTATCCATTAATCGCGTATGCGCTATAAGAAAAAACATGGAAACTTGGACCATATGCTAAGCATCTCAACCTTTCTGTTATTGAAGCGGGATCTGAATAATACTTTGAATAAATATGATCCTTAAACCAAGGTATAAAATATCGATTGTGCTCTCGTACTATCCAATTTTCATTTCTATTGGGATTTAAACCTCGGAGAACATCCTTGTGAATTTCAACATACGGCTCAACCTCATTCTCATTGTGCTCTCGTACTATCCAATTAGATTTTTTCCTTCTTTCTTTTCGACAAGCTGAGACTTGGGGAGTCCGATTGACTGAACATTAGACAAATATTCAGTACAAAACTCAATCGCTTCTTCAACAATGTATCTTTCAACCATACAACCTTCTGGTCGACTTCGGTTCTTCACGTACCCTTTTAATATTTTCATATAACATTCAACAGGGTACATCCATCTCATATAAGCTGGTCCACACAATTGTGTCTCTTTCACAAGATGAACAACTAGATGTACCATTATGTCAAAAAATGATGGAGGAAAAAACATTTCAAGCTCACACAAAGTAATAACGATTTCTTTTTGCAACATTGGTAAGATCGCAGGATTGATCACCTTACTGCAAATTGACTTGAAGAAAGAACACAACTTAGTTATAGAGCTTCTTACTTTTTCTGGAAGAATAGAACGTATACCTATTGGGAGAAAATGTTCCATTATAACATGGCAATCATGGGTCTTTAAACTCTTTAACTTGAGGTCTTTCATAGACACAAGTCTTCTAATATCTGAAGAGTACCCTTCTGGAACTTTAACTTCACTTAGAAACTTACACAATGTTTTTTTCTCCTTTCTAGATAGAGTATAAGCAGCAGGAGGTAGATATGTTCGTTTTCCTTTCTTCAAGGGTCCTAATTCAGTTCTTATTCCCATCGCTATCAAGTCCTTTCTTGCCTTAAGGCCATCCTTAGACTTTCCTTGTATATTGAGTAACGTGCCAATAACACTTTCAAATACATTTTTTTCAATATGCATAACATCAAGAAAATGTCTCACATACAAGGACTTCCAATACGGCAATTCAAAAAAAACTGACCTCTTCTTCCACCCACTTTTGACAAGTGTGTGGGCAAAAGGCTTGCCAAACTGAGTATCCAAATCTTTCACCTTTTCAAAAATTTGATCACCCGCCAATATAGGTGGAGCTCTGCCTTGTTCTGTCTCTCCATTGAACGCCTTTCTCCATCCACGGTAGTGATGATTTGAATTTAAGAATCTCCGATGACCGAGAAAGACATTCTTCTGACCAAACTCCAAGCGCTTCCAATCTGTTTTATCTTCACAAATAGGACACGCACATTGACCTTTTATGCTATACCCTGATAGATTTCCGTATGCTGGAAAATCACTAATTGTGCCAAACAACATCGCCCTCAAGTTGAAACTTTCTTTCCTATATCCATCATAAACCTCCACACCGGTCTCCCACAAAATCTTTAAATCTTCGATTAAGGGCTTCAAGTACACGTCTATGTCATTCCCTGGTTGTTTAGGTCCAGAAATCAACATAGACAACATCATGTACTTACGCTTCATACATAGCCATGGAGGTAGGTTATAAATCATAATAATCACAAGCCATGTACTGTGTGAGATACTCTGGATACCGTGTGGGTTCATTCCATCAGTAGATAATGCCAAGCGAAGGTTTCTTGATTCTTCCCCAAATTCAGGATAATCATTATCAATTTTCAACCACTGTGGTGAATCTGCCGGATGTCGATACTTTCCATCTATAATTCTTTCATCTGCATGCCAGGTCAAGTGTCTTGAATCGGTTTCACTATGAAACATGCGTCTAAATCTCGGAATAACAGGAAAATACCACAAGACTTTTGCTGGAGACAACTTGTTCTTATATCGCGAGACACCGCATTTAGGACACTCATTTAACGATGCATACTCATTTCGAAACAAAACGCAATCGTTTGGACATGCATGTATCTTATCATAGCTCATGCCAATAGAGCACAACATCTTTTTGGTCTCATATGTTCGATTGGGAAGAACATTATCCTCAGGAAGCATATCTTTCAAAAGGGCTAATAACTCTGTGAAACTTTTATCCGACCATCCATTGCCCGCCTTTAAGTTGTACAACTTTAATACCGCAGACAATCTTGTGAATTTAGTGCAACCATCATACAAAGGTTTCTCTGCATCACTTACCAACCTCTCAAACATTTCGGGACAATCCTTAAGATCTCCTTCAAGTGCTTCTGCAATCTCTTCAACTCGATCACAATCGTATGTATCTGCGCCACTATAGTTTGAGGCATAGGTCGTACTATCCCCCGGTTCAACATTCTCGTTACTTTTCTCACCATGCAAATTCCAACATGTATAACTTCGATCAATTCCATGCCTCATTAGATGCGATGTCAACTGAACTGCGTCAACCCGTTTCCCATAACAACAACCCAAGCAAGGACATATCATTCTACTGGGGTCTTCGGCGTGCGCAACGGCAAACTTAACGAATTCTGATACCCCATTCTCGTACTCTCTCGACAATCGATTAGAAGACATCCATGTATTATCCATTACTAATTAGAATAAACAAAAAACAATTTCAGAAGAGTTCAAACACATTCGGACCTAGGTTTCTAATGATACTGGTGTTGACACAAAATCATATGTTCATAGGTCGTATAACCCTAACTACTGGGTAATGTAGTCCCATTGCATGCGCTATCATGGTCACTAAAAACCAACCGTCAATTTCCTAATAAACCCAAACTATTTAAATGACTATGAATATTGAAACTTTACAGGTCGAAACAAACGTAGCATAAACAACAATAACATAAAACAGAAATTGGGCAAAGCTAAAACAAAGCAATAACATAAAACAGAAATTGGGCAAAGCGTGTACCTTTGATTGGTAGAAGGAGGAAACGCGCAGTAATAATGTAGATCTAACAGAGGTGGAAGGAAAACGCCTTAGAACCCTAACGTGAAAAAGAACGAAAATAACAGATAGTGAAATAACAAAACGCGCAGTATGTTATAATTTTAATGTTTACTAAAGGGGACATTAGAGGGCGCTTGTGGAAAAAAAGCGCCCTCTAAAGGGGGCCTAAGAGGGCACTTATGGAAGCGCTCTCTAAGGCTTTCCAGAAGCGCTTTATAAGCTGGAAATGCACATGGACTTATAACAGCGCTTTATTAAAAGCGCCCTCTAAGGGTAACCTTAGAGGGCGCTTTCTAAAAAGCGCCATGTATTGTTGTCCCTCTATCTCCTCCTTATTTTTTCGTTTCACCTTAGAGGGCGCTTGTGGAAAAAAAGCGCCCTCTAAAGGGGGCCTAAGAGGGCGCTTATGGAAGCGCTCTCTAAGGCTTTCCAGAAGCGCTTTATAAGCTGGAAATGCACATGGACTTATAACAGCGCTTTAGTAAAAGCGCCCTCTAAGGATAACCTTAGAGGGCGCTTTATAAAAAGCGTCATGTATTGTTGTCCCTCTATCTCCTCCTTATTTTTTCGCTTCACCTTAGAGGGCGCTTTATTACAAAAGCGCCCTCTAAAGTGCGCTGTCTATTGCTCCTTATTTTTCGCTTCACTTTAGAGAGCGCTTTTGTAATAAAGCGCCCTCTAAGGTGCGCTGTCTATTCCAGTTTTTGGCGTAGTGAGTGCCTCTTCACCCATTTCATCAATTCCCGTAGAACCCGCAATCTCATAAAATTTGATGAGATGGGTATACGGATCTTCATGATCCATTCCGGTGAATGGATTTGCGTAGAGAAGTTGGAGGATTCCGGTCTTCATCTCCGTGTTTCTTCCTCCACGGGCAAATTGAGCATTTCTTCTTGGACTATTAGCGGACATTTCGGTACGATTGTCATCCACCATGTTTCCGTCGCAAGCCTCTACAACCACTTCTTCGATTGGAACAAGTGCGGAAGTAGATGCTTCTTCTCTCTGGCTTCTCTCTTCGGCTAGTTTCCTTCTTCTTCGTGTTTTGCTATTGAGCTTCCGAAGTGTTCTTTCAATTTCAGGATCGAATTGAAGTTGTTCCTCGTTTGCTTTTCCTCGCATGCACTAGAATCTACAAAACTAACAAACCAAGTGAAATAAAAGAGGGATAGCAGTAAAAGTAACAAAACTTAAAACAATGAATTATTGCAATGCTTGTAATATCGAACACCAATCCCCGGCAATGGCGCCAATTTGTTGAAAAGTATATCTTCGGCAAATATTTTTATATCGTATCCACAGAGATTGGTAGATATTACCACCGTTCTATAATCCAAATGTTATAAGTTTAGAAAGTAACACGGTTGTTTTGTTTGTAAAATTATCTTGTGAGTAAATGTTAATAAAAACTGTAAAATGGTTTTAGTCAAGTATAAAAGCTTGGCAAGATTGGAGTTCACTATTTCAAATGCTTATGATTCCTTATGATAAATAAATAGATTCAAGATTATTAATGATGTTCAAGTATCATCTCAAAGTCATTTATGTCTAAATGATATTGTGATAATCACTATATTGATCCTTAGACGATCTCTCCACCTAACTATCAATATAGCAATCTTTAATGTTTAATACCAAAGAAGAGTAATGAATAAATCTATCTCTACAACTTATTCACTACTTGAAAATCTGTTTTATGTCAAGACTCAAATAACCTCTCTCGACAACTACTCAAATCTGGTTTTCAACTTAGGGCAAAAACAGTATTCAATACATCAACAATCTTTATCATATATAAATCAAATAGAATACATAAACATATGAGAATAGCTACTACCTCCAATCTTGACAAAGGGGAGTTTAGCTCTTCATCATCATTGTTACAAAGCAGAAAGTTAAAGAAGAAAAACTTTGTTTTTCTCCCTTACAAAAATCTCAATGTGTGAATGATAATAATGTATGCCCTAGAATAATGTATTTTTCTAACAAAAAGGTTGAAATTTCCCTAATTGGTCATTATCATCTAAAGCAGGAAAGCAATTCCCAGGCAGACATCAAAATGGCAATAAACTTTTTCTGCAAGACAGCACTTTTGACCCTCAGTCAGCTTGCTGGATTCGCAGCCTTCGCGGCGCGAAGGTAGTTCGCGGCGCGAACTGTTGCTTCTCCAGCTTCCTTGTTTGGCAAGCTTCCTCCAAAGTGTGGTGCTGCAATCCAAAGCCTTCTTAACCAAAAATTCTACAAAACTAACAAATATGTGAAATAACTATTCGAAACAAAATAAATTAAACCTAATTGCATTTATACAAAATAGTGAGAATAAAAGTGTGTAATTACATCAAAACTTGGTAAAAAGGACCAATAAAATGGTATAAAAAGTAGTACTAATTGGTCCCTAACAATGATGAAAATGTTATTGTTAAACCCATGAAATCTAATTGAATTGTGTGCA
Organism: Lathyrus oleraceus; assembly: GCF_024323335.1. Lineage (NCBI taxonomy): Eukaryota > Viridiplantae > Streptophyta > Magnoliopsida > Fabales > Fabaceae > Lathyrus > Lathyrus oleraceus. The sequence continues at coordinate 460,303 of NC_066580.1, forward strand.
TGATGAAAATGTTGTTGTTAAACCTAGGAAATTTGATTGGATTGTGTGAATGATGAAAATGCTGTTGTTAAACCTATGAAATTTGATTGAATTGTGGAAATGATGAAATGTTGATGTTAAACCCATGAAATTTGATTGAATTGTGGGAATGATAAAAATGATAATGTTAAACCCATGAAATTTGATTGAATTGTGGGAATGATGAAAATGATGATGTTAAACCCATGAAATTTGATTGAATTGTGGGAATGATGAAAATGTTGATGTTAAAACCATTAAATCTGATTGAATTGTCTGAATGATGAAAATGTTGTTATTAAACCCATGAAATTTGGTTGATTTGTGTGAATGATGAAAATGTTGTTGTTAAACCTATGAAATTTGATTGAATTGTGTGAATGATAAAAACGTTGTTGTTAAACCTATGAAATTTGATTATATTGTGAAAATGATGAAATGTTGATGTTAAACCCATGAAATTGGATTGAATTGTGTGAATAATGAAAATGTTGTTGTTAAATCCATGAAATTTGATTAAATTATGGGAATGATGAAAATGTTGATGTTAAACCCATGAAATTTTATTGAATTGTGGGAATGATGAAAATGATGATGTTACACACATGAAATTTGATTGAATTATGGGAATGAAGAAAATGTTGATGTTAAACCCATGAAATTTGATTGAATGTGGGAATGATGAAAATAATGATGTTAAACCCATGATATTTGATAGAATTGTGGGAATGATGAAAATGTTGATGTTAAACCCATGAAATTTGATTGAATTGTGTGAATGATTATAATGTTCTTATTAAACCCATGAAATTTGACTGAATTATGGGAATAATAAAAATGTTGATGTTAAACCCATGAAATTTAATTGAGTTGTGTGCATGATGATAATGTTGTTGTTAAACCTATGAAATTTGATTGGATTGAGTGAATGATGAAAACATTGTTGTTAAACCTATGAAATTTGATTGAATGATGGAAATGATGAAATGTTGATGTTAAACCCATGAAATTTGATTGAATTGTGTGAATAATGAAAGTGTTGTTGTTAAACCCATGAAATTTGATTGAATTGTGCGAATGATGAAAATGTTGATGTTAAACCCATGAAATTTGATTGAATTGTGGGAATGATGAAAATGATGATGTTACACACATGAAATTTGATTGAATTATGGGAATGATGAAAATGTTGATGTTAAACCCATGAAATTTGATTGAATGTGGGAATGATGAAAATAATGATGTTAAACCCATGATATTTGATCGAAATGTGGGATTAATGAAAATGTTGATGTTAAACCCATGAAATTTGATTGAATTGTGTGAATGATGATAATGTTGTTGTTAAACCCATGAAATTTGATTGAATTTTGGGAATGATAAAAATGTTAATGTTAAACCCATGAAATTTAATTAAGTTGTGTGCATGATGATAATGTTGTTGTTAAACCTATGAAATTTGATTGGATTGTGTGAATGATGAAATGTTGATGTTAAACCCATGAAATTTGATTGAATTGTGTAAATAATGAAAATGTGATTGTTAAACCCATAAAATTTGATTGAATTGCGGTAATGATGAAAATGTGATGTTAAAACCATAAAATTTGATTGAATTGTGGGAATGATGAAAATGTTGATGTTAAACCCATGAAATTTGATTGAATTGTGAGAATGATGAAAATGTTGTTGTTAAACCCATGAAATTTGATTGAATTGTGGGCATGATGAAAATGTTGTTGTTAAACCTAGGAAATTTGATTGGATTGTGTGAATGATGTAAACGTTGTTGTTAAACCTATGAAATTTGATTGAATTGTGAAAATGATGAAATGTTGATGTTAAACCCATGAAATTGGATTGAATTATGTGAATAATGAAAGTGTTGTTGTTAAACCCCTGAAATTTGATTGAATTGTGGGAATGATGAAAATGTTGATGTTAAACCCATGAAATTTGATTGAATTGTCTGAATGATGAACATGTTGTAAAATTTGATTGAATTGTGTGAATTATGAAAACATTGTTGTTAAACCTATGAATTTGATTCAATTCTGAAAATAATGAAATGTAGATGTTAAACCCATGAAATTGGATTGAATTGTGTGAATAATGAAAATGTTGTTGTTAAACCCATGAAATTTGATTAAATTGTGGGAATGATGAAAATGTTGATGTTAAACCCATGAAATTTGATTGAATTGTGGGAATAATGAAAATGATGATGTTACACACATGAAATTTGATTGAATTATGGGAATGATGAAAATGTTGTGGTTAAACCCATGAAATTGGATTAAATGTGGGAATGATGAAATGTTCATGTTAAACCCATGAAATTTGATTGAATTGTGTGAAGAATGAAAATGTTGTTCTTAAACCCATGAAATTTGATTGAAATGTGGGAATGATGAAAATGTTGTTGTTAAACCTAGGAAATTTGATTGAATTATGCGAATAACGAAAATGTTGTTGTTAAACCCATGAAATTTGATTGAATTGTGGGAATGATGAAAATGATTATGTTAAACCCATGAAATTTTATTGAATTGTGGGAATGATGAAAATGTTGATGTTAAATCCATGAAATTTAATTGAATTGTGTGAATGATTAAAATGTTAATGTGAAACCCTTGAAATTTGATTGAATTGTGGGAATGATGAAAATGTTGTTGTTAAACCCATGAATTTTGATTGAATTGTGGGAATGATGAAGATGTCGTTGTTAAACCCAGAATATTTGATTGAATTGTGTGAATGATGAAAATTATGTTGTTAAAACTATGAAATTTGATCGAATTATGTGAATGATAAAGATCTTGTTCATCAAGCGTTTAATCATTCATCATTCACACAATTCAATCAAATTTCAAGCGTTTAACAACAACATTTTCATCATTCACATAATTCAATCAAATTTTATAGGTTTAACAACAACATTTTCATCATTCACACAATTCAATCAAATATCTTGGGTTTAACAACAATGTTGTCATCATTCACACAATTCAATCAAGTTTCATGGGTTTAACAACAATGTTTTCATCATTCACACAATTCAATCAAGTTTTATTGGTTTAACAACAATGTTTTCACCATTCACACAATTCAATCAAATTTCATGGTTTTAACAGAAACATTTTCATCATTCACACAATTCAATAAAATTTCATGGGTTTAACAACAATGTTTTCATCATTCACTCAATTCAATCAAATTTCATGGGTTTAACAACAACATTTTCATCATTCAGACAAGTCAATTAAATTTCATGGGTTTAATAACAACATTTACATCATTGACACAATAAAATCAAATATCTTGGGTTTAACAACAACTTCTTCATCCTTCCCCCAATTCAATCAAATTTCATGGGTTTAACAACAACATTTTCCTCATTCCCACAATTCAATCAAATTTCATGGGTTTAATGTCAACATTTTAATCGTTCACATAATTCAATCAAATTTCAAGGGTATAACAATAACATTTTCATCAATCATACATTTCAATCAAATTTCATGGGTTTAACAACAACATTTTTATCATTCGCACAATTCAATCATATTTCATGGGTTTAACAATAACATTTTCATCATTTACACATTTCAATCAAATATCATGGGTTTAACAACAACATTTACTTCATTCACATAATTCAATCAAATTTTATGGGTTTAACAACAACATTTTCATCATTCACATAATTCAATCAAATTTCATGGGTTTAACAACAACATTTTCATCATTCACTCAATTCAATCAAATTTCAAGGGTTTAACAACAACATCTTCATCATTCACACAATTCAATCAAATTTTATAGTTTTAACAACATAATTTTCATCATTCACACAATTCAATCAAATATTCTGGGTTTAACAATAACATCTTTATCATTCCCACAATTCAATCAAATTTCATGGGTTTAACAACAACATTTTCATCATTCCCACAATTCAATCAAATTTCATGGGTTTAACAGTAACATTTTCATCATTCCCACAATTCAATCAAATTTAAAGGGTTTAACATCAACATTTTAATCATTCACACAATTCAATCAAATTTAATAGATTTAACAACAACATTTTCATCATTCACATGATTCAATCAAATTTGAAGTGTCTAACAGCAACATTTTCATCATTCACACAATTCAATCAAATTTCATAGGTTTAACAACAACATTTTCATCATTCACACAATCCAATCAAATGTCTTGGGTTTAAAAACAATGTTGTCATCATTCACACAATTCAATCAAGTTTCTTGGGTTTAACAACAATGTTTTCATCATCCACACAATTCTATCAAATTTCTTGTATTTAAAAGAAACATTTTTATCATTCACATAATTCAATCTAATTTCATAGGTTTAACATCAACATTTTCATCATTCACTCAATTCAATCAAATTTCATGGATTTAATAATAATATTTTCATCATTCACACAAGTCAATTAAATTTCATGGGTTTAATAACAACATTTACATCATTCACACAATAAATTCAAATATCTTAGGTTTAACAACAACTTCATCGTCCTTTCCACAATTCAATCAAATTTCATGGGTTTAACAACAACATTTTCCTCATTCCCACAATTCAATCAAATTTGATGGGTTTAACGTCAACATTTTAATCATTCAGATAATTCAATCAAATTTCAAGGGTATAACAACAACATTTTCATCATTCACACAATTCAATCAAATTTCATGGGTTTAACAACAACATTTTCATTCGCACAATTCAATCAAATTTCATGGGTTTAACAATAAGATTTTCATCATTCACACAATTCAATCAAATTTCAAGGGTTTAACAACAACATTTACTTCATTCACACAATTCAATCAAATTCCATGGGTTTAACAACAACATTTTCATGATTCACACAATTCAATCAAATTTCATAGGGTTTAACATCAATATTTTAATCATTCATATATATATATATATATATATATATATATATATATATATATATATATATATATATATATATATATATATATATATATATATATATATTTTCTTCATAAAGAGTAATTGTGAAAGAAGAATGAGACGGTGTATAAGTAAAATAGTGGATGTGATAGCAAATTCTAGAAATATAAAAAAAACTAGGTCAGACTTTTGCACCAGAAAGTTTCAAGGCCCAAATGTTCAAAACTAGTTTCACAGTCGATCAAAATTCAACACTATACCCTAACACTTGTTCAACAATTTTTTTCTTCTCATTGGTGTGAAAACGAAGCTAACAGAGTCATCGGAGGTAAAAATGCATGATTTTTTTGAGCTTAATCGAACTTTTTTACAGCTTCTTCTCATGATTATTATATATTATTCAGTTGATTTTGTGTGTTTTCATTAAAAACTTTTTAGAGCAATGCCGATGATGCTGGAAATGATTTTGTTAGGTTTGTTGTTGTTGTTGTTGGTGTGAATTCGTCGGTAAGGTGCCATTTATCTATGGAAACACATCTTCTATCTTTTATTTAGAAAATTAATAACCATACTCTCGGCCATTTCACTCTTTCTAAATAGTTCTTTTGATTTTGTTTTCTTAGGGTTTATATTCCCCGTGAATTCATAGGTACCTTGAACATAGTCTTGAAACACATCTTTTTTTATCTTTTATTTAGTAAATGAACCAATGACAGTCAATTCATGAATACTTGTGCTCCATTTCACTCTTTCTAAATTATTCTTATCAAAATTTATCAGGATGATTGAATATTGACAAGCAGAACATTACAGAGTAGCTTCACACATGGATGTCAGTGGTAATTCTCTTCCGTCCGCACCTGACGGGGTAAAGAGAAGAGTATGCTATTTCTATGATCCAGAGGTTGGGAATTATTATTATGGGCAGGGTCATCCCATGAAGCCACATCGTATGCGGATGACACATGCTCTTCTTGCCCACTATGGATTGCTTCAGCACATGCAGGTCCACAAGCCTTTTCCTGCTAGAGATAGGGACCTTTGCCGTTTTCATGCTGATGATTATGTTTCATTTCTTCGAAGCATAACCCCTGAAACACAGCAGGATCATATGAGACAACTCAAACGCTTTAATGTTGGTGAAGATTGTCCTGTCTTTGATGGTCTATACTCTTTCTGTCAAACCTATGCTGGAGGTTCAGTTGGTGGGGCTGTCAAGTTGAACCACGGTCAATGTGATATTGCTGTCAACTGGGCTGGTGGGCTGCATCATGCCAAGAAGTGCGAGGCTTCTGGATTTTGCTATGTTAATGATATAGTCCTTGCAATCTTAGAACTTCTTAAAATGCACGAGGTTTGTCTAACTGTGGGATTCTTTTTGGTTTCATTTTTTCTTCATACTTTAGATGTATATCAAACGGTGCCATAATGTTCTATCATATCATACTTTTATTCAACTCACTAATCTCTAGAGCTTTCTTAGTAGTTTTTCTATGACTACCTCTACATGTATCTACATGTAGTGACTTGACTACCCTCCATTTGATATTCTCTCCTTACTACAAAATCTATTTACGTAGTAAACAACCTAAGCTGAGTTTTCACCATTTGTTTCTAATCAAATTTGCATATTATTCTGTTATGTCCTTCTCGAAGATCATTCACAGGCACTATGCTAAATTTAATGAAACACAAATCACTTAAAGTTCTAAAATGTTATTTTCATGTGTGAAGCTTTTTTTGTAAATTCCATCCAATATCTGTTATCAATTAGAACATGAAGCCATAGCCCGTGTCTTTTACCACACTAACATTATTCAAGTTTGCATCCACGCATTTCACTTCTCATAACGAGGCTCTAATGTCTTTCTCAATTCATCTAAATAAAAGTAAGCCTGAACACACCATTCACTAGTCAGTTTAGTGTTCAATTGAAAGAAAAATGCTATCTTCAGTATTTACTTTGTAAGTTTTTTAAACTAGTGGAAAATGTATAAATTATATAATATTATTACTTGCACATCAGTTCCTGAATAGCAGGCAACATGGCATACTTCTGGTTTCTAAGAGAGCATTTTGCTGGGTAAAGTTTTTCATCATGCACTTGTTAACTAGCAATTCTTGGCTCGTATAAGTTTGGTTAATAAGTTTTCCGTATCTCCTTTCAAATAGATATTCTTTATCTCACTTAGGGGTTATGCTTTGTGCATGACCAGAATATTGTTTACTATTTAATTAATTGGTTTGGTCTGTGCCAATTTGAACTGTTAGAGTGAATCAGCCCTTTGTTTCCCAATTGTTTGTAGTGTGGTGGTATTTTTCTGTAGTTTTTCTACAGTTTTTTCTTACTTGCTCCGGTTTAGCAATAAAATTGCTTTCTCCTAGTATAGTCTTCTATAACATTTCTGCTGCAATGATATATTACAAAAGTTCTAATCAGTGCTATCAATGGTGGAATATGGTAGCCAATACAAAAATCGACATATAATCATGTTGGACAGCAATGCGGCTATGAAGGATTATGCAATGAGTGACTGCAGTACTGCCTGCTCAATATTAATTGTTATAAAGTAATTAGAGGATTATTGTTTTATCGTGTTAATTATTTACTGAAAAATGGGACATCTAGTTAAGCCTGTTTTTTCAGCAGTTGGGAAAATGAAAGGCATTTATAGCACACACAACAATCCAAAAACCATGTATGAGGTTCACTATGGATCAAAAAATTCTTCGACAATGGCATATTAGGCTTTACAGCTTGATGATTTTGCTCAAAACAATATCAACTTTGTTGCCTCCTAGAATTGTAAACTTGTCCGAAAATACGAGCTGACCTTCAAGTCAGACAACCATGCTACTGCCCATGCTTTTGAACCTAGATTAGCATAAGTGATTGGATCTACAGTAGAATCCCAATTATGTCAATCTAGGTTCAAAAGCATGAGCCGCAGTCCCTGGAATATTCAGTAACACTACAAGGCCATAAACTGTACAAAGTTGGTTTGGGAGATGGTTGTGGTTGTTTTAATGTTTTGAAATTCTCAAGTATGTTTGCATACTGTTGCATCAGTTCATATTTTAAAATGATAATGTTTCATTTGTTGTAGCGTGTTCTATACGTCGACATTGATATCCACCATGGAGATGGTGTGGAGGAAGCTTTCTACACTACCGATAGAGTCATGACTGTGTCTTTTCATAAATTTGGTGATTATTTTCCTGGTACCGGGGACTTGCGTGATATTGGATATGGAAAGGGAAAATACTACTCTCTTAATGTTCCACTTGATGATGGTATTGATGATGAGAGTTATCATGTGTTGTTTAAACCTTTAATCGGCAAAGTAATGGAAGTCTTTAGGCCTGGTGCAGTAGTTCTCCAGTGTGGTGCAGACTCTTTATCAGGAGACAGGTTGGGATGTTTTAATCTTTCAATTAAGGGTCATGCAGAGTGTGTCAAATACATGAGATCCTTCAATGTTCCCCTCTTGCTACTAGGTGGTGGTGGCTACACCATCCGGAATGTTGCTCGCTGCTGGTGCTATGAGGTAAAACATTGTTTGTCATTTATTTAGTGAGATGACTAATAAAAGGTAGATGGTCTATCTATAGGGCTACCAGAGACCTTGAGTCAGGGCGCTAAAACATCTAGTGGAATTATAATATTGAAATTTCAATATTTCAATGCCCCCCATTTGGCTGGTTTTCTGTTTTGAAAATTTCAAAAACCAAAATTAGTTTTTGTTTTGAATGATACAAAGTTCAAAAACCAAAATCAGTTTCAGTTGAGTTATGAGATTTTCATAAACCAAAATCAGTTTCAAACATAAAATTTAGTATTTATTATAGATGTATCTTAATCCAAAAATTCATATCATTAGACTTGCAAAATAATTAATATAATGTAAATATATATTGTATTTATATATAAATAGTGTATTTATTTAATAATCATTTTATAATAGTGGCTAAAACTGGTAGTTTCAGTAAACACTTGTCCGAGCGGTGATCAGAGCTGTGGCTGGTGGTGCCCAGAGTGTTAGTCGGCGGTGGTAAGAAAGGTAGTTGGTAGTGGTTAGAATGGTGGTGATCAGTGTGGTGCTTTCCGGTGGTTAGAGTAGATGTCAGAGTAGTAGTAGTCGGTAATGGTCAGAGTGATAGTCATGGGTGGTGGGAGTGGTGACCGGTGGTGGTTGGTGGTGGTCAGAGGTGGAAGAAGTGGTAGTTAACGGTGGATGGAGTGATGGCTGACGGTGGTCATAGTGGTGGTGATCTGAATTATGGTTCGAGTAGTGGTCGGCTATCATTGGCGGTGATGTCTTGTTTAAAACAAAAACATAAATTGTAAAACCTATTTTTTTATTTAATTTGAGTTTTAGCGAAAAAACAGTTTTGAAATTAAGTAAAAAACCAACTCAACTCCATTTTTGCTGAACAAGTTTTGGTTTTGCGATTGATTTTTAAAACCAAAAATTAAAAAACTCACAACCATCCTGAACAGGTCCTACTTCTTTCATGTTAATGGTAAAAAGTGCTAAACATGAAGTAACTCTATGTTAAACTGTAGAAGTAATGATGGTCAAGAAGTCTAAGTAGCTGCATTATTGTTTCCTCTTGAAATATAAAATATCAATTGAGATATTATAAAGCCTCTCAAAATGCATTGTGACTTGTGATGTAATTATTTCTCACTTCTCAGTTTGTTAGCTGTGTTTTAATATTTATTTATAATGTTAGTCATTCCTATGTATAAACTTTCATCCAAGTACATAAAATTTTATGTGTTATTTGTTAAGGAAGACAGGAGTTGCTCTTGGAATCGAAGTTGATGACAAAATGCCAGAGCATGAGTATTATGAATATTTTGGTCCAGATTATACCCTTCATGTTGCCCCAAGTAACATGGAAAACAAAAATACTCGACTTTTACTTGATAGTATCCGATCTAAGCTACTTGAGAATCTCTCAAAGCTGCAGCATGCTCCCAGTGTTAAATTTCAGGAAAGACCCCCTGATTCTGATCTCGGAGAGGTAAATTATTTTACCAAATTTTCCCCCGTTGTTATCTTTATTTCACACATGCAGCATAAGACTAAGAGCCTATTTTGGGCAAATATTTTCTGTTTTTATTTGCTCTGTTTTCTATTTTCAAAATAACTTTTGTTTTCATGGATTCTTATGCATATATTTGAATACAACAAGACAAGTAAGACCAAATAGCATTTTTTTTACTTAAAAGTGAAATTAAGAAATAGAAGTGCAATGGCAATTTCTAAGGTACTACTGTTTTCATGGTTTATCTACTCTTCCAAATTACAAAGTGCCCATTTTTAGACCATTGTTCTTACAACTTCAAGACCCATTTTTTAGTTAATGCCTTACTTCCTCTTTAAATCATTGTGTAATGGTCGTTGACAAGCGGTGGTGCGGCAGAGACGCTCAGAATGGTGTAGGCGTGCATGATGACGGCGAGGTACAGAACCGTGGTAGTTGATGGGATGGCAACGAATCGGCAAGAAGAGCGAGTCGAGTAAATGGGTCTCTCTTCCTGGTTTCTTTTGTTTTTAAATTAAAAATAATAATAAACAAATGGCAAGATCTGGAGTGTGCGATTTATCTCACGAGCAATAATGAGCTTAAGTTACGGTACCTTTTCTGGCAAATCTAGTCCCCTTTAATAGAATACCCCACTTTCTCTGCTACACTACTGGACACATCACTAACTCTCTGACTCCACCTTCTTCATTCTAGAATGTATGGTAGGAACCAAAATTAAATAGAAGAATTGAATGGTATTTATACTGAGAATTTCCCAACTTATTCTAACTATATTTTTACTTCAATCATCCTGTTTGAACTCATTCCCTATTCACAATATTCCAGGAAGTTGAAGATCATGATGATAGAGATGAGCGTTGGGATCCGGATTCTGACATGGACATTGATGTTGAACGGTATTTTACTTTATAACTGCATGCTAAATTTACTTATCATTAAGTATCATATGATCAGTGTGTCCTTTACCTCATTTATCAGCCATATTCTCCCAAGCAAAGTAAAAAGAGAAATTGTTGAACCTCAGCTCAATGATATGGTATGTGCATTTCTCTTTTGAAGTATTTGATTAAAACTTATTATTTGCTTGTTGAGAGTCTAATATTTGCTGAACATATGATGTGTGTTGTTAGGAGTAGAACTGATGTGTGCCTTTACAACATTTTCAGACAATATCTAGAATTGTATTTGATACAATCTTAGATACTTTAATATTACAGCCACATTAACAAATCAACAATACGTTCGTTTGTCAGTGCGCTGTTCTGTTTGAGTATACTGGCTTTAAGAGTTGGTTAGAATGGCTGCTGGGCAGCATGTCTCTCAAGACACGAGTTAGTTAGAGAAGCTGCCTCATCAGCTTAAATTGAACTGTAACTGCTTCAGTTCGTTATCAGTGGGTGTAGAATAAACACCACTGATGGTAAGGCATAGCACGTGTATAAGCAATTGTACTCTGCTTGACATAACCTTAAGTTTTCTTAAAATGATTTCTTGCTTATTTATTCCAAGAGCAGCCTGTACTTATTACAGATGCTAAAATGAGTCCTGATCAAAGTCTACGATTGATATGGATTGTGTTTTGCAAAACGACATTTAAGGCTTCTAATTTTAAAAAGATAAAATAGTTTAAATCTTTATCCATATCATCAGTCCCCTCATTGAGCTGGAGCTTGTCATCAAGCTCCAACTTTGGATAAGCTTCCTAGAAATTATGATTCTTGATCATGTGTCAGAGGACCTTCTGATCCACTTGTGTCATCAAAAACCTCCTGAGATTTCATGTGTTCAAAAAGCATATCAAGACCTAGCTCAAATATGGGAAACACGGATGTTGGATATTTGCACATGCAAACTATAGCAAATGGCCTTTTATCAATGAACTTATGAAAGGAAGCTCCAAACCATCACGTAGTTGAATGAAAGGTTCGGAAGGCCACTCGTCCTCTTCCTTTACAGTTTACAGCAGACATAATAGTATTCCTCTAATGCAATATTATGGACTGCGGGATGACCACTATTTGAATTATTTTGGACATGTACACATACCTTTATGAATGGGAAGGTTAGAATAAGGTCGAGCCAACACAAGTGGAGAAGTTGGCTCCAGTGTTGGCAAAACACACTCAACGATGATAGGCTTGCAAAAGATGAAAAGAAATAGAATTATAACTCGAAGTAGGAAGGAACTCGGCGCGAACAGGCGGGAAGTTGTAAAGGGGTTGAGATAAAGTTTGGGTTGGGAGTGGAAAAATGGGACATGCTCAAATAAGGTTAGCATTAACACCTGGTAACTGTAGAGACTAGGAGAGTTAGTGATATAATTCAATTACATTGATAAAATTGTATTTAGTGGTTTGCTGCCTATCAAGCAACGGTCACGAAGATATGGATGAAAATCTCAACTAAGGGCTGAGATTCCTGTGTATACTTGGTGCTATTTGAGGAGGGCTGAGATTCTTGTGTATACTTGGTGCTATTTGAGGAGTGTTTCAGCATTAGAGTCCGGAGACACAATTATATAGGCTCTGGCAGCAACTGATGAGTAATTCTTCTCTGAATTGCATTTTGTGCAATCCTCAGACTGCTAATTTACTCTATGCCTCTGTTGAAAATTATTGTATTAATTTACAAATAAATTCATGATGTGGAAAATTATACAATTCGTAATGCTGGCTTACCATGCCAGGAGGACCTGAAAAGAACTAGAGAGCAGTTGAGGGCCTCCGATACTGCAGTAGTTGAAACAAGCGTGAAGGTGAATTTCATACTAACATAAGTACAGATGCATAAACATTAAATGTATGCAAATATATAAGTATCACTGCATATTCTTTTATATTAAAAAATACTGTGGTTGCTATAAAACTTCTACTTGTTGAATTTGGTTTTTGCAGGCTTTAGATATTTGTTCTCAGCCAACTGATGAAGATAGTGTGAAAGATGAAGAGAAAACTGTGAATGATTTGGCCAGAGAGATGGATCTGAAGTGATTGGTGAACTGATTATTCAATGATCTTTGTGATTTCACATTTCCCAAAATAATTGAGATGTGGGTGTTGTTTGGTTCCACTGTCATCGTTGCTTACATGCCTATTGTAAGGCTCTATATCACATGATGTTACATTTTGTTCCCAATAGTAAAAATAGTATTCCAGATATTTCTCTGTTTCTGGCTATGAAACAAGTTGCATAATATCATAAAAGAATGGAAAGAAAAATAAAAGATTTTTTAGCCAACTTTTGGTTCGATGTCGGTCACTAACTAATACCCATTTACTTAATCTTATTATTTTTTGTATAGTTACATTATATCATTAAATTAATAACATTATTTTACTAAAAGGTGAAGTTGGAATTATTTGATCGTAAATCATATTCAACTATTTAAGCTATTAGACAATCTTTAAGAACAAAAAGTTGTTTTTATTTTTGTTCGGTTAAAATCGAGACTAAAAATTGTTAAAGTAAATGAGAGAGAATAAGTCATTCTTGTGTTTTTTGGGCTTATAAGTCTTAACCCCCTTCGTTTAAAGAAGTATCTGTATTTACAAAATCAAGTGTAACCCCCTCGTTTAAAGAAGAAGAATTCATATTTGCAAAATTACAAAATCAAGTGCGGCATCTCTCATTCTATAATGTTAGTTGATTGATTGGGTGTAGGATATTTGCGAAAACAATATTCATTTGTGTGCAGGACATTTTCGTAAACAATATTCATAATATTCATTTGTGTGCAGGACATTTTCGTAAACAATATTCATAATATTCATTTGTGTGCAGGATACTTGCGAAAACAACATTCATCGTCGATCTTTTCTGTTGTTTTTATTTATGTCGCTAGATTGATGTAGTTATTCTATACACTTTGTTGTTGTTATGTCACTACATCGATGTAGTTTTCGTATTCATTTTGTTAGAGTTTGTATTCGGGGTGAATTCTTAGAGGGATTGCTGTTGTTGTTATGCCTCTACATTGACGTAGTTTTTGTATACGTTTTGTTAGAGTTTGTGTTCGGTGTGAAATTTTAGGTTTGTTGTTGTTATTGTTGTCGCTATTTGAAAAATACAAGTCGTCATCGGTTTTTATTTATTCCAAAGGAAAGGAAAAATATCGAGAAAATCCCAAAAGAATGGTCATCGCAACCACTAATAAGTTCGAAAGTCGGTTATGCAAGGGGAAGAAAGTATTAACACCTCCAACATCCATGGTATTTCATGGGAATCATCTAGGATGTCTATGCTTGAATGAGTGACGTTATCTTAATGTTTACTTGCTAAAGGTTTACGGAGTGGAGATAGATTTTTAATTAGTGTGTTCTCCAAGTATTTGGATCCTCGTGCCTACATACGCCCACTTGTTGAAGTGAGAAATCAGAGCCCTGTAGTTCGTGGGTACAAAATATTTGTTTGTTTTGTTGATTTTATAGCTTGAAAAAGGATTTTCGAAGTGATGCATTAAGGCTCAAACAAAAGGTTTGATGAGTTGATGTTACTTTTAGGTTTTGAAAAGAAGGTTTTTGACTTCGGATTGCAATAAAGACTATGGATAAAGGTGAATATCTCGAACTATCAAGTCAAGCGTCTTCTATTCAAAATACTCATAACGAGTGTAGGAAAGCTCCATTCTCATCCCTTCTTTACCACTTAAGGCTCGTGGCATACAATCATAATCACATTTTGTTATGTTTTTTTGAGTTTGCTTTGAGAAAATGTCGTTTGATGTTGGATCAATGGTTTGTTTATCGATTATGAAATAGTGAGCGATCCTATGGTCTAAGGTTAGCTAACAAGCAATAACAAGACAAAAGAAAGCGAGTAAAAAGTACATCAAAGCGGGGAGAGGGATACATGACAAATACAAGGGACTTGTGCCAGAAATAAAGGGTCTCGTTGTAAGGTATCCCAAAAGAAAGCCTTGTGTGTACATTGTGTCCTAAGCTAAAAAGTGCATAATGATATTACAAGCATGAGTCCCTTTCTTCTTTGAGGATGGTATCATGAATGCTCCCTTGTAATGAAAGATTACAAAGTCCAATATACTCCACGTGCTTAGGTCAATCATTTGCCCAAGGTCCAATGCAAAGATCTTAAAATAGTCCTCTAAGTCCATAGTCCATAATCCATGATTCCATGCTTAGGTCTTAATCAAGTCCTTTTTTATGTCTTTTCCGTTTTTATCATGTTTAATTCATTTTATGTTGATTATCAAGATGAAGGTGAAGATTAGCAAAGATGAATGAATAATATGATATAAGGCAAAGCAAATAAATGACAAGAAATTAAATGTTAGGAGTTAGGTACAAGAAATGTAAAAAGTTAGGAATTAGAATATGGAAATATAAACGTTAGGAGTTAGATGTCAGAAATAGGATCCATCGAGCTTGCAAATAACAATGAGACTACAAACCAAACAACAAAACAATTATTATAATAAATTGCAAAAATGATAAGAATAAAATTCATGCAATGCAATTTGATAAAGCAAATACTAAAAGCTCATGAGAAAATAAAATGTGAAATGACTTAAAAACGAACTAAAAATCAAAAGAATAGACAATATTAAAAAGGAATGAAAATAAATCAAGAGTCAGGGGTGTGGCTACTGGATTGAGGGTGGCAATAATAGAAAACGACGCCTGGATTGAGGGAGTAATTATTATTTTACTCAAATAAAATAAAATCAAGTCTTGCGATCCCTAGTTCATCATTACTTGTCTTTTCAAATACTTTTGTGTTTAAAACAATTCTCAAAACTCACTGTATCACTCTTTTCACACAAGGCAAATCTCACTACTCACACTTGAATCTTTTCAACCTTAAAACCCTAAATATTCAATGGTTGTTCAACAAAAGTCGGTTGAAATGGTTGAAAACTTCTCTGAAACCTCTATATCAACACTGGTGGCTCACTCAGAGGATGTTAGTGGTAAGAGAATCATAAACAAAATTAATGAGAAAAGTATAAGCTATTATTGCTCATAAACCATTACATATCCATAATTAATTACAAAAGCAAACAGGAGCACTACAAAAGGTTACATATTTCATACTTGGTCGACAGTCAAACCACTTGACCTGATGATGGTCCTCCAACCCTCATAAGTGCCTGATCCATTGTCATCAGCTATCGTCTTTATCTTGAGGTTCTTCATTATTGACACAGAAGTCCTTCCTAACAGAGATGCTCTGACAGATGTGTCAGCTTGTGTTCTTGCACCTTCAAAGGAATTGGACATATCATCCTTGAGTCTCCTAATGGTCTTGTTGACTTCCTTGGAGGAGCCCTTCTTAGATAGATGGTAAAAAGAGGAATGTGACCTTGCTAGTAACTAAACCTCGCTTATATAGAGAGTTTGGGGTAAAGCAAAGTCAAAACTGTCCATCAAAATTAGTAATTTATCATATTCAAAAAGGGGGAGATTGTTGGAATAAGTGTGGTTCTACATCTACAATCCTTGAGTTTTTATGATAACAAATTATAAAAGAACAATTTTGTACTCTAATAGTTTGTTAAGTGTGCAGAATTTGAACAAGTCAGATGCTGGATAAAGCAGACTCTGAACAGGCCAGATGTTGGATAAAGTTGGACAAAACAGGCTCTAAATAAGGCAGACTTTGAACTCTAGATAAAGAGACTATGGACTTTGGACTTCATAAGACTTTGGACTTTGGACTTCATCGGACTTTGAACTCTAGACACCATCAAATTTTGAACCAAAGTTATAATACAAAGAAGTGCTTAATCAAAAGTCAACCTCTGGATATCCCAATCAATGCTTATGAAGTAAATAGACCAGAATTACTCTGATAAATTTAAGCCTCATATTCACTAGACTCTAAAATTTATCTTTAAGGCTCTGGACTCTGATCAAGCTTAAAATCATATCTAATACAAAGTCAATGATTTAGAGAATAATGATTGAAATAATATTCCGGATAATCATACATTCAAGCAACAAAGTAAAATGTTTCCTTAAAGGACAAATATGCTGGAATTATTAAGAAATGCACTACCAATGGTACTCCACGTTTCACGACTCAACCTCGTAGGTACCACTATTACAGTTGTGGAATTGAAGATGTTTCTAATTATATCCTCCAATGGTATTATTCATCATCTATATAAAGAGGACAAAGAATGTTGAGACAAAAAGAAGAACTTCATCGACGAAACTTATATATATGAATGGTGAAAGAATTTCAATACAGAAAATCAATATCGAGAACGAGAAAATAGAGAGAAACACTTAGAACTCTATTTCATATATTCTTAAGTGTAAAGTATATTTATTACTTTGTGTATCTGCTTATTTAGAAGTAATATTGTAAACACAAACCTTATATTTAATAGTTGTTAAATTCCTTAAGGGACTAAGTTTTAGTATGTAGCCACGAGAAGTCATCGACGGATAGTCTTTGAGTTGTAATTCTTTAAGGGACTAAGTCTAGTCAGAATCCTTGAGAAGTAATTGTCGCATCCTGCGAAAAAACAACCGGCGAGCCTAAAAATAAAAACACACAGAGCCGCCACTAAACGTTATTTATCCCAAGATAGGGAAAGGAAACGCTCAGAGAAACCTGGAAAGACATGGTCTCGCGACCAGAGAGAAAAGGTTCGGGAGTCGGTTACGCGAGGGGAAGGTATTAGCACCCCTCACGTCCGTCGTACTCGACGGGATCCACGTCCTAGAATAAAGAAAAGGTTGCTAAACATCACACACACACACGGGGAACGCAGGTGGGGTTAAAAGAAACGGGCTCGATAAGGTATCGCACCTCATGCCTACATATCTTGTCTGGAACAAGAATCAGAGCCTCTGTAGTTCGGCTTACGCACGCCAAACAACACAAAACAATCATACAAACACACAAGGGTGGCAAACATGGAGCCCGACAACCACTGGATGGAATTACGTCGGCATCCGAACCAAAACACACTCAAAAGGGCAAACGTGGAGCCCGACAGCCAATCACTGGGCTTACGTCGGCATCCGAACCCAAAACACACTCAAAAGGGCAAACGTGGAGCCCGACAGCCAATCACTGGGCTTACGTCGGCATCCGAGCCAAAACACAATCAGATAACAAACAAACACACGCAAAAAAGAAAAAGGTTGCCCGGAGCGGTCTCGCGCGACCACCTGCCTACATACCTCGTCTGGAACGAGGATCAGGGCGATGTAGTTCCCCTGAAAGGGACTAAATTGCTAACCAGAAACCGAGGGGAAAACACGACACTAGGGAGCTGAGACTCGAGCCTAATGTTGTCATGCAAAGTCACCCTAAGTTCGGTTTTCTATCCTACTTGCATAAGCAAACTAACCTAACCAGGAAAGAAGCTAGCACACAAGCATACAATCATATATCATCAAATGAGAACAGGTATCTCAAACAAGCATGTCAATCAGATATCCACATAACACGCACTATAGCCAAACAAGGGGCTCAATCAATCAGGTTTGACTGCCTAAGCAATCGTCTGTACAGGCTGTGTTTGCTCTTAACCTTGCCATTACGAGGCTAAGGTGAAGCAGATGAAGAGGTGAAGTGAGGATCAGACCTCACAGCTCATATCCCTAACCAGGGAGAGCTTCTGACAAATGAGCATGGGTCCAGAATAGGGGAACCCTTCTATACTCGGAGACTCTGACTCAATGTGCACTGCACAGATCTTGGGCTTTTGATCTCAATGCTACAACCATGTAATGGGAGCAAGGAGAAGACTCACTGAATAGTGGGGGACAGGCTGCTTGTCCCTACCTTCCACCAATTGCCTTACTTTGAAGGGCTTTTCCTGCTTGGGCTTAAAAATAAACATACACAATCATTGCCTCTTAAGGAGGACTTCAGACATTTATTTGCCCGGCCCGGTAACAGCCGGGTCTCCAGACTACATGAAGTAAGAAGGTTATACCTCAAATGCAAGTTGCTTAAGCAAAGCAAAGCAATAGTTCACAAGGAACTGAGCAACTAAAGTACCTGGAAACAGTCAAACACAGTTAATACCCAGACAGGCAAACTATAAACAATAAACAGTTAACCAGCTTAAACAAACTATGCACAACACAAGGCAAGCTCAAGGCTTAAGCCCAAGCTTCAACACCTACAAAACAATGCTATGTTAGTGTACAAACATCCACAACATCAATTAAAATCAACTTGTATCATTCTCCATGTACATTATGCTTTTGATCCTGAAAAACCAAGCAAATATTAGCAACTAGACCACTAGGCCAAGCCTAGGGTCCAAAAGCAAGAAAAAACTCAAAACAGCAAGGTATTCATTAACCAACATCAAATTAACATCAAACAAGAGCAAACATCATTGGTCTCATGTTTATATCATCCATCATGTTCAATTCATGCACAAAACAATCCATATTGGTTCAAATGAAGCATCAAACATACAAACAGAAGTACTGCATTCAAATCCCTATCAAAATAAATCCAAAAATTCTCAAATTAATTACACCTAAACAGGGGATAATCAAGGTCTACCATGTCAAATTTGAGCTCAATTGGGCAAATGAAACCATGTCAATGAAAATCCACAAAAACAGACACAATTTCATGCTCCAATTCACACCATCAATGCATACATCCACTTCAAAAATTCATATCTCATTGGAAACTAAAAAGAAATGGATGAGACCAAAACAGGGAGGTCCTAACATGTGTCTAGTTCATGCATATCAAATTTCATGGCCATACAATACAATATGAGGATTTCCCAATCAATCTACCAACATGTATCACATGAGCTTGCAATTTCAACAACCAGAAATGAAAAATCAAGATTAAATTGAAAATACAGTGAAAAATCCTACAAAAATTCATCAAGCATCCTAACATGTCAACAAGTCATCATGCAAAATTTCAGCCAATTCCAACATGCATAGGTCATCCAATTAAATTCAACAAGTTGACATCAAGAGGTGTGACACAAATTGTCACACCTAAGTTCCAGAATTTGCTGCTCTCTAACCAGGTATCAAAAATTCATGAAATTTACATATAAATGAACATCAATGAGTCTACAATCATCACAAAAAATTTCAAGAATTTATTTTACATTTTGTGCATTTCATGATCAAATTGGTAGAATGTATCAAAATGTGACATACATTAGAAAAGCCTATGCCAAATAAAATATTTGCCAAGCACAACTTTGACCAATAGGTCAAAAAAATTCTACACAAGTCAACAAAGTCAAGGAAAAAATCTCCATATTTTTAGGAATTTTTTACTATTTTTTATGAATTTTTTAAAGGTGTTATCAATTTTCTAAATAATTAAAATGAATTACTTAAATTCCAATGGCATATCTGTAATTTTCAGGCGGGAGCGGGAAACTTCCTGTTTGAAAATTCAAACAGGAATTTGGATCAAAACGCATCCTGGCTTCATCTTCCCCACGAAACATTTCCAGAAAATTAAAAAAAACGATGAACATCAAAAGTCAAAAGAAATGGACATGCATATAGTCGTTGAACTCGTCTTCTCAAGCACATTCCAAATATCCAATCTATTCGTCCTAATTGTTCCTCTATCACACGAATCAAGCAACCTAGGGTTTATATTCATACTTTCAAATCGCGATTTCTCACACTACAGGCAATCATTTTCTAAACCACAAACAGCATCAAAACCTACATTTCATGATCTTTCTAACGCCTATAATTATGAAGCATTTGGTGAGATTCGAATTTTGCTCAAACCTGGAATGGCAGTGCTCGAATCGTTGTTCTTGGAGCTCCATTTGTCAAAACAGCAACAGTAGAGGGATAGGGAAGGTGAATGCTACGCTCCGTTTCAATTTCCTCCACTCCTAGTGCGCACGGTTTGGATTTGCCATTGATGAGGTGAAATTGGACAGCCACGATACAGTGCTCTTCTTCCTCCAATCTCCCAAAACAGTCCTAGAGGATGATGATGTGAGTCCAATGCAACAAAAATCGTGAGATTTGGTTGAAGAATGAGGAAGAAACTTGAAATTGAAGCTTTGTGTTCTTGAGAGAATTTTGAGAATTTGGAGAGTTTCTAGATCCAACTTTGGGAAATGCAACTTTCTGTTATGATTAACCAATGATTATGAATATATATGTGCACTTAATCCAAGCTTAATCCACCTAATTAGCAATTTTGACATGTTAAGTGAAATTGGTTATTTTGCAAAGTGGGGGCAAAATTGTAATTTCACCATGACAGCTAGTGCCACCTGTTTTGACAGCTCATACACCTCCCAAATATCATATGTGATGTGTAGAAACTATTCCCATTCCAATTGGTTGAGTATTTCTCAAAATCATATGTGTGTGGTAATTGATCCATTTTGTGCATTTCATTTTTCAACCCAAAACTCAAACCATGTGCATTAACCATGAAGTGAATATTCAAACACACTTAAAATGCCATTCCTGAGGTGTTGGAAAAAGTCCCATTCAAAAATTCCAATTATTTTGACATTTGGACAATTTTGCCCCTGGTCCAATTCAGCTGTCCAGTTGAAAAGTGACTTTTTGCCTTGGCCATTTTTGGGAAAATCCAATTATGCACCCTCAAAGTACATGTCAAATGGAGTTTGTGCATATAAAGAACTTGCAATTTGGACAAAGTATGTGATAGTTATGGCCTCCTGATTACGGTCTTTTCTGAAATTCACTGAGCCATATCTTGCAAACCGTACATTGGATTTTCAAGTTCTTGGACTTTTTGGAAAGGTGAGAACAAGATCTACATCTGTCATGTTGAACAATTTTTCATTTGAAGCTTCCTTGGACTTCTGTTTTTGAGGTCAAAAACTTTCCATTTTTGGAAACTTCAGCTACAAGTCACTTTCTATTTTTGGCAGTTTTTGTCCTGACTTGATTTTCTTCAATTTTAAGCTTTGCAATGTCATTTAACACTTGTTCCAACATGAATGAAGTGCGTCTAACTTGTTTCCACCTCCAAATCCATCAGATCATGTACAGTTGACCACAGTTGACTTTTCATCTGACAGATGAATTTGGCAATGCATAGATCAAATTGAACCCCAATCTTCAACTGAAATGGCTCAAGGGTGAAACCCTAGCCTCAATAATCACCATATAATCACAAAATGAAACTCATAACCATCAGAAACCTCATCTCCTGATCCAGCCCTGACTGGCCCAATACAACTGATTAGGGTTGACCAGTGGTCAAAACCCTAATCTCAAGGAATCAGCCTCAATCTTCTGATGACATCCAATCATGATGATGATGTATCATTTCAAACCAGATGAAGACCAATACCCTTGAGCATCATGAAACCCTAATCCACAGCCCAATCCTCAGATGGCCCATGATCAATCAATAAAACCCTGGCTTGCACTTGACTTCCTCATCTCCTGATCAAGACTTGGGAAGATGGCTTGCACAATGTAACCACATGATATGCAATATGAAAATGCCTAATGACCTAAAATATATGTAATATGTTAAGCTTAGTCCCAAGAGAGGAGGGCAAATTTTGAGGTGTTACAGCTGCCCCTATTCAATCCACTGTGAACCTGTTGATACGAAATAGCCTCGGCTTTCGGATGATCAGGATGAAGAGTGATTGAATACCAAGAACAGACGAACAATTTGCACTCTGATGGGAAAATAATCAACAACGCCTGTCAGCATCGGCGAAGAAACAAACTCTGAAACGTCGACCTGGATACCAAAATAAATGGTAACTCAGGGATAACCATGGCCTGAACACCACACATCCACTCGGGATTATTATTCTCTTCTCTTGTTTATGCTTTTCTTGAACCCCGAAAATTTCTCTATTTTTTTTCATTTTCTTGAACCCCAAAAATTTTTCTCTGCGCAAACGATCCTCGAATCTCTGCATTTGAACCCCGAAAAATGCCTCAGCGCCCCTTTTTTGCCAAAATAATGAACCCCATCTCCAGTTTGAACCCCAGTCGCCTGACGATAACTCTCGATCGCCAGAATGAACCCCGTTCTCCAGAAAATGTATCCACATTTCCTTTTCTCCATTTGAACCCCGTCTCCAGAAAATGTATCCACATTTCCTTTTCTCCATTTGAACCCCGTCTCCAGAAAATGTATCCACATTTCCTTTTCTCCAATCTCTCGTGATAATTCCGCTGGCAACGACGGAACTAACACCAAACCACTCTGAGGGCGACATATCAGAGGGTACACCTTCACAAAAGGAAGGTAACATGTGCATCTCTTCTTCCGAAGACACCCGTAACGACCTCCACTGGCATCCGCCAAAGTCTAAGGTGACACATGAACAGAAGATAATCCCAAGGACCTCATCCCGGATATAATCTTCAACTCCATCTCCATTTGAACCCCAGAAAATACCTCAGCATTTCTTTTCTCCGATTGAACCCCGCTCTCCAGAAAATGTATCCACATTTCCTTTTCTCCACTTGAACCCCGGAATCGCGCTGATCGCGTAACGTCGTCTGATATCATTCCCATCTCTGTCCGACGGAAACATTTCCTCCAATATCGCACTACTGGGGAACACTGCTGATCTGACGTCCTGGTACCACACTCCTCAGAGTAACACTTTCAACCAGACACTGACTGATGACTGGGAGAAAACTCGACGTTTACTGGACATCGAACAATGATGTTGACAGGACATCGAAAAATGATGTTTACAGACATCGAAAAATGATGTTTACAGACATCGAAAAATGATGTTTACAGACATCGAACAATGATGCGGACAGACATCAAACAATGATGCGGACAGACATCAAACAATGATGCGGACAGACATCAAACAATGATGCGGGCAGACATCAAACAATGATGCAGACAGACATCAAACAATGATGCGGACAGACATCAAACAACGATGCGGACAGACATCAAACAATGATGCGGACAGACATCAAACAATGATGCAGACAGACATCAAACAATGATGCGGACAGACATCAAACAATGATCGACCAAACACTTACTGATGTCTGGGAAGAAACGGTGGTTCCAAACTCACAATGCTGAACTCCTCGGAGCATCG
Organism: Lathyrus oleraceus; assembly: GCF_024323335.1. Lineage (NCBI taxonomy): Eukaryota > Viridiplantae > Streptophyta > Magnoliopsida > Fabales > Fabaceae > Lathyrus > Lathyrus oleraceus. The sequence continues at coordinate 484,355 of NC_066580.1, forward strand.
TCTTCGCTGTCAGACAAAACCAAACCTCAAGCGGTAATCACGGCTTGAATCGCGCTGATCGCGTAACGTCTTCTGACTGTATCCCCATCTCTGTCCGACGGGAACATTTCCTCCAATATCGCACTACTGGGGAACATTGCTGATCTGACGTTGTGATGCTAATCTCCTCAGAGTGACATCTTCACCTTTGGTGAACCCCAAATCTTCAAGCGGTAACCACAGTTTGGGTTGCGTTGAATACATCCCTTTTCCATCTCCGTCCGACGGAAGGAGTCTTCTCCAGTGTCGTACCACTGGGACAATACCTGTGATCCAATCATGAGGCTATACTACTCGGAGTAACACTTTCATTTTCTGGCAAAATACCTCTCAAACAGTAACCACGGCTTGAGACTAACTGACGTTTGCAATGATGCATGCTTGATTTCTTCTGCGTAATGCTCCATAATTATGGAAATGCTACGCGATTATTTATTTTTCTATGCAATATGCAATGCTTATTCTACATGATGAATGCATAAAAATATCCCCCTCAAGGGAATTTTCTGGGGAATACGAGACTCTCTGCTGAGGAACTCGCCACTGCTCCGATTTCCACCCTGCCGGGGATAGCACTGCTGCTAGGAAATAGACAACCCTTGCTGGGGATACAGATCCTTTGCACCCAACCCTCTCGAGGACATGCTGGGGAATACCTCCTTTGCACCCCACCCTCTCGAGGACATGCTGGGGATACAGATCCTTCACTGCACTCTGTGGGAATACCACAGTCTTTGACTTGCTGGGGATATAGATCCTTCACTGCACTCTGTGGGAATACCACAGTCTTTGACTTGCTGGGGATATCAATCCTGACTCGGCATTGGGAAAACCCTCACAGATACCTGTTGACTTCACTGGGGAAACACTCACAGAGACTCTGCTAGGGGAATAGCAATCTCCAGACTCATCTGGGGAAACATCACTCTATCACCTGCTGGGGATAACCATCCTGACCCGGCTAGGGAAACGCATACTACTCCGCTGGGGATACCCATGCAATCCATAGGTAGAATCAACTCAGCTGGAGATGCAAACATCCGTCCGCTACGGGAACTCGTTCAATCCACTGGTAGGATGAACACTGCTGGAGAAATATGTCATTGAAAAAAACCCGCTCCACTCGGGGAACTGCTGGAGATATATTTCTTTGAAACCCGCTCCACTCGGGGAACTGCTGGAGATATATTTCTTTGAAACCCGCTCCACTCGGGGATAACAACCTTCTAGCCTGGCTGCTGAGGAAACACCATTGTAAACCTGCCATGATAACCATCCTGACTCGGCTGGAGAAACCACAGATCTTGGATCTGCTGGGGAGCTAGTCCTACGATTCTGCTTGGGGACCTAGCTGGAAAAATGAGAAAAGTTGGTATAGAACACCCGTCGACTCGTCGACCCACAGTATCTACCTTCCAGTCTCATATCAGCCTTCCACTTTTGACAATTCCCAGACTCGTCTGGACCTTTTCTGCTCCATCATCTTGTATTCCAAATCGCTCCGCGCTCGACGGGAACGTACTCCTGGAATTATACAGAAATTTCAACCTTTCGACTTTGAAGAGTCTTCTTGATTAATTCCAAAGGTCGTCGGACGTCTCTCGTCGTCTCTCCACCGTTCCTCCTTCGTCCCTGATCGAACTCTGCGGGGAATTGCATACTTTCAAGTCTTCCGACTTTGAAGAGTCTTCTTGATTACCATCAAGGAACGTCGTACGCCGCAACGTCTTCGTCATTCTTTCATTCATTAGTCCCCGAGCGAACTCTCTGGGGATTTATTACAATGCTTCCACATCACAACCTGCAAGTGAGTGAAAAACATCTAACAGTTCCTGCAAAACAGATCGTTAGACAAAACCGTGCCCCAGGCGTGTCAAGATTTCAACACTTGGGTCACCCAACCTTCCAAATAAGATTTCAAGCTTTCAATCTTATAAACATGCATTGGAAGGAAACCTGTATGTTTTAAAAATGCAAGATTCTTTATCAAAATAATCTGGATGTTTTTGCAATCAAAGCGGTTATGAAAAAACAAAAACAAAAATTATTTGACTGAATGTGCATTTTATTGATTGGAAAAGTGTGGCTCAAATGAGCAATACAAAGGGAAGCAATTCCTGAAAAGAGGTAATTGCACAAAAGGAAAAATCTATCCTAATGGCAATGTGAAACCCGTGATCTCATCGAGTTCCAACTCGGTTACACCCCTTATGTCCTCAGACTCTCCATGCTTTCTGCCTTCTGAACAAGACGTTTCTGACTGATCCCTACCGGGTATTATCCATGATGCTTTAACCAAAGCGTAAACGATCATGCCAGACGCAGTTGTTCGTTTCAATCCCTCTTTTGCCTGGACCGCCCTTTCGGGTTTTCAGTCCCCCGGGATACCCATTTTTGCCCAAGTCGCCTTTCCAGGTTTTCGACTTGCCGGGTGTACATTTTTCAGTTTATCCCTAATTTTTGCCCGAACCTTTCTTTCTGTTTTTGGTTCGCCGGGATGCCCATTTTTGCCTGGACTATTTTATTCTTTTCGTCCAGCGGGTCAATTATACGAAGTATTTTTTAACTGCGTCCGCATTCACAGGGGATGGAAAATCCTCACCATCCATGGTCGTCAACAACAAGGCTCCACCAGAGAAAACCTTCTTGACCACGAACGGACCTTCGTAATTCGGTGTCCATTTGCCCCTTTGATCGTTTTGAGGAGGAAGGATCCTTTTCAGCACCATATCACCTACGTGATACACCCGAGGTCGTACCTTTTTGTCAAAAGCACGCTTCATCCGTTGCTGGTATAACTGCCCATGACAGATGGCAGCTAGCCTCTTTTCCTCTATCAGGCTCAACTCTTCATACCGGGTCCTCACCCATTCAGCCTCTTGCAACTTCACGTCCCTCAGGACTCTCAAAGAGAGAATCTGAACCTCAACAGGTAATACCGCCTCCATTCCATATACCAATGAGAAAGGAGTTGCCCCAGTAGATGCACCGAGATTCGATACCCAGGATACCAGTTTCCTACTCAATCACACCGTCGGTGCGTTCAAACGTTATCCGGGCAACAAAAGCTTATTCACCTTAACCTCCCCATCAGACATCAGAATCCGTTCGGATTCAGGGTCAGGCCCCTCCTCCGGGATCGGTTACTCTCAATCTTTCGATTAGAGCACCTCGAGATGTCCTCATCAGGGAATCCACACTTCATCGGTTGACAACCCTCAATGGGTTGCAGAGAGATGTAATCAGACGATACACCCCTTGATTGCTTTCTGAGAGTATCACAAATCAGTCAATATTCTTTTTCACTCTCGCAACCCGTCCGGTCAATGCTGGATTCTCAAACCCATACTCGATCGGATCCATCTCGGAAATCCACAAAGTGGTATGAACCAGCATATACTGTCTCAGTCGGCGAGCAGCCTATGCCAAAGTACATCAAGTTTTTCTCGAACAGTGAATGTACTGTTTCACAGTTGGTAAACTTTTTGCTAAGGTAAATTGCATGCTCTTTTCGACAAGACGCGTCATGCTGACCCAATACACCTTGTGGATCCCTCGAAGACCGTCAAATACCAGATTAACAATTTCTTTCCATAGGGAGTATCAGAATCAGAAGTTCCTGCAACTTTTCTTTTATTCTTTCAATGCCCCTTGGCAATCATTATTTCACCTGACCGTTTGATCTCTTTTTTTTCAACATCTCGAATGTGGGTTCCTACGTGGCTGTTAGATAAGATGCGAACCATGACAGGTAGTTCAATCTATCTATGAAACCACGAACCTCTCTTTTTCTTTCTCGGTTCAGGCGTTTCTCTTATTGTTCTTTTTTTTTTTTTTTTTTTTTTTAAGCAGGATGAACCTCGATTCCTCCCTTACAATGAACCCCAACATCTTACCGAACCGCACTCTGATAGTGCGCTTATCTGAATTCAACCTCAGCTTGAATAGTCTCAACCCGTCAACCGACTTGCCCCGGTCTGCCAGATGCCCCTCTCCTGTTTAGGACTTTGCTATCATGTCATAGCATAGCATTCAATTTCATGATAAATCATATCATGAAACAAAGTCACCATGGCTCTCTGATACAGGCACTGGCGTTCTGTTTCTCTGGAGGACAGTCTTCTCTCCATGGTAGCTTGTGCATAACGACACCGGTATCCGACCCTGACGTATCTTGACACGACCAGGCGAAGGTATCCGCATGCTCTTTCAACAGGGCTACCATTCTGCTCTCGACTCGCCTCTGAAGCGGCCTCATTTTCCTATTTCTTTCCTGACCCCGGCGGTGCTTGGAATAACAATCTCAATCCGCTTCTCGTGCGGCTGAATCACCTTCTCCTCTTGTTTCAACAACCTGGCTAATCTCCCAGCAAATCACAATCTTCTTCGCCTTTTTCTTTGGCATGACAGTTTGGATTGTTGAAGTCATATGAGGGGTAACCAAATTGTTATCAACGAGATCCGGAGAATTATTTTTGAATTTTGGGACGAGACAAATCAAAAAAAGAAAAATGAAAATAAACATTGCCATTTTTATTTGTTTTTAAACTGCAAAAACAAATGAAAAACAGGGAACACCGCTTTTTGACTGAAAAACATCCATTTATTAATGATGCAGAAATGCAAATTTAAACATGAGGTGGCCCTTACAATGGACCATTACGTGTCGGGCAACACGTATGGCTTTCATGCAGATAAAAACTGAAAACAAGAAATAATACTCTTCCAGCTGAGTGTCAGTGCTGATCTGTTTAAGCCTTCCAGCTTCCTGGTACACACGATCTTATCCATTGATCAATCTCCCAGTCACTGTCAGTTTCTTTACCCACCGCATAGGCGTGATCCGAATCTTCAGTAATTGCACTCACCATCGCCTGACCATGTGCCGGCATAGGATTAGTATTAACATTTGGAGACGGTGCAAAGTTAATAGCCTTGGAGTCCACCAGATCCTGGACAACATTCTTGAATGCTCTACAGCCCTCAATGTTATGCCCCGGTGTACCAGAATGAAATTCACACTGGGCGTTCTCATCATAGTTAGGTGGCCTCTGATCTGTTCTCATCGGAACCATCGCCCTCGGCTGAACCAAACCAAGATCCATCAACTTTTTGAACAGAACCGCATATGTCACGGGTGGCTTGTCAAAATAGCGATCAACCCCTTTTCCTCTCATCTGGTACCCGGCTCTCTGTTGAGGTGACTGACGTTGCTGTCGTACTGACTGGTTACCAGCAGGGATGGTTACAGCAGCAGTGTGCTGGTAGTAACGATCCCTACCGTGTCCTCTCTGGTCATACACAGCACTTGATTCTCCGTCATTCTTCCTTTGACCGTTCCCGAATGGCTTTTTCGATCCTAATGATGAAGCAATACCACCCTGGATTTTCCCCATTTTCAGCCAACTTTCAATTCTCTCTCCGGCCACCACAATATCAGCAAAGTTGGTAACCGGGCATCCAACCATTCTTTCAGCAAAAACCCCTTGCAGGGTACCCATGAAGAGATCAGACATCTCTCTGTCCACCAGCGGAGGTTGAACTCTGGCAGCCAACTCCCTCCACCTTTGAGCATACTCTTTAAACCCTTCGTTGTTTTTCTGAGACATACCCTGCAGCTGGGTACGACTCGGAGCCATATCAGCATTGAACTGATACTGTTTAAAGAATGCATCTCCCAAATCCTGCCAGCTCTTGATGTCAGCAGATTTCAACTTGGTGTACCACTCCAAGGATCCTCCAGACAGACTGTCCTGGAAGAAGTACATCCAAAGCTTTTGATCTGTCGTGTACGCAGAGATCTTGCGAACGAAAGCCTGAAGGTGAGTTTCTGGACAGGAACTCCCATTGTATTTGTCAAATGCGGGCGCTTTGAATTTTTGTGGGATCACAATCCCCTCAACCAGCCCCATGTTGGACATGTTGACAAATCCCGGAGTGGCGTGGCTTTCCAGAGCCTTTACCTTTTCAGCCAGCAACTGAATCTCCTTATTCTGCGGCGGGACACCATATTGACCGAATGGCTCATTGTGCATGGAGAATTGATCAGCTTCTCGGTCCTCCTCTTGATCTTCATCAAACCCATAGAACGGAGGCACAAAATTATCCTTCAGATTATGCCCCAGACCAGGTTGGCCACCTGTAGCAGCACCGCAACCAGCAGCATTGTCATTCACCAAACCCACAGTTGCTCTTTTTCCACCGTCTCTGGATCCACCGAGCCCCTGGTTGGAGACACCATCCAGATTAACAACACTGTTAACAGCTGAAGCCCGCTCGAGCTTTTCAACTTTGTCAGCCAAAGCTTTTTGATCAACTACAAAACCCTGCATGATGTTGATCAACTCAGTCATCTTATCCTTCAGCTCGAGGAGATCAGTACTCGGAAGATCCATCAGTCGAGGAGTGTTGCGCCTGGTGAAGTATCTGTGAGGGCGTGTTGAGTGCAAAGGGATGACTCTGCGAGCACGAGCAATGATTCCTGCAAAACAGCAAACAGGTTAATATGCATGAATGCAACGTCTATCCATATGAGGAAGATTCTGTCTTTTGATTCTGGTTTCATCGAGACAAATAATATTTCATCAATAACATTCTGACATCCGAATGTCCCTCAACCAGATTCTCAATCCATAATATTCCCCATATGGCTAGACTCAGGTTTGATGCAGATGAATGCAAGATGTGATGATGCAGATGTATGAGTGCACTGGGCCATCCTCCAAGTCCTCTGATCATTTGCACTGAATCTGGATTCTGAACTGATCATAAACATCTGAGGAATAAACAACCACAATTCTGACCCACGGGTTCCGAAATAAACGGAAGACAGATACATCATCATCATCATCTGACAATCTCTGAGCAGACATTCTCAACCATCTGAATCGGCCCGGGGAATCCTGAAATAAACGGATCCCCACTGATAAATATCTCGGCCCGGGGAATCCTGAAATAAACGGATCCCCACTGATAAATCCCGGACAGCACTCCGGCGTTTCTGAAATAAATGGCCATAAATCCGACTTATAAATATGGCTCGGATCCACGGAACAAAAAGTCACCATCTGAGTCACCATCAATCACCAACAGTCACCATCTGTACCTGTTAAAATGATCATTCCCTCCCCACTCACGGGTGTCATCTAGGCCAGGGTAAAGTCGGAAGAAACGCAGCATAAATAACCTTTCGCAGAATACCATCATATACACACCCGAAGTATGTAACGATAATATCCCACCAGGGTCTGAACTGCTCGTGATGTCAATGTTCCGCTAAGTGGCGCCATACCACCCGCTTCCCATGCATCACTCTATTCCTAGGTTTCCTAGATTTCACTCATAGCCTGGGTATTGGGCCTTTTACCTCGAGTAACTCCCACCCCAAAACAGTGGAACCACCTGTACAGAGGACGGCAACAACATGATAGTATGATGCATGCAGACATTAATGCAAATATATACACACTGGTCAGAATAATAAATGCAATAAATCAAACATACAAGCAACCTAAACTAATCCTAGAACGCTAGGAAGGACTCGCTTAGGGACGATGGACCAGCATAGGTCTACATCGCAATTCCCCAGCAGAGTCGCCAGCTGTCGCATCCTGCGAAAAAACAACCGGCGAGCCTAAAAATAAAAACACACAGAGCCGCCACTAAACGTTATTTATCCCAAGATAGGGAAAGGAAACGCTCAGAGAAACCTGGAAAGACATGGTCTCGCGACCAGAGAGAAAAGGTTCGGGAGTCGGTTACGCGAGGGGAAGGTATTAGCACCCCTCACGTCCGTCGTACTCGACGGGATCCACGTCCTAGAATAAAGAAAAGGTTGCTAAACATCACACACACACACGGGGAACGCAGGTGGGGTTAAAAGAAACGGGCTCGATAAGGTATCGCACCTCATGCCTACATATCTTGTCTGGAACAAGAATCAGAGCCTCTGTAGTTCGGCTTACGCACGCCAAACAACACAAAACAATCATACAAACACACAAGGGTGGCAAACATGGAGCCCGACAACCACTGGATGGAATTACGTCGGCATCCGAACCAAAACACACTCAAAAGGGCAAACGTGGAGCCCGACAGCCAATCACTGGGCTTACGTCGGCATCCGAACCCAAAACACACTCAAAAGGGCAAACGTGGAGCCCGACAGCCAATCACTGGGCTTACGTCGGCATCCGAGCCAAAACACAATCAGATAACAAACAAACACACGCAAAAAAGAAAAAGGTTGCCCGGAGCGGTCTCGCGCGACCACCTGCCTACATACCTCGTCTGGAACGAGGATCAGGGCGATGTAGTTCCCCTGAAAGGGACTAAATTGCTAACCAGAAACCGAGGGGAAAACACGACACTAGGGAGCTGAGACTCGAGCCTAATGTTGTCATGCAAAGTCACCCTAAGTTCGGTTTTCTATCCTACTTGCATAAGCAAACTAACCTAACCAGGAAAGAAGCTAGCACACAAGCATACAATCATATATCATCAAATGAGAACAGGTATCTCAAACAAGCATGTCAATCAGATATCCACATAACACGCACTATAGCCAAACAAGGGGCTCAATCAATCAGGTTTGACTGCCTAAGCAATCGTCTGTACAGGCTGTGTTTGCTCTTAACCTTGCCATTACGAGGCTAAGGTGAAGCAGATGAAGAGGTGAAGTGAGGATCAGACCTCACAGCTCATATCCCTAACCAGGGAGAGCTTCTGACAAATGAGCATGGGTCCAGAATAGGGGAACCCTTCTATACTCGGAGACTCTGACTCAATGTGCACTGCACAGATCTTGGGCTTTTGATCTCAATGCTACAACCATGTAATGGGAGCAAGGAGAAGACTCACTGAATAGTGGGGGACAGGCTGCTTGTCCCTACCTTCCACCAATTGCCTTACTTTGAAGGGCTTTTCCTGCTTGGGCTTAAAAATAAACATACACAATCATTGCCTCTTAAGGAGGACTTCAGACATTTATTTGCCCGGCCCGGTAACAGCCGGGTCTCCAGACTACATGAAGTAAGAAGGTTATACCTCAAATGCAAGTTGCTTAAGCAAAGCAAAGCAATAGTTCACAAGGAACTGAGCAACTAAAGTACCTGGAAACAGTCAAACACAGTTAATACCCAGACAGGCAAACTATAAACAATAAACAGTTAACCAGCTTAAACAAACTATGCACAACACAAGGCAAGCTCAAGGCTTAAGCCCAAGCTTCAACACCTACAAAACAATGCTATGTTAGTGTACAAACATCCACAACATCAATTAAAATCAACTTGTATCATTCTCCATGTACATTATGCTTTTGATCCTGAAAAACCAAGCAAATATTAGCAACTAGACCACTAGGCCAAGCCTAGGGTCCAAAAGCAAGAAAAAACTCAAAACAGCAAGGTATTCATTAACCAACATCAAATTAACATCAAACAAGAGCAAACATCATTGGTCTCATGTTTATATCATCCATCATGTTCAATTCATGCACAAAACAATCCATATTGGTTCAAATGAAGCATCAAACATACAAACAGAAGTACTGCATTCAAATCCCTATCAAAATAAATCCAAAAATTCTCAAATTAATTACACCTAAACAGGGGATAATCAAGGTCTACCATGTCAAATTTGAGCTCAATTGGGCAAATGAAACCATGTCAATGAAAATCCACAAAAACAGACACAATTTCATGCTCCAATTCACACCATCAATGCATACATCCACTTCAAAAATTCATATCTCATTGGAAACTAAAAAGAAATGGATGAGACCAAAACAGGGAGGTCCTAACATGTGTCTAGTTCATGCATATCAAATTTCATGGCCATACAATACAATATGAGGATTTCCCAATCAATCTACCAACATGTATCACATGAGCTTGCAATTTCAACAACCAGAAATGAAAAATCAAGATTAAATTGAAAATACAGTGAAAAATCCTACAAAAATTCATCAAGCATCCTAACATGTCAACAAGTCATCATGCAAAATTTCAGCCAATTCCAACATGCATAGGTCATCCAATTAAATTCAACAAGTTGACATCAAGAGGTGTGACACAAATTGTCACACCTAAGTTCCAGAATTTGCTGCTCTCTAACCAGGTATCAAAAATTCATGAAATTTACATATAAATGAACATCAATGAGTCTACAATCATCACAAAAAATTTCAAGAATTTATTTTACATTTTGTGCATTTCATGATCAAATTGGTAGAATGTATCAAAATGTGACATACATTAGAAAAGCCTATGCCAAATAAAATATTTGCCAAGCACAACTTTGACCAATAGGTCAAAAAAATTCTACACAAGTCAACAAAGTCAAGGAAAAAATCTCCATATTTTTAGGAATTTTTTACTATTTTTTATGAATTTTTTAAAGGTGTTATCAATTTTCTAAATAATTAAAATGAATTACTTAAATTCCAATGGCATATCTGTAATTTTCAGGCGGGAGCGGGAAACTTCCTGTTTGAAAATTCAAACAGGAATTTGGATCAAAACGCATCCTGGCTTCATCTTCCCCACGAAACATTTCCAGAAAATTAAAAAAAACGATGAACATCAAAAGTCAAAAGAAATGGACATGCATATAGTCGTTGAACTCGTCTTCTCAAGCACATTCCAAATATCCAATCTATTCGTCCTAATTGTTCCTCTATCACACGAATCAAGCAACCTAGGGTTTATATTCATACTTTCAAATCGCGATTTCTCACACTACAGGCAATCATTTTCTAAACCACAAACAGCATCAAAACCTACATTTCATGATCTTTCTAACGCCTATAATTATGAAGCATTTGGTGAGATTCGAATTTTGCTCAAACCTGGAATGGCAGTGCTCGAATCGTTGTTCTTGGAGCTCCATTTGTCAAAACAGCAACAGTAGAGGGATAGGGAAGGTGAATGCTACGCTCCGTTTCAATTTCCTCCACTCCTAGTGCGCACGGTTTGGATTTGCCATTGATGAGGTGAAATTGGACAGCCACGATACAGTGCTCTTCTTCCTCCAATCTCCCAAAACAGTCCTAGAGGATGATGATGTGAGTCCAATGCAACAAAAATCGTGAGATTTGGTTGAAGAATGAGGAAGAAACTTGAAATTGAAGCTTTGTGTTCTTGAGAGAATTTTGAGAATTTGGAGAGTTTCTAGATCCAACTTTGGGAAATGCAACTTTCTGTTATGATTAACCAATGATTATGAATATATATGTGCACTTAATCCAAGCTTAATCCACCTAATTAGCAATTTTGACATGTTAAGTGAAATTGGTTATTTTGCAAAGTGGGGGCAAAATTGTAATTTCACCATGACAGCTAGTGCCACCTGTTTTGACAGCTCATACACCTCCCAAATATCATATGTGATGTGTAGAAACTATTCCCATTCCAATTGGTTGAGTATTTCTCAAAATCATATGTGTGTGGTAATTGATCCATTTTGTGCATTTCATTTTTCAACCCAAAACTCAAACCATGTGCATTAACCATGAAGTGAATATTCAAACACACTTAAAATGCCATTCCTGAGGTGTTGGAAAAAGTCCCATTCAAAAATTCCAATTATTTTGACATTTGGACAATTTTGCCCCTGGTCCAATTCAGCTGTCCAGTTGAAAAGTGACTTTTTGCCTTGGCCATTTTTGGGAAAATCCAATTATGCACCCTCAAAGTACATGTCAAATGGAGTTTGTGCATATAAAGAACTTGCAATTTGGACAAAGTATGTGATAGTTATGGCCTCCTGATTACGGTCTTTTCTGAAATTCACTGAGCCATATCTTGCAAACCGTACATTGGATTTTCAAGTTCTTGGACTTTTTGGAAAGGTGAGAACAAGATCTACATCTGTCATGTTGAACAATTTTTCATTTGAAGCTTCCTTGGACTTCTGTTTTTGAGGTCAAAAACTTTCCATTTTTGGAAACTTCAGCTACAAGTCACTTTCTATTTTTGGCAGTTTTTGTCCTGACTTGATTTTCTTCAATTTTAAGCTTTGCAATGTCATTTAACACTTGTTCCAACATGAATGAAGTGCGTCTAACTTGTTTCCACCTCCAAATCCATCAGATCATGTACAGTTGACCACAGTTGACTTTTCATCTGACAGATGAATTTGGCAATGCATAGATCAAATTGAACCCCAATCTTCAACTGAAATGGCTCAAGGGTGAAACCCTAGCCTCAATAATCACCATATAATCACAAAATGAAACTCATAACCATCAGAAACCTCATCTCCTGATCCAGCCCTGACTGGCCCAATACAACTGATTAGGGTTGACCAGTGGTCAAAACCCTAATCTCAAGGAATCAGCCTCAATCTTCTGATGACATCCAATCATGATGATGATGTATCATTTCAAACCAGATGAAGACCAATACCCTTGAGCATCATGAAACCCTAATCCACAGCCCAATCCTCAGATGGCCCATGATCAATCAATAAAACCCTGGCTTGCACTTGACTTCCTCATCTCCTGATCAAGACTTGGGAAGATGGCTTGCACAATGTAACCACATGATATGCAATATGAAAATGCCTAATGACCTAAAATATATGTAATATGTTAAGCTTAGTCCCAAGAGAGGAGGGCAAATTTTGAGGTGTTACAGTAATTGACGTGTAATCTTTGAGATTGTAATCAATTTGATTATTGGATTAAGTCTCGTTGAGAAGCAAAAATCACTCTGACAAATGGACTGGACTAACCTTGCTAACGGTGAACCAGGATAAAAATATCTTGTCATTTTTTTATCTTTGTTGTTATTGTCTTTGGGTCGCAAAAAAGTTATCTTATTTGAAACCCAATTCAATCCCCTATTTCTTGTTTTTTTTTAACCTTCATTATGGGTCAATATGACAAAAGAAAATTGGAGGATAATGACATACAATCTGCACCACTAAAGCTTTTGAGGGATGGAACAACTAAGAAAGAAAGTAAGAACAAGTATTCAACCAGGTCAAAAGCTGGTAGCTCCAAACACTCAAGATGAAGTGCCTCTACTAGAACATTAGGGGTTTGGCTAATAGTCCCTCAAAATTAGCTATGAAGAATTTTTTACTCTAATAATCCTGATATAATCATCATAGTTTAACCATTTAGTGATTTTCCTATTACTTGGCTAAGGTGCTACTAATTTTTGGGATAACTTGATGCCCAATATCTGGTGCTTATGTAAAATTAATATTAACCCTACCATAATACATGTACACAGTCAACTTGTTGCTTTTACTATTATTCATGAGTCTAGAACTTTTGTTATCATTGTTATTTATGCTTCAAATTGTACAAGATCATAAGAGATTTATGGGGCAAGCTTTGTGATATTCTCGCGTGTTTTAAGATCCATTGGTGCTTAGTTTAAGATTATAATTCCATAATGGGAACCCATGAGTACAGGGGCAGTCACATACCATGGTTGATTTTCAAGAATGAACTAGTACCAACGATCTCATCCACCTTCCTACTATAGGTGCTTGGTTTTCTTGGTCTAATGGTAGGAGATGGATAACCCTCACTTAGAAGAGGCTGAATAGAGCAGTTTGTAACCAAGAGTGGATTAACTCTTGCACTCCAACTTCCTGCACTACTTTGGCTAAAAACAGGTCATACCACTTTCCAGTTTTATTAGATTTCCAGTTAGACAAGGATCATAAGAATTTGGACCCTACATGAGTCCTGTAAAGAAGTTGTGATTGAGGTTTGGAGCACTGCAATTATTGGATGTCTAATGTTTGTTCTTACCACCAAGCTTAAGATGCTAAAGGTGAATTTAAAGGAGTGGAACAAGATGGTTTTTGGAAATATTCATACTAATGTCAAAGTTGTTAAAGATCACTTAAGTGCTATTCAGGATCATATTCAGGTTGCCCAATGTTTGTTCTTACCATCAAGTTTTAGATGCTAAAGGTGAAGTTAAAGGAGTTGAACAAGATGGTTTTTGGAAATATTCATACTAATGTTAAAACTGCTGAAGATCACTTAAGTTTCATTCAGGATCAAATTCAGGCTATTGAAGGTGATGCTTTTAGAGATACTGAGTTAAAAGCTAAAAAGAAAACTTGATGAGGCTCTTCAGGGTCAGAATTAGTTTTGGAAGGAGAAGGCAAAAGTCAATTGGCACATTAATGGTGATAGAAATACAAAGTTCTTCCATAGGCTTGTAAAATAAAAAATACAACAAGAGGGATATCTTCCTTGAGAATTGGGGATAAAATATCCCCTGACAAGCAGGAGATTGCTAATCATATTGTGGAACATCTCACTAATCTTTTCAGTGTTCAACAACCCATGTGTAATGATATGGATATGATTGGTGAGGTAATTCCTAGACTCATTGACAATGATACCAATAGTTTTCTTTCCATAATACCCTTTAATTTTGAGATCAAAGCAATTGTCTTTGGCCTAAATAAAGACAGTGCGCCAGACCCTGGTGGTTTTCGACCTTACCTCTTCTAAACCTATTTGGACATTATCCACCTAGATGTTGAACAAGCATTCACTGGGGTTTTCACAACAGACTGGCTCTTACCTAATTTCAAAGCTAACACAATGGTCCTTATTAGGGGTGGCAAAACGGGCTCGGCCCGCTGGGCATGCCTGTTTTGCCCGCACTTTTGTGTGGGACGGGCCAAGGATTTAGGCCATCACCCTCAAATGTGTCCGTCCCGCCCCGCCCCATTTTTTTCGCAGGCTTTTGCGGGCACGTGTATTTACATAAATTTTTGCGTTTTTAGGCTTAAATAGTGCAGTGCCCGCGGGCTTTCCCCGCCCCGCCCTCACTTTTTTGCGGGGCAGGTCTAAATTTTAGGCCCATATCCTCAACTATGACCGCCCGCCCCGCCCCGTTTTTTTGCGGGCCTAAACGGGGCGGGCCTAAACGGGGCGGGCATGCCCGTTTGCCACCCCTAGTCCTGATCCCCAAAGACAACAATGCAGATACCATTGAACATTATCGTCCCATTGTCATGGTGTTAGCTGGAATTTCGAGGTTGGAAAAGAATATATTGTTTTTGACGAAGAGTTGAGAAGGCATGGTCAAAGAAGACTTTTGTTGAAGAAGGTTTGGTCTGAGACTTAGAAATATTCTTGGATTCATATTCACTTTTTGATGAAGGTGTCCGTTTGGAGTTGCGTTTGACGAGCATGATTCAAATTAAGGCTCATAACTGTTTTTTTGCCTTATCCGTTTTCTTGAGAAGACACGTGGAAAGCAGTGAGTAGTGAAGTCCATGCAAGCGAGAATGTACCATTTTTTGGAAAAGAGACCGTTCACTACCGTTATTTTTTATTTATTATAAATAGGGATCTTATTGAATAGGATTTGGGTGTTCCATTTTGTACAAAAACTCATGTATTACTCAAAGTATCTGTGTTATTGAGAAACGAGTTCTTGAGTGCAATGTATGTGTGATCACCATTTTTATACTTTTGTATCAAATCATTTATAATTTTGTTATTTACTTTCTTTGTAAATTTACTTTGAAGTTATTTACATTGCCATTTACATCTATGCGTTTCTTTACAAACGTCAATATTATTTTCAACAAAAAGAGCATTATCGAAATGTTCATAAGTGATATAACTTGAAGAGAATTAAAGCACATGTCATAGAATCAATCTAGTCAATCCTGCGAGTAACCAAAAATATAAAATTTGGAAGACTAACGTTTGTTTACCAATTTCTAAGGTAAACACATGGCAAATTTCAAATTCAAAGTAATTTCTAAAATCTTGGCTGACAAACTCTCATATGTGCTTCATATGGCATATTGTGCTAGAAATGATGTCATAGAATATTTCACTCCACCAGATGAAATAATAATCTTCTTGAAGAGCAACAAAGACCATGGAAATATCAAAGCAACAACAACTCAAATTATGGATAATATGTAGAATGAATCCCTCTTCAACGGGACTATACATCAAGATTAAAGGAGACGTTGAATCATTTTATGCAAGTGACTATGGAATGCCGAATACGCATAAATGCTTCAATACAAAACCTCATGACGCGAATTGGTCCTTTAGTCAATGTCAACACTCATACTAACTCAAATGAACACCAAAAAATGAAAAAGGCAAGGAAAAAAGACCTAAGTACAAGGAAGAAAAAATTGGAAAATTCACCTGTTCAATATTTGCCTTATCCACAAACTCCAACCAAGAATAAAAAACAGTGTTATGGTCGAAGTAAGCACATAAAAAGAATGTATCATTTTCTTAGGGATCAAGTAAACAAAGGAAAACTTGAACTTGAGCATTGCAAGACAGAATGGCAACTAGCTGACATACTCACCAAATCCTTGAAGAAAGTCAGGTTCGATAAGTTGAAGAGAAGCATTAGGATGAGAAGTCTTGAAAACATGAATTAGGTAGTGTGTTAGAAGTTAGAATTCATTGTTTTATAGAAAGTTGTATTCGACTAAGGTGTGTCTGACCTAGCCGAAGTATGAAGTCTAGTATGAGTTAGATGTAGAGTTAGTTGTATTCGACAGAATCGAATACAATATATAGTTGTTGAATCGAAGTTGAAATGTAATTTCTATGTTTTGAATTTGGGTTTTGGTTGCCTATATATAGGCATGTTATGTTGTAAATAGATGAACTTCACTTAATAAATTCTTTTTACAATTTATCTCCATTCTCTCTTTTCACCTAATTCATTCTTTTTGAAATCCTAATTGTTCCGTCGATTCTAAGAGTAGATGGTTATTATCTACTTGTTTGTTTAACGACGAAACAAGTAAAGGAGGAAGAAGTGATGCAGGAAACCGATACAAGGAAGCCTAGTGTCAAATAGTTGCAACTCTAAGATCAGGATGTGGTACATAGGATCAGGTTCTAAACTACACAACGTGCAACCCTATCAGTATCCTTACGAATAGAGAATGTTTGATGGCTGGCAATCTAAGATGTTAGGAACGGGTATTATTCAACCTAGTTGCTGATATTAGATGATTTTCCGAAGTGGATTTGAAATTTGGATATGACCAAATGAGGGTCACTATGAGTTCTGGATAATACATTTCAGTGCCTTGAATTGAACAAAAATAATACAAGAAAATTGAAGACTATTCTGTTAATCTTGAGAAGTGAGTGGTGAACCATAAATTACTACTGACCTTTACTAATTTTTACTTAAGCAGCATAAAGTAGGATACAAAATTTATGCTGCAAGAAATCATTAGTCTAAACTAATTTCTATATCCGCCTATCCGTCATTGAATTATTCTGACACATATTTGGAATCATTTTCTTGGCATGATGAAGGTGGAGAACAGCAGGAAGAAATGTCGATTCCAGCCACTTCCATAGCATCGCAGACCCATTCAGGAACATTACCTTTTGGGAACTGCAGTAAGAAGATGAATGTAAGAAAGATCAAAGTAATTATATCAAATTCTTTGACACCCCGTCTCCAGTTTAAAAATGACACCTCGAGTATATTAAAAAAAGGGAATCTACCCCAATTTGATGAGATTGGTTGGAATCATTCTTGTTTTATGTAATTATAAAGTAACTAACTTATCCTTCTTGTTTGTTTTAACAATGTTCATGGGCAGAGTTAAAAGATGCATTAATTATGTAGATTTTTTAAGCACGAGTCAAATGTAATGGTTGATATGAACTTCTCGAACATACCATTCGGCGCAGAAAGTCGCATACAAACCTTCAAAAAGAAAATACAGATATATGGTTAGTTGAAAGGATGAGTATTAATTCAGATCAGAAATTAGATAAAAATGGAGAAGAAATAAGTGAATATAAAGGTAAAACATACTTTGGGAACCTTTCTTCAACTATTGAAGAGTGGAGATCCCTACTAAGCTGCAAATTATGAAAGGACAATAATTTTAAGCCTGAACATTAATATGATAATCATTTTATCACATGATATTATTTGTACCTGCATCATATGATATAAATTATGATATGAAAGAAGCTGAGACCCCATTGCATCTTTTGTCACAAGACAATGGATGTAAGCCCTGGTGTAGTTCTTGCAAACCTGTTAACAAAACAAAAAAACACTAAACGCATGCTAATTCCCATAAAATGTTTGAAATTTAAAACCAGCGTCTTCCAAGCATACCATACAGGGGCAAGTAGGATCAATTGGGCGGGTGTCATCAGCCATGTCTCTGTTTTTTAGTTTTAACACTCCCTGACAGAAATCAATGAATGCATGTATATCAAAGAATTATTCTAAATTCTCATTATTCAAACTGGCCAAATGTGAAATTGAAAATTAATATATCACAGTAGGGGGGCCATATTTTTTCAATAAAGGGGTAAAAGATTATCACCTCAGGAACTAGAGCAGTGCCAAAGCGTGCTGTACGAGTAGGATAAACGCAGTCATACATGTCAGCACCCAAAGCACTACAAACAACAATGTCAAGTGGATAACCAACTCCCTGAAAAAAGTTCAAGGGAAAGTTGCAATATCACTATCACATTGAAATATTTCATTAAAAACAAAATACTTGTATTCAATAAAGTAAATTTGACCATAACATATCGCGGTTTATCCTCTGGCAAAGCAGCAGTGCACTGAGCAACAACTCGCCAAAATGAATTTTTATCTTCGCCGCCTGAAAGACCGCCAATAGCATAGCTGTGACAAAAGAAAATTATATTTAACTCCCCATCACTACAGAAACAACTACTAATTTAAGGCCGCTACATGCCTGTGATGCATATTCATAAAGTTTGAAGACAGCTTACTTCTGTAAGTCTATGAAAAGTTGCATTTTTTATTAGAAGAAAAAAATTATGCAAGGAAAAGTATCCAAATATGATAATGCACAAATTCATGATTTTCAGTACAGATTATGAGAAACCTTTCTTATTTAAGATTCGTTCTTATTTGTGTAATGCATTTAAGATTCGTTCTTATTTGTGTAATGCATTTAAGAAACCTTTCTATATACATCTACACCCATTTCAATATGTACTTTTTCTTTCCAGGAATTGATGGATGTTGCTAAAAAATTGAGACTCAATACCAACAACAGGATCAAGCATTGTTAAATAGCAGCCATCCATCATGGCAGCACCATAGGCCGCAATCCTAAGTTTATGTGGCAGAATTTTGGTCATCTTCCATAAACCGCCATTGACAAAGAACAATTCTTCTGACAGGCCATTGAAACCTAACTCATTTTGTATGGTTTCACTTGGTGTTTGTTTTGGAGTCTAGAATTGAGCTTGGATGTTTTAAGTTTGAATTCAGAATTAGAATTAATGCCCAGAGGACTTGACAATTCCATCGAACTACAAAATAACTCGTCCAAGCTATTTCAATTCTTGGCCAACGCCCTAAAAATTACCAATTCCATGAATAGAATGAAAAAATGCTCAAACCTAAATATCCTTCCTGCTTCTTTAGTATTATACATCAAATTTGAGATTAACATACTTTCCTAGTGGCATCCATACCCTTTCCCTAGTTTAGGTCTTAAAGCACAGCAAAAAAAAGTATAAAGGCATTGGCAAAAATGATATGCTGACGTGAACATAAGACCTACCCAGGCAAATTGCGCTCCACCATACCTTTAACACAAATATCCCTGGTTACAAAATATGTATTAATAAGCAAAACGAAATGCCCAAATTCATAAATCATTAACTAGTAGAAAATATATAATGGCACAAGAGATAGCAAAGTTATGGTTTTTGCTGGAATCCACCTCAAGACAGGATCTAAACCACCTTGCACAATACCAAATAAGTTCTGATCATGAGGCCTCTTGTGAGCTGTTTACACAAGGCAACTCGTATTAATATTCGGCACGCAAAGCAAAAACAATATAATAGAATGGTTGTCTTTGCTACCATAGGATTACCTGCTATACATCTGTCTATCCATCTAAGTGTTCGATAGGTAGCCTCCTCGACTCTTGGACCAGTAATGGTGGTCTTTATAACATCATCCAGAGCCATTATGATATCTGCTCCAATTCTATTCTGCACAACGGATGAGAAAAATGAAAAGATATTGAATGAGAAAAATGAAAAGATATATATGGAAGTATAGTTACTGACTTGTATTTGAATTGATTCCTCAGGTGTTAGAAGCATTGGCTTTCCGTCTACAGGTGACTGAAGCAAAAGAATGGTTATTGATTAGAAAGAAAATATATAGTGGTGAGTGAAGCAGAAGACACATAGCATAGCATTGAGGTATACCTGAAATGTGACACCTTTTTCAGTGATATCGGCGAGATGCAAGAGGGAAACCATTTGAAAGCCGCCGGAGTCGGTAAGCATGGCCCGAGGCCAATTCATAAAATTGTGAAGACCGTTAAGTTGGTGAAGAAGGTCGGAAGTAGGTCGAAGCTCCAAGTGATAAGTATTTCCAAGTATTATTTGGCAACCAATATCCTCAAGCTGGCTAGCTGTCAATCCTTTGACGGTTCCTGCTCATCCATCTCATATATAAGAAGAAATAATAACAAACTAACAACAATCTGACAATACCTTGCGTGCCGACTGGCATGAATAAAGGCGTTTGGCACACAAAATGAGGGAGTGTCAATCGAGAGGCACGAGCACGGTTAAACCTACCAACAATCTGACAAAGGGAAAACATAACAGTTCTAAGTAACAAGAATCTGACAAAGGGAAAACATAACAGTTCTAAGTAACAAGAATCTGACAAAGGGAAAACATAACAGTTCTAAGTAACAAGAATCTGACAAAGGGAAAACATAACAGTTCTAAGTAACAAGAATCTGACAAAGGGAAAACATAACAGTTCTAAGTAACAAGAATCTGACAAAGGGAAAACATAACAGTTCTAAGTAACAAGAATCTGACAAAGGGAAAACATAACAGTTCTAAGTAACAAGAATCTGACAAAGGGAAAACATAACAGTTCTAAGTAAGCAAACGTGCGGCGAATGAACCGATTATTATTACCTCAAAACGAAGCGCCATCACAGTTTCTCCGGCAACAGATACGGCGCCGAATGAAGAGACCTAAGGTTGTGTTCAACGTAACTTGGCGGCTGCGGTTACACCTTATTTGAATTTGTGTTTCACATTTTAGAAACATGTCTCACCCGTTTTTTAAGTTTTTTTTTTTTGTCATCGCTCAAATTTCATATAAGATGGGTCATTTTAATTGCTCCATCTATATATATTTAAGATTTTTTTTAATTAGCCATTTACTAATTACATATCTACAAAATTAATATTTATGCTTTTCAAAAGAAAAAATAAAGCAGGTAATTATTTTAAATGAGAGTGATGATTTTAATAAGAGGTTCCGCAAAAAATGGGTATGCTTTATTATCAATCCAACTCTATAGTTTGTTAGATAGTTAGTAAAAACATTTTCTTCGATAAGAGTGTGAAATATTTGAACCTGTTCTTCCTTAGAGATAAGTTTTATAATATTGTGAAGAATTGCGGCATAGTGATGTCAAGCATTAACAAGACTTTGGGATAAGTTTGAGAGTAGAGTGTGGATTTTAACGTAAATATTGTTTATTTCAACATTCATTGTTCACATTAATCTTGTTTTGTAGCTGAAAAAACGTATGTCATCTCCAGAAATGTATTTCTGAATTATGTATGAATTGTTTTGAAAATGCATTTTCGGAGTTTGTCTGTTTTCATTTGCCACAAACTTGTTTTCAATTTCATCTATTTTTGAACATTTTATGTTATTATTTTTATTAGATATGGTGTACCCCGATGTTTTCCTCAAACCTATTGTGTCTCCAGATGTCAAGCGTGTTATTGTGAAGGAGGTAGATGTTGGCAACCAATTTACAAATGGACAAAAGTTTAAATTTTGTGACCACATGTTTCAATGGATTCGTACGGAGGCATCCAAATTGGGGTTTGGTATTGTAATCGAAAGGTTCGATGATGGTTCGGATAGAAGATGTGAATTTGTGACAATGACATATGAAAGAAGTGAGAAGTATATAACTCCTCTTCGAAAATTCAAATGTGATGACACCGGTTCAAGAAAATGTAAGTGTCCCTTTAAGTTGTGTGGTTATTTGTTGGCAAATGACAAATGGATATTTAATGAGATATGTGGATTGCATAACCATGACGTGTGTAAAAAGTTAGTCGAGCATCTAATTGCATGTCGCCTCATGTCGGATGAGAAGGAATGCATTTTAAACATGACATTGAATATGGTGCAACCGAAAAATATATTTGCAACTTTTAAACTTAAACGACTCGGAAATATCAGAAGTATCAAGCAGGTTTACAATATTCGAGTCCATAATAACAAGGCGTTAAGGGGGGATAAAACTGAAATACAACAACTCTTGAAACTTTTAGGTGATAACAGTTATGTATTTAGGTACCAAACGTGTGAGGAAGAGTAACCGTTAGAAATATATTTTCTACTCATCCTGACTACATCATGTTGTTCAACATGTTTCCTACTATACTCATCATTGATTCAACGTATAAGACCAACAAGTACATGCTTCCACTATTGGAAATTATTGGTGTTCCCTCTACTAAGAAGACTTATTATGTCTACTTTGCATTTTTAGAGAGCGAAAAAAAAAAGGAGAATGTTACTTAGACTTTAGAGGTGTGTCAGGAAATGTTGAAGGACAAAGAAGACATGTCGAAAGTAATTGTCACCGCCACTTCGATGAATTCAGTTACAGAAAAATTTCCTACTTCTTACACATTACTATGTAGGTATCACATAACAAATAATGTGAGAAGTCGAGTTACACCCGTGGTAGGGACGAAATAGATAAAGGTCAAAGACAGAAAAATGGTCAAGGCGGACGTGATAGTGGAAAGAATAATTGATGCATGGAATATTATAATAAATTCTTCTACAAAAAAGTTATATTTCGATGTTGTTATACATTTCAGGAAGGTGTGTGAGAAATATCCATATTTGTTGAAATATGTTAAAAGTACAATTTTGGATCAGGTGAAGGAGAAGATTATTTGTGCTTGGATCGATCAAGTTAAACACCTTCGAAATACAACAACAAACTGAGTTGAGTCTGCCCATGCTACACTGAATAATTGGTTGAGAAATACTAAGGGTGATTTATGTAAAGATCGAGACTCTAAACCAAATGATCCAAAATCAGCATAATGTGATACATACATCATTCGGTCATAGCATCACAGTATTGGAACACAGATTCAAAGACAACAGTCTTTATTTTCAGTTGGCCGGTAATATATCTAGAGTATAACTGAATTATATTTTTCACGAAACTAAACGAGTTAAGAATACATGTTCCGGTAGCTCAAAGTGTGGTTTCACATTTATGAAACCTTATAGCGTATTGTGTGCTTGTCTGATTTCTATGAAGGTGAAACTTGATAGCCCGATACAAATAGATGAAGTTTGCACTTAGGGGCGGATCTACGACCAAAGTTATGGGGGCACTTGACCCCACTAAAAACTCTTCTAGAATATATATGACCATATAGTTTTCTTGAGTTTGAAATAAATTAAATAATATATCATTGGATAAAAAATATCTACTAAAATCTAAAACATTAGATTTTAAGAGTGAGTAATATGATATATCACATCAAAGCTATTTTATTACTTCGGGATCTTGAGATCAACCTTCAAAGTACTATATTATTAGTAAAATAATTTATTTTTCTTTATCATTATTTTATGGGTTAAATATACGACACCTCATATAATATAAGCGAGTTTTGGTTTGTCCTCTGTAAAAGATATTTTTTTATTCCCCCTTATAATATGAAGATTGTCTCTATGTATCCTGAGTGCACTATTTCAACCTAGATTTCATTTTTTATCTAGTGTGACATGCATTCTTTATCTGACATGGATTTTTTTTTTACAATTTAGTAACTTTGGTATTGGTCTTATTTAACTACCTCGTGTAAATGTCAGGGTTAGTCTAAGAATCCAAAATCAGATCACTTTTGTTGCTACGAAGAAAACGAAGTTGACGAGCTTGTTTCTAGACAATTTAAGACGCAGACGGGCTTGTTTCTGGACGGTCGAAGACAAGCACGGTCGAAGACGCCATTGAAGCTTCCAATGTTTGAAGTTAATTTTTTTTTATCTATCTTCCAATGTCCGAGTTTCTTTTTTCGTTGTCTCTTCCAAATGTCTGAGTTTCTCTTCCAAATGTCTCTACCAAAAAATATGAGTATAATATTTCAATTCATATTTATAAGCATGTGCTCACAACTTTCATCTCATACCTTCAAAAATTTGACAAAATATGTTACATGATTCACTTTTAAATATGGATTTTAACTTACTAAAATTTTGGACTTTTTTTACTAGGGAAATCGATTTCCCTTTTTGAGAAAATTTGTTTCCTTCCTCTCTGCCAAACAAATTTGTGAAAGAAACATGAAGGAAAATCGATTCCCCCCCCCCCCCCCCCCCCCCCCCTTAGGTAAATCGATTTACCCATTCTTTTGAAAAAAGGGGAATATGTTTCCCTCATGATGAAACTTGTTTCCTTAGTGTAAAATTTCAATTTTTTGTACGTTGCAAGAAAGGTAAACATGCTTCCATTTTTGGTAAATTTGTTTCTCTTTGTAACTTGTTGAAAATATTCTGAACCAATTTCACATATTTTCCATGCACACTTTCATCGTACATTTTTCAAACCAATGGCAATTGATCATGATTTTTTTTTAAAGGTTGTCATGATATCTTGAGGTATCAAGAACACTATAAAATAAAATAAAAATCATCATTCAAATTCACCTCTTTCAATCTAATTTTCATAACAATTCTACTGCATAACTTTGAAATTTGTTAGAAATTTTTTTGCATAAAACATTCATCCAGAGAGAACTTAGATTGGGAATTCAGGTGGAGGAGACCTTTCTTTATGCGGGAGGGGAGGAACTCGTGGTTGTGGATTTTCTCTCGGTCTTTTGAGGCCTTCATTCCTCATTTGATAGAGATAAGTGAGTGTGGAATCTTTTGAAGAACATGATTTACTCGATGTCCTCTACCTATAATTCTCTTATGTCTTCTTCTAAGCACTCGCTCTCAGATTGTAGCAAGGATTTTCCCACATTTGGGAATGTTTGGTTCCATCTAAGGTGTTAGTATTTTTCTGGCAACTTCTCTTTTATAGGCTTTTCTCTATATAGAACTTATTCAAGAGAAAGATGATTGTCGATTCTAGCCTTACTATGCATCCCTTTTGTGGTACGTTTGTTGAGACAACGTCTCATCTGTTTGCCACTTGTGACATGATTAATATGGTCGAATATAGGATTTTCAAATGGTTGGGTTGGCAAACAGTTATCATTCCTAGGGACCCTTGTATGTTTTTTTTAAAGTTTTATCTTTTTAGGTGGTTATGGGAAGTCTATGGGGTATTGTCTATGATTTGACATTCAATGGTTTAGTCTATTTGCAGAGTTATGAATGTAGTAGTGTTTTCTGAGTCTACATCAAACGAGAAAAATTTGGAGGAGAAAAATATTTGTTTGACTTAGAAGTGGTTTATGGAGAGATATTCCGAAAGCGCTTGCACCTTCATATAATGGATTCAGAATCTTATCTTTTTTATTAACCAATAATGAATTGAGATCTATGGTCTAGTTATGAGTGTGGGTGTTCATTTTCTTTTTCTAGTAGACTTTGATCCAACGGTGGAAATCTTACCGACTTGAGATCTAGATTATTCTTTATTATGATGTACTTTGTTTTTATCATGATGTACTTTGCTTTTGAGTTTAGATTGTGGGTTTTTTTTTATTATTTTTTGTCTTTTTATTTTTATGTCGTGTTTATCTTGATTCTGCTTGTTTTCTCCAATGTATTTTTGGATATTTATGGTACCAATTTTATGCTTTTGTACTCTATTGGTGACCTTCAAAAAAAAATAATTGAGCGCCATAAACATATTCTTTCGTTCACACTAAAATTGGCATGCCCCATTTGATATTGCTGCTGTGGTGGATCTTGAATGTTTTTCATTTTTAGTTTATTGGTTTTGCAAAGGAGTTTCTCAAGTTTAGATTCTTCGAATGAAAAAATTGATTTTATCTTCTATTCTGTAAAGAATCATTATTCTCCATGCCATAAAAACAATTTTTTACCAAAACAACGAGCCATGTACCCTGACAGTAAAACATGTTCACATCCTGCAGCAACAAACATGGTGTCTACGCAAAAGTGAAGATATTAAACTCACGAAAAAAACAGGTACAGGGATGACCCTTAATTTTCTCTTCCATCGTTGTTACTCTTTAGCATGTTTGTGAATTCAATATAATAATTTCTCTTTAATTGATAACTTGTCATGAAACTTAAACTTAAATATTCAATCAGATTATATCAATAAATACATAGTAAACCTCTAACCATATAGATAAGACACCGCAAATGTTATAAATCAAACTAGACAGATAAACAATTTAAAACCCATCAGTAATTGATGCAGTCACTCTTTCAAACTAAGTCTTGCATTTTGGACCTTCACTGACAGCTTTAACTTCTGTTCTTCCATATCCCTTAGCACTGCCAGCAAGTTTGCCCTATAAACATTACATCGTTGATTTGTGATCTCTAACTCGGCAGCCAACTCTCGGATTTTCTTTTGCTTCTCCACCTGTTGCATCAGTGGTATTAAAATCAGGTGCCTTAGCATGCACTGTGGAAGAATGATCTTAAAATTTGCTTAACTTCAAGACTATAGGCTCAACATATATTAACTAGATAGCAATGCTTTTTCAGCTCCTTACAAAATTGAAAGGAGATGGAAAAAAAGATCACCAGTCTTAAAAAATGAAATGAAACTTTGGCCATTTAGCAAAAGGATACTTTCAACATTTAATTATTCTCAACTAATCATTAAAATTTACCAAATACACCAATCAGTTGAATGATTTGAAAATATTGTATTGAATTATACAATGTTGATACATAAGGTTTAAATTGTGTTAACTAGATCACAATGTTTGATACCGACGCCATTTTGTTGCAGTGTAGGGACAACTGGACTAGTAACAATGATATTAAGGGTGGAAGGTGTTTTGAGGCAGATGACCTAAATTTCTCGATATAAACGTGTGATCTCGACCTATGGTGGGTGGCACTTCAAAACTTCACATGGCTGCGGGCTCAAAAACTGCCACGATAGCTCATTAGCATCATTGACCATAAGAAATCCTGAAGGATCTGAACGATACCCAATAAACACCAATGAAAGACAGGTCTTTCACATTCCCAAAACGGGAAATTAGAACTATTTCCTAAGTTGGGTCTTTTGAATGAGAAATATCTCATAACTAAATCCTAAAATAGGGGTAAAACGAATATGAACCCAAACATCAAAATAAACAATATCAAGAGACAAAGTTCTATTATTGACACTTAGAAAGAAAGAAAGAAAGAAGAAGACATTCTACCATGTCTACCAAACTTAGATGATCTAGTCGACAATGAATGAGATAGGGAGACATGAGAGACACGCGATGAGGATATCATGAGATGGAAGGATCCATCGGTAACATGCTAAGAACACTTGAGATAATTAGTTAAAGGATGCTATTAGAAGTTGAGGGGTCTAGGGGAACCTTAGATAAAGTTTGAGGATTTGTTGAAATAGGTTTGAAGTTGGTGGTGGCGGCAATGGCAGTGACACCACTTTGCAAAAGGTCCAAACTTTAAGGGGAAGAATGCTCTTTCCTCTTTTTCACTGAAGATATCAAATATTAAGAGAAAATGACTACCTAGAAAACAAGATGAATGAGTTTCTCCATCCCCCTCCTTTCCTACAATTTTAGTTTTTGTTCGCCTTAACACATAAAATTAAATAGTTCCTTGGAAGCAACTCAGTGTCGAATTCGTCAAAATGAGAAATCCTACCTAACGCTACATTTACCAAGATGACAAGTTCAAAGAAACTAACCACAGATTGATAGCTTGAAACATCTTCATCTCCTATAAGCAACTCGCTCCTGCTTCCGTTGGCTATTGTAGGTCCCTCTGCTGTTCCAGTGCTCTCTTTTTTCAGAATACAAACCTTCTTGGCAGCTTCTTGCAAAGCTTTCATTGCAACATGATATGTTTGGACTGATTTAGCACCTTCTTCCACATACTTGATTGCTTCTTGACGCAAACTGTTGTAACGCACTGTCGTAGAGTCACGAGAACTACAAGGCAGTTGAGATGCACGTTCATCTAACAAGACACCAGTTTTGGCATTCCTTGTCCAGCGTTTCAACACATAATAAGGCGGAAGTGTGAGAACATTTTTAGCTCTAAAGACTGCTAATACGTGCCGGCAAATGATTCCTGAATATTCAAACATCTGACAGCTGCAACCAGCTTTCATCTCAGAAGAATTAAAAGTGACAGTGTGAGATGTTTGGTTTTCCCCAAATTTGGCAACCCGGTAAGTGGTGATCGTTCCTGCATCATCGATTTTGGTAGCAGGATTCGCCATTGTCTCTACTAACTCGTCTTGGAATTTGATGAATATCTTTCTGGTATAAAGAGTTGCAGCTTGCTTTTCCATAGGAGAGGGTGTTTTTAAAACTGGGCTAGTATGGGTAGTTTCAAAATCTGCTTTGAGTTCTCTTTCATGCCAAGTTGATACAGCCTTCTCATACTGTCTAACCAACAACTGTAATGTGGTGGATGCATTGACATGTCCGTCAAAGAAAAAGTTCAAACATTCATTTCCAGCATTTAAAGATGTCTGTCCAAAAAAAGTGTCGCGCAGGTAGACAGGGACCCAATGGTGTCGTGCATTGTAAATAGAGTGAAGCCATTGATTATCCACGACACAGTATCCATCCAATAGGGAGTGCCAACAAGACTCAAACTCATCAATGGTCTGGGTGTCGTGAACACATTTGATGAACTCGGTTTCAAACGTAGGATGTGATTGACATAAATGAGGCAGTTTGGGTATGGTTTGTCTGAAAATGCTGGATGTAGAGAAGCGAAGACGGGTTGAGGGAAGAACTTGGGCAACAGCAAGTTGAATGAGTGGATCCAAGTGAGTTGTAATGGAGAGAGGGAGGCGTCCGGACATGGCGTGAAGCCAAGTTGTGAATAGCCATATGTAGGAAGAGTGAGATTGATTGAGAATCAATGCAGAAGCAAATAAAACAGGTTGGGCATGATGATTAAAGCCGGTGAAAGAGGCAAATGGAAGGCGGTATTGGTGAGTGTTGTAGGTAGTGTCAAATATAACGGCATCTCCAAAATAAGAGTAGTTGTTTGTACAGGTTGGATCAGCCCAAAATATGTTTCCGGCAGCAACGTCGGGTTGGACAGCATAAAAGAAAGCAGGATTGTCTGATTGCATGC
Source organism: Lathyrus oleraceus (assembly GCF_024323335.1). Classification (NCBI taxonomy): domain Eukaryota; kingdom Viridiplantae; phylum Streptophyta; class Magnoliopsida; order Fabales; family Fabaceae; genus Lathyrus; species Lathyrus oleraceus. The sequence goes on from NC_066580.1 coordinate 513,718, forward strand.
GCTTCAGATAGTCGATCACATGATGAACCCCGCCACCAAGGGTTCGCTGTTGAGTGCTACTCATGTCTGTGCGCTGCACAAATAAGGTATACAAATAAAAAGGAAAAGATCGACTCACATGGCTAATTGTCAATCGTACCGCTTTGCCGCGCAATTGTCTGCAGTGTTGCTTTTTACAGGGGAAGCTATCGCCACCACCAACGCCGGTAGAGGGGGAGGAAAATCCCGGCTATCAGCTTTCAGCTCAGTTTTTGTGTTTAGGGTTTTTTTTTATATAAAAATGCCATTACTTTGTCCATCTCATTTCTCTTCATTTATTTCCTTGGTTTGAAATGGTCTCTCTTTTTTCTTAAAATGTCCTCATTGTATTTTTTTTTTAATTTGAATTATATATATTATACATCCTTCTTCTGAAAATTTAGTTTGATCAACTGAGATATAAGATTGACGAAGTTTATTTGTATATGAGTTTTTTGAAGTCGAGTTGGTGATAATCGAATATAATTAGACTAATAGTTCAGATAGTCGTGTTGTCATCTACTAATCGAAATTCGGTTAGGATATTGAAATAAGCAATATAGAGTCGACCTCACATAAGTCGAGAATTATCTAATTCGTACTAGTCAGATCTGATGACAAAGTTACAATGATTTTTAAAGGGTCGTATGAAACTGTTATGGAATGAAACATTAAAACAGAGGAGTTGTAATTATTGAAGAGGTAGACGTTACATAGCAATTATAGAGTGCGAAGGACGTTATGCGCATATGTATTTATGAGGAATATGGAGAGCAAAAACGGGAAAGAAAGAAGGAGATTGAGATGTATAAATAGGATAATATTTGGAAGGTAAAAGACAAGCAAAAACAAGATAAGAAATACATATCAGACACTTCAACCAATCATTTTAGGCTATCTTTGATTGAAAACAAGGAAGACAATATTTTAGTGGTTTTAAGCAAATATATATATATATATATATATATATTCTGGAATCATAATTGAATGTAATTAATTGAAGAGGAATCTCGAATAATTGGTGTTGATTTTTGGTACAATGATGCCAGATGGACTTGCAAGATTAGTATTCAAACCTTTAGTCAGTTCAAGATTCAAGATAATTGTAGTGACAAATGGAGATTAGAGAATGTACATTCCTTTCTAGGTGAACTGACTTTATACCTTAGATTTTTATTTTTATTTTAAAAATGTGATTACTTTGTCGGTCTTATCTTTGTTCATTTATTGTGTTGGTTTGTAATTGTCTCTCTTTTATTTATGTATGTTTGTATTGATGGAATAATATGAATTGAGTTTTTATTGTTTGGATTACTTAAAATTTGAAAGAGAGGAGAATAGAGTGTTATGGATTTCATTCCATTCCATATCTTACCATTCTCATTTTGGTCTTTAAGTTTTCCGTTTGAAACTTTATTGATAATGGAATGGGGATTCTTTGAGATCGAACGTGAAGCTTTTTTACGTTGATTCAATCAAGCTTCCTATCAACTTCATTTCGACAGATCCACCGATCCTTCATCTTCTTCGTATTTGAAGCAATGGTTGGATCTAACGCACTCGTTTTGTCGTTGCACGAGAGGTTGTTTTAGATGTCGCAGTAGTGACATAAGCAACAGTCAATAAAACTATTACTCTTCCACTAGAAACGACACATCCAAGAACAGAGGTTCCTCCTCGTCCAAATATGTTCCTAACTCCGCATATAGCGAGGACTATCGAAGTGCCTCCACTTGGAACTTAGATTCGTCTCCAGACTACCTAACTAGAGGCGTTGCTTACACTACTACAAAATATATATTTGATAACACCATATTACTACGGCCGTTTAAACAACTGTTGTAATAAGTCATTTTCACGCGCCTGGTTTTTTATTATTTTATTAAAAACATTTCATCACGGGGCATAATAACAAATATGGTGACAGGTGAAAGGTTACTTGCTTTTAATCTCACCACCAACAATTTTTTTTTGTTATGAAAAGGGTTTGTCCTTATACACTTATAAATGTATTAAAATTACAATTTCTATTGCCAGGGTTAGTACCAGAAACCGTTGTAAATAAGTTTTATATTTTATCATGGTTTTTGTTAACAACCGTGTTGATAAGTTTAACATATAAATATAAGTAAAATTTGTAACACCCTTCTAAAATACCCCAAATATTTAATTAAAATAGCAATATATATCAATCAGAGTAATTATGCAATTAAGGGTGTCACACAATCATTTCACACCATTCACCAAATAACTGTCATGCTCTTTTATTAATTCAAAACATAAAGCATTTGCATAATACGCAGCGGATAGAAATCAAATCAATCATGCAAAACATGTAACTCATTACATGTAAAATTATTCAACAAGGTAAAACATCCCGTCCCGAATGTTACATCTATCAGAGCATGACCCGCTAAGGAGACTACACTAGACTCCAAGCACTAGCTTCTACTCAATCACTGCTCGTTACCTGAAAAATAGTTGTAAGGGTGAGTTCCTCAATCGATATAAAAAGCATTATAAAATATCATGCAATGTTAAGTAATTTAACACATTTCATCACCCTAATCATAACACCCATTCAGTAACGGCACATCAACTCAAACATCATACTCAACACCAACATAAAGCACACGTATAATCTCAATTCATACTCAACACCAACACAAAACACACGTATAATATTGGAATACATCCATTCATGTTATACGCCATACATACATTATGCAATGAGACTCCATGCATGCGGTACCGACTATTCGTGAACATATAGTTCACCTCACCGATCAAGTCCAGATACGGCTACCAAGCCCACTAGTCCCACTCATTTGAGACCTAGTGACTCACTCACTAATTCCTCACCACGGGAATTAGCTACCACCAACTCACTAATTCCTCACCACGGGAATTAGCTACCACCCCAAGGGCTATGCTATGCACGCTAATTCACCTAGCATGCAAACATCAACAACAGTCCATAATGACTAACTCACTAATTCCTCACTATGGGAATTAGCTACCACCATAAAGGCCACAATATGCATGCTAAATCACCTAGCAATGCAAAATCATCAACAATAATCCACAATGGACATATGCTCACACTCTAAGCCATAGAACAGTCCATTCACAACACATGCACAACATATACATTCACAACATTATGCATATTTTCACACATCATCAGCATATTTATCCCATAATTATATCATGTCATGCCAAATAATTCAATCACAGTATTAGCATACTCTACTAATACCTATCCTACTAAAAACAACGGGAAATAATCCCTACTATATCACACACCGATATATGCCAATCACCAATTATGTTCACAACATTAAAATATCAAATTTTCCAATTTCCAACAGTGTTAACCGGTTAACGCCCTGGGTTAACCGGTTAACGCAACACAGAACACGCTTTCTGGCAAAACTCAACAGTGTTAACCGGTTAACGCCCTGGGTTAACCGGTTAACGCAGACAGAGCAACAATATTTTCACAACTCACAACAGTGTTAACCGGTTAACGCCCTGGGTTAACCGGTTAACGCAAGCAAAACAGCAATACCTCACAATTCCTAACAGTGTTTGTAACACCCCAATAAAATAAAATAATTATTTAAATTGAGTTAATAGTATATTATTAATTTAATCAAATAATTGGGTTATTTTATTATTGGAATAAAATAAAATGGAAAATATATATAAGTTGGAATTAAGGAAAAAGTCCCATTTGGAGTAAAAAGGTTTTTACGTGAAAAGCAGAGAAGCGATCGTGAAAGAGGAAAAGGGCAAAGAGGCAGAGCTAGAGAGCAAGGGTTGGAGAACGGAAAAGCTTGAAGCTCAAAGTTGCCGGATTAACTCAGGTAAGGGGGGTTTATCGTCGATTAATGGGTATTATGGGATAATATGTAATGGGTAGTAATAAGCCGTTGATTGACCCTAATTGGGATTGTGAATGCTGAAATTGATGTTGGATAAACTGTGTTAAAAACTGTAATTGAATCGATAGTTGTGTGAGTCGTATTTTTCTGGACGTATAGCTTTTTACGGAATTGGAATCGGAGGTCCGGAAGTCCTCCAACGGCGGAAAATGCGGAGAATTCTGCATTCTGCCTTGTGTTAGCGCAGGAACAGCTTTCTGTCTTGCGTTAACCGGTTAACCCAGGGTGTTAACCGGTTAACACTGTTTTGAATTGTGAAAATGTGCTGTTTTGCTTGCGTTAACCGGTTAACCCAGGGCGTTAACCGGTTAACACTGTTGTAATTGTTGAAATATTGCTGTTGTGCTGCGTTAACCGGTTAACCCAGGGCGTTAACCGGTTAACACTGTTGTGAATTGCCGGAAAGCGTGTTTTATGCTGCGTTAACCGGTTAACCCAGGGCGTTAACCGGTTAACACTGTTGCAGAGTGGAAAAATTGGCTTTTTAATGTTGTGTACATAATTGAGAGTTGGCCTATGTTGGCGTATGACGTAATAGGGATTATATCCCGCTGTTTTGAGCAGTATAGGTATTAGTAGAGTGTGCTAATACTGTATTTAATTATTTGACATGATATGGTGTTTGATACATGTGTGGATGATGTATGATGATATGCATAATGTTGTGGATGTATATATTATGCATGTATGTGTGAATGGACTGTTGTATGGCTTAGAGTGTGAGCATATGTCTATTCTTGAATTGTTGTTGATGTTGCATTGCTAGATGATTAGCGTGCATAGCATAGCCTTTGGGGCTGTAGCTAATTCCCATGGTGAGGAATTAGTGAGTGAATCATGGTGGATTTGTTGTTGATGTTTGCATACTAGATGATTAGTGTGCATAGCATAGCCTTTGGGGCTGTAGCTAATTCCCATGGTGAGGAATTAGTGAGTGAGTCATTAGATCTCAAATGAGTGGGACTAGTGAGCTTAGTAGCCGTATCTGGATTTGATCGGTGAGCTTGAACTATATGTTCAAGAATAGTCGGTACCGCATGTGTGGAGTCTCATTGCATAATGTATGTATGGCGTATAATATGAATGGATGTATTCCAATATTATACGTGTGTTTGTGTCGTTGTAGAGTATGATTTGAGATTATACTTGTGTTTTATGTGGTGTTGAGTATGATGTTGAGCTGATGTGCTGTTACTGATTGTATGTTGTGATTAGGGTGATTAACGTGTTAAATTACTTAACATAACATGAGATTTTATAATGCTTATTATATCGATTGAGGAACTCACCCTTACAACTATTTTTCAGGTAACGAGAAATGAGTTGAGTAGGAGTTCATGCTTGGAGTCTAGTGTAGTCTCCTTAGTGGGTCGTGCTCTGATAGATGTAACATCGGGACGGGATGTTTCTTTCTTGTTTTCATTGATGATTGTTGAATAAACTTACATGTATTGTGTTACATGTTTTGTAGTGATGTTGGATTTTATCCCGCTGCGAATTATGCAAATGTTTTATTCGATTAAATAAATGAGCATGACAGTTATATTGTTAAATGGTGTGAAATATTGTGTGACACCCTTAAATGGCATAATTACTCTGATTTATATATATTGTTATTGTAATTAAATATTTGGGGTATTTTAGAAGGGTGTTACAGTGTTAACCGGTTAACACCCTGGGTTAACCGGTTAACGCAAGACAGAAAGCTGTTCCTGCGCTAACACGAAGCAGAATGCAGAATTATCCGCGTTTTCCGCCGTTGGAGGACTTCCGGACCTCCGAATCCGATTCCGTAAAAAGCTATACGTTCGGGAAATTATAACTCACACAAATACAGATTCAATTACAGTTTTCACATCATCTATTCATCACAATTTTTCAACATTCATAATCCAATTAGGGTCAAATCAACGGCTTATCACTACCCATTACATGTTAATCCATAATACCCATTAAACGACGATAAACCCCCCTTACCTGAGTTAATCCGGCAATCCTTTAGCCTCAAGCTCTTCTCTTCTCCAACCTTCTTCCTCTTACTCTGCCTCTTTGCCCTTTTCCTCTTTTCAGCCGCTTCTCTGCTTTCACGTGAAAACTCTTTTTACCAAAATGGAACTCTTTTTTCCTTGTTTCCAACTTATATATATTTTCCAATAATTATTATTCCAATAATAATAATAATAATAATATTCCAATAATTCCAATTATTTAATTAAATTAATAAATATAATATTAACTTAAATTAAATAATTATCTTATTTTTATCGGGGTGTTACAACTCTCCCCCACTAAAAGAGTTTTCGTCCTCGAAAACATACCTCAAGCGAATAACTCCGGATAAGACTCCTTCATCTGATTCTCAAGTTCCCAAGTCACATTGCCACCTGCTGGTCCTCCCCAAGCTACCTTTACCAAAGCAATCTCTTTACCCCGCAACTGCTTCAACTCTCGATCCTCGATCCTCATAGGTGATGTTTCAACAGTCAGGTTATCTCTCACCTGTACATCATCTACTTGGACAACATGCGACAGATCAGGAATGTACCTCCTCAACTGAGACACATGAAAAACCTCATGCAAATTCGCAAGTGACGGCGGTAAAGCGATACGATAGGCTACCTCCCTTATCCTCTCCAAAATCTGATAAGGACCAATAAATCGAGGTGTCAACTTCTTCGACTTCAAAGCTCGACCAACCCCAGTTATCGGAGTAACACGAAGAAACACATGATCTCCCTCTTGAAACTCAAGTGACTTCCTCCTCTTGTCGTGATAACTCTTCTGACGACTCTGAGCAATCCTCATCTTCTCCTGAATCATCTTAATCTTTTCCGTAGTTTGTTGAACAATCTCCGGTCCAACCACAACACTCTCACCGGACTCATACCAACATAAAGGCGTCCGACATCTCCTACCATACAAAGCTTCAAACGGTGCCATACCAATGCTCGAATGAAAACTATTGTTGTAGGTAAACTCAATCAAAGGCAAATAACAATCCCAAGCACATCCCTTTTCCAAAACACAAGCCCTCAAAAGATCCTCTAGTGACTGAATCGTCCTCTCAGTCTGACCATCAGTCTGCGGATGATATGCAGAACTCAATCTCAGCTTAGTTCCCAAAGCCTTCTGCAAACCTTCCCAAAACTTCGATGTAAATCTAGGATCTCTGTCCGAAACGATACTCGACGGAATACCATGCAAACTTACAATCTTCTCAATATACAACTCAGCTAATCTCTCTAACGGATAATCCATTCCGATCGGAATGAAATGAGCCGATTTCGTCAATCTATCAACAATCACCCAAATAGCTTCAAAATTCTTAATTGTCCTCGGTAAACCAGAGACAAAATCCATACTGATACTATCCCACTTCCACTCTGGAATAGCCAACGGTTGCATTAGCCCAGACGGCTTCTGATGCTCAACCTTTGACTTCTGACAAGTCAAACAAGAGTAAACAAAACTCGCAATTTCTCTTTTCATTCCCGGCCACCAAAATAACTTTTTCAAATCATGATACATCTTCGTAGCCCCAGGATGAATACTCAGGCCACTACAATGTCCTTCCTCAAGAATACTCTTCTTAAGTTCGGTAACATCCGGAATACACACCCGATTACCAAATTTCAAAACACCATCCTCATCCACTCTGAATTCGCCACCTTGACCTTGATTCACTAGAGTCAACTTATCAACCAAAAGTACATCGGATTTCTGACCCTCTCTGATCTCATCCAGAATACCACTCGTTAACTTCAACATTCCCAATTTAACACTATTGTGAGTACTCTCACACACCAAACTCAAGTCTCTAAACTGCTCAATTAAATCCAATTCCTTAACCATTAACATAGACATATGCAATGATTTCCGACTCAATGCATCAGCCACTACGTTTGCTTTACCCGGATGGTAATTCAAACCAAAGTCATAATCCTTCAGAAACTCTAACCATCTCCTCTGTCTCATATTCAGCTCTTTCTGATCAAACAAATACTTTAAACTTTTATGGTCACTGAAAACCTCAAATCTTGACCCGTACAAGTAATGCCTCCATAACTTCAGAACAAATACCACAGCTGCCAACTCTAAATCGTGTGTCGGATAGTTCCTCTCATGAACCCTCAGCTGTCTCGAAGCATAAGCTATAACCTGCTTATTCTGCATCAACGCACCACCCAAACCCAACAATGAAGCATCACAGTAAACCTCAAATAATTCTGACGGACTTGATAATATCAGAATAGGAGCAGTAGTCAACCTTCTCTTTAACTCTTGGAAACCTTCTTCACATTTTGAGTCCCAAACAAAAGCTTGCCCCTTTCTAGTCAACATCGTCAACGGTAATGCCAACTTAGAAAATCCCTCAATGAATTTCCTATAATAACCTGCAAGTCCAAGAAAACTCCTTATCTCAGAAACTGACTTCGGAGCTTCCCACTTAGATACAGCTTCAATCTTAGAAGGATCAACAGCAACACCATCTCTTGAAATCACATGGCCAAGAAAACTAACCTCTTCTAACCAAAATTCACACTTGGACAGTTTAACAAATAACTTCTTTTCTCGTAGAACTCCTAAAACCACTCTCAAATGTTCAGCATGCTCTTCTTCAGATTTCGAATACACCAAAATATCGTCAATAAACACTACAACAAACTTGTCTAGGTACGGATGGAAAATCCTATTCATATACTCCATAAATACTCCAGGCGCATTAGTCACACCAAAAGGCATTACAGAATACTCATAATGTCCATACCTTGTTCTGAAAGCAGTCTTCTGAATATCCTCAGTTTTCACACGTATCTGATGATAACCCGATCTCAAATCTATTTTGCTGAACACACTCGCACCAACCAACTGATCCATCAAATCATCAATCCTCGGCAAAGGATACCGATTCTTGATCGTCACTTTATTCAGTTGCCTGTAGTCCACACACAACCTCATAGTACCTTCTTTCTTCTTAACTAACAACACTGGTGCACCCCACGGCGACACACTCGGACGAATAAATTTCTTATCCAACAGATCTTCCAACTGACTCTTCAATTCAGTTAACTCAACAGCAGACATACGGTACAGAGCCATCGATATCGGCCTAGTACCAGGCACCAAATCAATCGAGAACTCAACTTCACGCTCTGGCGGTAATTCATTCACTTCTTCAGGAAACACATCAGGAAAATCACACACCACAGCTAGATCGCAAATCACCAGTTTATCTTTAGCCTCCAAAGTCGCTAACAGCATAAACAACTCTGCCCCATCTGTTACTGCCTCATTCACCTGCCTCGCTGATAGAAACAAACTCTTTCCTTCCTCAATCTCAGGAAAGATCACAGTCTTATCAAAACAATTGATATAAACTCGGTTAAACACCAACCAGTTCATACCCAAGATAACATCAATCTGCACTAGTGGAAGACACACAAGGTCCATCCCAAAGTCTCTACCAAAAATACTCAAAGGACAATTTAAACAAACTGAAGTAGTAGTCACTGAACCCTTCGCAGGAGTATCAATCACCATACTTCCATGCATCTCAGATATCTCTAATTTAAGTTTCACAGCACAATCCAAAGATATAAAGGAATGAGTCGCACCGGTGTCAATAATAGCTACAAGAGGAAAGCCATTAATATAACACGTACCTCGGATCAAACGATCATCTGCAGAAGTCTCAGAACCCGATAAAGCAAAGACCTTGCCTCCCGACTGGTTCTCTTTCTTCGGCTTAGGACACTGTGGGTTAATATGACCCAACTCTCCACAGTTGAAACAAGTCACAGTCTTCGACCGGCACTCTGCAGCCAAATGACCACTTTTTCCACACTTGAAACACTTCCTCTCAGCACTGGTACATTCATGGACACGATGTCCAGCCTGACCACATCTGTAACACTTAGCAGGGGCACTAGGGGCACTGGAGTCTCCCCCACTAGGCCTCTTCATCCCACTCTGTCTCTGGAAACCTTTGCCAGCTGCATACGGTTTCCCACGATCATTCTGATTCTTGCCTTTCCTATCAACCCTTTGCTGATAGCTCTCCGCTCTGGCCTTGGTATCCTGTTCAAAAATCCTGCAACAGTCAACCAAATCAGAAAACACTCTAATCCGCTGATACCCAATAGCCTGCTTGATCTCGGGACGTAACCCGTTCTCAAACTTCACACATTTTGAAAATTCCCCAGTAGCCTCATCATAGGGAGTGTAATACTTCGACAGCTCTGTGAACTTAGCAGCATACTCAGTAACAGACCGGTTGCCCTGCTTCAATTCCAAGAACTCTATCTCTTTCTTTCCTCTGACATCCTCTGGAAAATACTTCCTCAGGAATCTCTCTCTGAACACAGCCCAAGTGATCTCAGCATTCCCAGCAGCTTCCAACTCAGTGCGGGTAGCAACCCACCAATCATCTGCTTCTTCTGACAGCATATGCGTACCGAACCTGACCTTCTGGTTATCGGCACACTCAGTCACTCGGAAGATCCTCTCGATCTCCTTCAACCACTTCTGAGCGCCATCTGAATCGTATGCTCCCTTGAACATTGGAGGATTGTTCTTCTGGAACTCACTCAGTTGACGAGCAGCTCCCATTCCCACAACATTCGGATTTCCCCCAAGTACTCCAGCCAGCATACCGAGAGCCTCAGCAATCGCAGCATCGTCTCTACCTCTTCCAGCCATCTATATTCTGAAAACCCAACAAGCTAAAACAATAAGTACTGATAGGGTTTCACAACACCTATCCCGTACAGGGAAAACAGAATAATTACGACTCGACTCGACCGACTATGCTCTGATACCACTAATGTAACACCCTTCTAAAATACCCCAAATATTTAATTAAAATAGCAATATATATCAATCAGAGTAATTATGCAATTAAGGGTGTCACACAATCATTTCACACCATTCACCAAATAACTGTCATGCTCTTTTATTAATTCAAAACATAAAGCATTTGCATAATACGCAGCGGATAGAAATCAAATCAATCATGCAAAACATGTAACTCATTACATGTAAAATTATTCAACAAGGTAAAACATCCCGTCCCGAATGTTACATCTATCAGAGCATGACCCGCTAAGGAGACTACACTAGACTCCAAGCACTAGCTTCTACTCAATCACTGCTCGTTACCTGAAAAATAGTTGTAAGGGTGAGTTCCTCAATCGATATAAAAAGCATTATAAAATATCATGCAATGTTAAGTAATTTAACACATTTCATCACCCTAATCATAACACCCATTCAGTAACGGCACATCAACTCAAACATCATACTCAACACCAACATAAAGCACACGTATAATCTCAATTCATACTCAACACCAACACAAAACACACGTATAATATTGGAATACATCCATTCATGTTATACGCCATACATACATTATGCAATGAGACTCCATGCATGCGGTACCGACTATTCGTGAACATATAGTTCACCTCACCGATCAAGTCCAGATACGGCTACCAAGCCCACTAGTCCCACTCATTTGAGACCTAGTGACTCACTCACTAATTCCTCACCACGGGAATTAGCTACCACCAACTCACTAATTCCTCACCACGGGAATTAGCTACCACCCCAAGGGCTATGCTATGCACGCTAATTCACCTAGCATGCAAACATCAACAACAGTCCATAATGACTAACTCACTAATTCCTCACTATGGGAATTAGCTACCACCATAAAGGCCACAATATGCATGCTAAATCACCTAGCAATGCAAAATCATCAACAATAATCCACAATGGACATATGCTCACACTCTAAGCCATAGAACAGTCCATTCACAACACATGCACAACATATACATTCACAACATTATGCATATTTTCACACATCATCAGCATATTTATCCCATAATTATATCATGTCATGCCAAATAATTCAATCACAGTATTAGCACACTCTACTAATACCTATCCTACTAAAAACAACGGGAAATAATCCCTAATATATCACACACCGATATAGGCCAATCACCAATTATGTTCACAACATTAAAATATCAATTTTTCCAATTTCCAACAGTGTTAACCGGTTAACGCCCTGGGTTAACCGGTTAACGCAACACAGAACACGCTTTCTGGCAAAACTCAACAGTGTTAACCGGTTAACGCCCTGGGTTAACCGGTTAACGCAGACAGAGCAACAATATTTTCACAACTCACAACAGTGTTAACCGGTTAACGCCCTGGGTTAACCGGTTAACGCAAGCAAAACAGCAATACCTCACAATTCCTAACAGTGTTAACCGGTTAACACCCTGGGTTAACCGGTTAACGCAAGACAGAAAGCTGTTCCTGCGCTAACACGAAGCAGAATGCAGAATTATCCGCGTTTTCCGCCGTTGGAGGACTTCCGGACCTCCGAATCCGATTCCGTAAAAAGCTATACGTTCGGGAAATCACAACTCACACAAATACAGATTCAATTACAGTTTTCACATCATCTATTCATCATAATTTTTCAACATTCATAATCCAATTAGGGTCAAATCAACGGCTTATCACTACCCATTACATGTTAATCCATAATACCCATTAAACGACGATAAACCCCCCTTACCTGAGTTAATCCGGCAATCCTTTAGCCTCAAGCTCTTCTCTTCTCCAACCTTCTTCCTCTTACTCTGCCTCTTTGCCCTTTTCCTCTTTTCAGCCGCTTCTCTGCTTTCACGTGAAAACTCTTTTTACCAAAATGGAACTCTTTTTTCCTTGTTTCCAACTTATATATATTTTCCAATAATTATTATTCCAATAATAATAATAATAATAATATTCCAATAATTCCAATTATTTAATTAAATTAATAAATATAATATTAACTTAAATTAAATAATTATCTTATTTTTATTGGGTTTTGAAGATAATATAGACATAATTGTTATTGACATGTTGTTAATATCAAGCTAGTTTCCATTTATGTTAACATGTAGTTAATGTCATGCTAGTTTATGTTAACATACTATTATACATTTTAATGTGAAACATGTTATGAAACCCTAAAAGGTACGTTTGTGGAACACTTTGTGAGTTAATTGTTATTGTTGTTCAAAATATTTGTTTTGTTTAAATTACAATATTATGCTAATACATTTTGACTTGTAAGGAAGGTGAATGAGAAAAATAACTCAAGAAAGCGTATACTATGGGTGTAGTTCATAAATTGTTTGTGTTGCTATTAAGTAAAAATACAAGGAGGACGAAACTAGTGTGAAAGTTGCAAAGTTGTATGATATTCATTCAAATTTAACACAATGTTGCTACTCTCACTTCAACTTCATTCTCCTTTCATTTCATCACGAAAGCTGCAATGTTGCAAAGTTGTGTGAAAGCTATAAGTAGGACGAAGCTAATGTGAAAGTTTTAAAGTTGAGTGATAGCTACAAGTAGATCATTCTTGGTTTTCATTTCCACGAATCTTTTAAATAAAAGGTACGTTTGTGAAATCTTTTATGAGTTGATATGTTATCGTTGTTTAGAATGTTTGTCTTGTTGAGTTTATTATATTGTATATAGGTTGTTTGTTTTACTAACCCCTCATTGAGTCTACATTCATTTAAATTAATTTAGAAAATAATAATTTGAAAAGTAAGTTATATTTGAAAGTCACTTTATTTCAATCGGTGTTTTCGAATTAAATTTGATGAGAAGGAATTGTTTTTATGAATAACTTAGGTCATTGAACCAAATTATATATGTTAAATAGCGAGAGATGAATTACGAGGTGCATGCAATTCGAAAAATAGTGGTTCGTTGAAGTTGTTTTTCAAGAATATTTTAATTTATCATATTATTACCTTTTACATCAATTTGAATTGTTGTATATGTTTGGTGCAGGGTAGGGAAAAACAAACAATCCATATATTTTATAATAAACTCATGTATACATACCATAATGATAATCTTTTATAACCGTAGTGAAATGTTAATTTTATTTTAATTGAATTGTTGTTGTCGAGTTTCAAACCCATGACATTTATATATATAACAACGGTTGTTTAAGATAATTATTGTGATAGGTAGCATGTTACCTGGCTTATCATCACGGTGACACACTCGTGGTGGAAAACATCATATATATATATATATATATATATATATATATATATATATATATATATATATATATATAATTACACGTTACCTAACAATGGACATAGAACTGTCATTATATGTAGTTCACAATCGTTGTCACATGTGTTTTCCGTAGTACTGTTACTTCCCAACAACTTTAGGCGAATCTTGGAGCTCAAGGTGCCAATGAGTTGTCAAACGACATCTATAACATTGTTCGACAACAAACTTCATAAGCAATGAAAGAATGGTTACATAGGCTTGAGGAAAGCCTTCATAACACACCCCGATTTTTTATATTTTGTTTTAATAGAGTTTTTGAGTGATTTAAGTTAATTATTCAAGTTGATAGATTTTGGATAAAGTTTTATGGTATTAAAACGTAGTGTAGAATAACGAATTATGACAGATTATAATTAATTAGACTTTTATTAATTTAGTATTTTTAATTGAATTTAGAATAATGATTAATTTAATTTAATTAGAGTTTTTTAGATTATTGGTTTTATTTAGAACTATTATTAATTTTAGTTAATTAAAAATGTAATATCTCATATCTCCATAAATACTCTATTGGTTGTCAGTTTAGACCAAATTAGTTCTTATATGCTATATTTCTTGCCAGTTTGGACAAATAAAGTAATTAGTGAACTCATGTGAGCTTAATTTTTATTCAATATAATCTGCCTTTATTAACTACTAAGAGAAACAAGTATGTTGGTAACATTAATGAATGGTCAATTGCTCTCTAAGAGAAATATTTCCCTTAAGATTTTTTTTATTATTTATCTTTTCCTTGGCAACCACCATATCACTTGTTAGTAACAAAATAAGGAAATAAAGAAGAGAAGAAGAAGAGGTGGGAAGAGAAAGAAGAGGAAAGAAGAAGAAAACTTGGAAGAAGGAAGAGTAAGCTTGAAGCATCGAAATTTCATCTTAAACCTTCATCATATTCATCAATCTAAGGCGGGTTCTAGGTAGAGTTAGCATTTGAGGAAGTTTTCATGGAAATTGGGAAATCTAAGATGAATTCCATATCCTCGATTCCAATACAAAATCAAGTTCTAATTCTGATGTATCAGAATTTGAAATTATGGATATCTCACCGATTCAATCAATACCTTTTGAAACCACACCATCTAACCTAGAACCTCAACCAAATCTTGTTCAACGATAACAAGAAATCTCTGACCCACAACCCCATCAACCATAAAACCAACCTCAACCAGAAAATCAACCTCAACTAGAAGTCACCATATACCAAACTGTCCCAGAACCATAATCTGACCCTTATCCTCGACCATCTGATTCAGATAATGTGTCAGGTACTAGCATGCCACATGTTTCTTTCTCAGAAGAAATAACCTCACTTATCCCCTCGCCCCTTTTGTAAAACTTCAATATAAACCCTCCACCAAATATCCAAAGCCAGATAGAAGAGTTTAAAACAGTTTTCTATGATAAGATACATGAATTAGTTGCTGAGAGACTTACCTCATATGTCCCAGTTACTTATGCTGGTAACTAGGATTCTCTTAAAACATCTATGGACTTAGTTCTTCAAAACCTGAAGTCCTTCACTTCTGAGACTGTTACTTCTATTAGTCAGAGGCAAGAGTAATTAAGGGAGAAATTGGCTGTAATAGTTGATAAGAAAGATAAGATAGATCCTCAACTATAGTCAGTGGTTCCCAAGCAAGATGCTATGGGGTCAGACATCAAAGACATCTTTGAGATTTTTAAGAAAATTCCCTAGACTTTATGCTTAATACCCTTTTGTAGTTATTTATTGCTAACCTTCCTTGAAACTTTTATGCAATATGACAACTCTTTTGTTTAGTTTACAATTATTTTTCTTTAGTATCTTTTTCTGTTTCCTTATTCTTTGTTCTTTTTATTGACAAAATGAGGAGTAGATATATAAGTATTTAAGCGCTTGAATCTGACAGTTACAAATTCTTGCTTAAATTCTAAAGATTATTCTATTGTGCTTTAATGATAAAATCTAATCAACCTGGATAGAACTTATGGGGAGCTTATAAACTCTACCTTTTGGATTATTATACTCAAAGGAAGCTTACAAACCTCAAACCCTGAAGGCAACCAGTTAATTAAATTAACAATCATAGTTCTTAAATGCTCGTGTTTGTCATCATTAAAAAGGAGGAGATTGTTGTAACATAATTGATTTGTATCATATCTATAAAGTTTAAATGATAAGAAAGTATTTAAATAACAATATGATATACTAAGAAATGTTCAAGTGTGCAGGATCATAGACTAAAATCTCTGAAGAAAACCTAATACTGGTACTAAGAAAGAACATTTAAAGAGAAGCTAAAAATCCAGATTCTGGAATATTAGAAGTTGAAGACCAGACTCTGAATGACGTCATACTTTGAAGATCGAAACTCTAAAGAGTTAGCCTCTAAAAGATCTAGACTCTAAGGATCTAGTCAGCATAATAATTAAAGTTTTTGTCTTCTTTTAATCACGTAAATATTAAGCAAAATTTTGTCGAAGAAAACTGAGATGCAATGAATAATTCATTTTATAGTAAAGTGATTTAAAATAAGCTTTCAACGATTTTAACCATATAAAGAAACATCTATAAATCAAACTTCTCAACGACTCTCATGTGCAAACTCTTCAACGACTCTTTTCTTTATCTCTACATAAGAAGCTAAAGATTTGAAAAAAAAATAAAATGCCATTGACATTCAAAGAGTTGTTACTCTGTCAACATAAAGCACACGTTTAACTTATTAGATGAATGTAAAAAAGAAACAATTTTGCCAAATACGAAATCAGTAAACCAGACATTAGTCCTAGCCCTAAAGTTAGACATCACAAATAAATCTGTCTCCGCCTAAATCCAACGCCCCGCCTCGAATTTAACGGGGAAAACTCGAATTAATTGGGGGTGGAAACATGTGCTGGAAAAATTCGATTTTGAATTACGGATGCACGGGTATGGACGGGGTTGCTAGTACCCGCCCCGCAACCACCCCGCCCTACATTTGTCTATTAAATATAATTTAATACGAATTATGTTTAATAATTTTATACTTATTTTACACTTTATACTCTTAAAATATCAAATTTATTAAAATTATTATTTATTTTATTGAAAATACAAATTAAATAAAAATAATTAAACATTTATAATTATTTTTAAAGTGACTAATTATTTAATTTAATTATTGGGCCTAATTACTATGTACTATCGATGTAAAAAGTTTTATCCCGTCGGTTCATTACTATCATAAGTTTGTATTACTTTATAGATTTTAAAATAAAAGTAAAACTTGTTTTAATATCCAACGACCATAATTAATTGACCGTGTAATGTATTTCAATTAAACTCTTAATTATTTATTTTTATTGTTATAGAAAAAATATTTATTTAAAAAAAAGTTGTAATTTATACCAATGGAGTGGAGGCGGGACAGAGAAAGTCATTTTTTGTTGCAGGCCGGGCAGAGGACCAAATATTACTTCTAAATGAGTTTGGGGGTAGGAGACGAGGTTGGATATAGTTAAACTCACCCCGCCCCTTTGTATTTGTCATGCCTACCTAAAATAAGGGGTATTGACAATTTGAATAAAGAAAAAAGAGAGAAGGGAGAAATGGGTAATTTAGAAAATGATATTTACGATTGGGTCGGATAAAAGAGGGTTGCGATCCGTTTGCCATATGTGTGAGAGACTTTTATTTCCTATTGATTTATTTATCGACGCAGAAACGTAGACCGGAGAGCCTAATGTAATGACGGGGCAATGCTTTCATTCTCATGCTCCATGCATAGAGGCACCTCGCCCAATTGAGAAATTGAAATCGTAATCTCCAGGGAGCTTAATTGACATGGTCGCGTTCATCACAAACATAGATCAGTCAATTAATTATATCATTATTATTATTATTATTATATCATCCATTTCCAATCTGGATTATAACCTTCATCTTCATCGTTGAAAGAAATGTCCGCATCGCAATCCCTGGGCGGTTCTTCAAGATGTGGCAGAGTCCTTGGTCCATCACTTGACAAGATCATTAAGAATGCCGCCTGGCGCAAGCACTCTCAGCTTGTCTCCTCCTGCAAATCCACCATCGATAAACTTGAATCCCTATCCGACTCCTCCTACTCCTCCGATCCCAAATCCCCTCTTTTAGGTCTCTCTTCCTCAGATGCCGAATATGTCCTTCAACCTCTCTATCTCGCCCTTGACTCTGCTTACCCCAAGGTCGTTGAGCCTGCTCTTGAATGCACCTTTAAACTCCTCTCTCTTGGTCTTGTCTGCGGCGAGATCGATAATTCTCAGCCCCTTCTTGTCAACATATTTGATGCTATCTGTAAGTCCAGTGGCCTTGCCGAAGAGGCAATCGAGTTGGGCGTGCTCAGAGTCCTGCTTTCTGCTGTAAGATCCCCCTGCATTCTCATCCGCGGAGATTCTTTGGTTCAGATTGTTAGAACTTGTTATAATGTCTACCTTGGCGGGGTTAATGGAACTAATCAGATCTGTGCCAAGTCTGTTCTTGCACAGATCATGAATATTGTTTTCGCCAGAGTTGAGGAGGATTCCATGGATGTCTCTGTTAAAAAAGTTTCTGTTACTGAACTCTTGGAATTCACAGATAAGAATTTGAACGAGGGGAATTCCATACATTTTTGCCAAAATTTGATCAATGAGGTCATGGACTCTACTCAGGGCGTTCCTCTCAAGCCATCTTCTATGGAAATATCCAAATCCACCCCACCCTTGCCTCCCAAACCCACCCCACCCTTGCCCAAACAAGTAGATGATACCTCTGCAGATACGGAAGCTGGACCTGGACCTGATGGAAGTAAAATAAGGGAGGATGGTTTTCTTCTTTTTAAAAATTTGTGCAAATTGTCCATGAAATTCTCATCTCAACAGCACCCTGACGATCGGATCCTCTTGAGAGGCAAAATTTTGTCCCTCGAGCTCCTAAAGGTTGTCATGGATAATGGCGGCTCCATATGGCGCCTCAATGAGAGGCAAGTACTATCTTACTCTTCACTTGCAAAAACTAATCCTTGAATTGAATCTAATTATTTCATCTATAGGAAATGACTCAGACACTTGGACTGAAAGTTCTATTCAGTTTTTTTGACTTTCATTTTTGTTGAGAGTTGATAGAGATACTGGTGTATTACGACCAATTGTGTTTTAACTTTGGATTTTTTTTGGAATGTTTTGTTGTAAACCTTCCCAACAGACCTATCTGAAAGTCACAAGGTCATTTTTATGTGTACAAAACCTCCATGTTAACAGGAATGGAGATCCATATCTCTTAAATTATAAGGCCACTACTTTTCTTTGGAACAATCTTTTTGAGGTTCCTGGAGAGTGCTTGGTATGTCCTTTACTTTGGGACGAGTTTGGTTTTTTGGTAAAAAACTAAAACTAGACAATAGCGTCGGGTTGAAAATGTTATATATGTAGTCAGTACTAGTCCCTTGGTGTGTTTGGTCGAAGTGGAATACTCACGTCTTAAAAAATCTCTTCGTATATAAACTTGTTACTGCACATGTTTGTACTTAGGATTTGTTTGAGAGTTTAGGAGGGGCGAACTTTAAAATAAGGAACTTAGGGTTCTTCATAATGCAAAATCATCTAATTTGGTAGAACTAAAAAACTGTATTGGAGGAAGATATTGGGGGTTTAGGATGACTTATGATAAATTCTTTAAATTCAATTTATTTTGTTATAATACTCAATAAAAAATATATTAATCACAAGCATTTATTTAACATTCTTTACAAAATCACTCTCTCAAATCAAGTATAAGATTTCTCTCTATATTGCCCTCCTCCCCTCCCCTCCCCTAAAGCCTTCCCTCTCCTCTCTTCCAAACTCCCAAACATAGCTTAAAGGAGTTGCAATTTGTTATGTAAAGAGACTGTACAGCCTTGCTACAGTTTTGTATCTTTTACTACCGGTTGAATCTTGAAGTTTCTGTTTCTATTTTATCCTACCCTAGTGTTAGAATATATTTATTGAATTATTTCGTTCTAAGATAAATTACACTTAAGGTGTATTATGAAATTCACAAACAAAAAGGGGTTATTAAATTCCCACAAGATCTTTCCTTTTTCTATATAATTGGTAACCGATATTTATGTCATCTATATTTTCTTTTACATAGTGCAGGTTTCTCAATGGCATCAAGCAGTATCTTTGCTTGTCATTATTAAAGAACAGCGCTCTTTCAGCAATGGCCATTTTTCAGCTTCAGTGTTCCATTTTCATGAACTTGTTAACAAAATACAGATCGGGCTTGAAAAAAGAAATCGGCATGTTTTTTCCCATGCTTATCCTCCGAGTACTTGAGAATGTGCTCCAACCCAGTTTTCTGCAGAAAATGACTGTCCTGAACTTATTGGACAAATTATCTCAAGATCCTCAGATTATTATCGACATTTTTGTCAATTATGATTGTGATGTGGATGCTTCAAACATATTTGAAAGGTATCAAGCTTTTGTAATGTTTTGCTGTTGTTATCTCTTAACAATGATCTATTGACAATGTCCGCATGCACCAATAACACCGTTACTCTCCCTGATTTAGAGTGTTTGATAAATAGAGTATGGTCTCTTTGGCTTTGTCTGAAGCCTATACATACCAAGTTACCACAACTTTTGTGGATCTTCCAAACTATGCTCATGGTGATTGTTTTGGCCCATATTATACCTCTTTTAGCTTACAAACAGTGTTGGCAGCAGTTAATTCGCCATATTCAGGAACCTGGACAACATGGGGCTCCAATACAACTTCGCAAAGTTGATATTTCCTTATTTTTGTTTGATTTCTGCATCATGTTTTAGTATTTAAACACTTATAATTCCTTAGATATTTGCAGGATAGTCAATGGTCTTCTAAAAACTGCTTTGGGACCACCTACGGGGTCAACCACATCTTTGTCTCCAGCACAAGATATTACTTTCCGACATGAATCCGTGAATTGCTTAGTCAGCATCATCAAGTCAATGGGAGCATGGATGGACCAGCAGATAAGGCCAGGAGACTTGGATCTTGTAAAGAGCCCTGAAAGTACCAGCGTAGGAGAGAGTCCGTTAACTCTGAATGGAGAAGACGGAAATGTTTCTGATCTTGAGCTACATCCCGATGTAAATTCTGAATTTTCAGACGCCGCCACATTAGAGCAGCGTCGGTTATATAAAGCTGAGCTTCAGGTTGTTATTATCTTCCTTCCGCGGATGACAACTTGTTATATTGTCATATTGCTAAATATCATATATACATAGCATTGAGAGATGACCGCTTCATTTTACATGAAAAACATATCTGTGTTGTGTCTGTAATTATTTTTCATCTGCCCTCATGCTCCAATAATGGGTTCAATTCATGCATAATTTCATCTTCCGTAGCTTCATATCTCCATATTCTGTGCTGATGCATTTCTGGGTTAAATGCAGAAAGGTATATCACTTTTTAACAGAAAACCTTCCAAGGGTATTGAATTCTTGATAAGCAACAAAAAAATTGGTAGTTCTCCAGAAGAAGTGGCTCTGTTCCTTAAGAATACTGGTGGCCTTGACGAGGCCAAGATTGGTGACTATTTGGGGGAAAGGGAGGATTTTTCTCTGAAAGTTATGCATGCTTATGTAGATTCCTTTAACTTCAAAGGGATGGACTTTGGTGAAGCTATACGGTTCTTTCTTCAGGGCTTTAGGTTGCCTGGTGAGGCACAGAAAATTGATCGCATTATGGAGAAGTTTGCCGAGCGCTTTTGTAAATGCAGCCCTAGTTCTTTCAGCAGTGCAGATACAGCCTATGTTCTTGCTTACTCTGTAATAATGCTTAATACAGACGCTCATAATAATATGGTGAAAGATAAGGTTTGCCCTAACTAAATCTTCAATGTTTTGTAAATTGCTATGTGACATGCTCACTCTGAGTATTCTTTTTCCAAATTATTTGACCAATGAAAATTAAAAAATATGTTTTGTACCATGCAGAACTATCCAACAAAGCAATGCAATTCAGTATTTTCAATAAACTTTAAAATATCAATCATTTCCCCTTTCTATTTCTTTTATCTTCTTAATTAGGTGTGTGATAATAATGATAAATAATTACATCATTTATCTTAAGGAATCTCAGTGATCATGACGAGCTATCATGTGTTATAAACTCTTGTAATTGATTTTGACAAAATATGATTTTAATTCTTTTACACAATTGACATTGCAAATTCAGGATATATTATTTTGTGATTCTAAGGTAATAAATAATGATAAATTACATCATTTGTGTTAAGGAATCTCACTGATCATGATGAGCTACCACGTGTTAAAAACTTTTGTAATTGATTTTGACAAAATATTATTGTAATTCTTCTAAAATTGACCATGCAAATTCAGGATATATTGTTTTGTGATTCTAAGGTGTTGGATATGGGTTTGACCTTGATTTTGTGCACATTCTGCGTTGATGACTTTTCAGATGACAAAGGCTGATTTTATCCGAAATAACCGAGGAATTGATGATGGAAAGGATTTACCAGAGGAATATCTTGGGGCCCTTTATGATAAAATTGTTAGAAACGAAATTAAGATGAAGGCTGATTCTTCTGCACCTCAGAGTAAGCAAGAAAATAGCTTTAATAGATTGCTGGGATTGGATGGTATACTCAATCTTGTGAACTGGAAGCAAAATGAGGAAAAAGCAGTGGGTGCAAATGGGCTTCTCATTCGGCATATTCAGGAGCAGTTCAAATCAAACTCACGAAAGTCAGAGTAAGCTAAGATATTTGACATAACTCAATGTTTGACATAACTCATTGGTTGGATTGTTTTTGTGGAGTTTTTCAGTTGCAAGGCTACCTGATAAACCCTTTTTAAAAAATTAGAATGCATGCTGTTTGTTTGATTTATATAGATTTTCACTTAACTATGCTACCTTGAATCTTTCACCAGATGTCTTTTATTGAACACATACTTTGGGAGAATTCATAAGATTTAGGTCTGGGAATACCATTTTAAGAAAATGATTCTCCTAGGAGATCTTAATGGTCTTTGGGAGAGAGTATTTATAGAATACCGGGGGTTTGCATGGGGAATAGATCTTGGGAAGTAAATGCAGACTGTACAACTTTTGTTGATGTTGCTTTAACTTTTACTTTTCTAATAGCCAACACTTGTACAAAGAAATGTGATAAGCGTCTATTCTTATCACATACTAAAGTTGGCAACATGCTTTGAAATAAGTTGGAGAGCCTGATAACCTAGCAAAGGGTCTTGGTCGTGAGTGTATGAGGGTTTTGGAGGCTTAAGAAAGTTATAGTGATATATCTGCAGAGATGATTAACGAAATGATATTGTTGTTGCTGACTAGTTGTTTATGTATACTCCCTCCACAACAAATTATTAGAAAAATCAAATACTTCACACACATTAGGATAATTAATTATTCTCATTTACTCTTTTTAATCCCATTTAAGAATTCAACTTTATTACCTAAATTACCCTTCACTTTTTTTAATTGCATAAAAAAATTAGACATTTAATATGCAAATCTGACTTTTTTCATGTTCTCACCATTAAGTATTTGCTATCAAGAAAGCATCTTCCTTCTAAATTTTCAACAGAATTTTTTTTTGAACTTCTTATCTTAATCAGCCTTTCAGTTCAACTAAGATTTTTGGCGCATTTTCTTTAACTCTTTGTTCATGTTCAAGTTTACTTTCACAATTTTGTTTGCTGAACTTAAACTTGGTGCCGATTGAATTTGCTAAACTTATTCAAGACCGGCCAATTTTCAAAGGAAACATATGCTATCATTTGAATTTGATCTTTTCTTATATTATTCATATGAGATTTACAAGTATATATACGAGAGGCAATTAATCACAATCCCTTAATATTATGATAAAATTAAAACATAATGAGCTATCTACGGAAACTAGGATATCCTATTGAATAAGTCTAATAATAAATACTATCAATACTCCCCCTCAAGCTGGAACTTATATGTCTCTAGTTGGAACATATATGTCATATGCATCAAGCTCGTTACATATGTAAGCAATCCTAGGACCCCCATAGAGGAAATCTTGATGATGCTCGGTAGAATCTTCTCCCAAATGAAATGACAATCAACCTCTACATGTTGTGTTTCTCATAAAAGATTGGATTTAACGAGAGGTGGAAAGCTGTTAGGTTGTCACAAGCAAGTTCCATAGGACCTATCTCACAAAAACTTAAGCTCCTGAAGCAAATTCCTTAACCATACAAGTTCACAAGTTGCATTAGCCATAACACTGTACTCTGCTTTGGTGCTTGACCCTGCATCAGAATATCCAAGAATATTAGTGTTGCCGTCCATATAAAGAAGCCCTTTTTGTAGTGATCCTTTGATGTATCTTAGGATCCGAACTATTGCATTTCAAAGACTAACATGGTATATTGAGAAACTGACTAAATGTTTTGGCATGGTCATAGTGGGATAGTTTAACTTCCCAACTAATCTTAGATACCGATCGATGTCTGGATAGGGCTCCTCCTCATTAGGTATAAGCTTCACATTTGGGTCCATAAGAGTATTGACAGACTTACTGTCAAGCATCACTCTTTTCTTCAAAATGTTACCATATTTCCTCTGAAGAAATGGCAATACTTGTTTTTGATTGAGCAACTCAATTCCAAGAAAATATCGCAAATGACCAATGGTAATATTCTTACGAATGGTAATAAAAGACAAGGCAGAAACAATGCAGAATGACAAGAAGATATCATATGGTAACTCACAAAATTATCAATAGGATGTGGATTGAGAGTGGTTCGTTTGTGTTTACCAATCACAATGGATTGGTCAGTAGAAGAGTCCGGTGGGACCGCAGAAGAAGGGATTGGAGTAAGAGCTGAATCATGAGGCTCGGGGTGGAAGAACTATTCTTGGAGTTCTGTGACGTCAACACTCATAGCAATACCATAATTATGATCAACCTATGAGAAAGAAACTTGTTATGAAACCTAAGTGACCTCAAGAATTAGGATGAGTAATACGGGGAGGTGGTATTGAATTATAAGTAGTTGGTGATGCAAAGAACACGGCATCCTCAAAGAATGTGACATTGGCATACACTTAGAAATGATGTTACTAGTACAATAACACCAATATCCTTTTTGAACCCAAGAATATCCAAGAAAAACACATTTGACCACCCGAGCTGACAACTTGTCACAACCAGGAGAAGATAAAGAAGATAATGAATAAAACAGGAGGAACCAAACACACAAAGGGGACAGCATAAAGGGGTCCTGAGGAAACAAAATAGATTGAGAAATTTTATTACCCATGACAAAAGATGGCATACGGCCAATCAAATAACAGGCAGTTAGAACTGCGTTACCCCAGTATTTGATGATGCCTTAGCATTTACCAATAGTGTCGGGGCTCTATCGACAATATGGTGATGCTTATTTTCAGCCACACCATTTAGCAATGAAGATCTCCTCTACCACTAATGCCTGGTTCCAAACAGAATCAATTCCTCTGCGCTGTCAATGAAGAACAAACAGCATAAGCATATAATCCAACTTTTCTGCTATCTTTACATTGTCATTTAACACCAGCTTAGCTAGTAATCCTTCTCTTTTTTCTAATTTATCCCCTCCTTACATACCTCATTCTGTTACTCTTGTTGATGGGTCATGCTTCACCTCCATATTATCTTTAAATTCAGTATTGCTTGTACCGGGTAGTCTCTTCAGTCTAATTTCAATCAGCCAACTTACTCGTAATTTGAATTGCTCTGATGCCAATTTGAATTCTGTTCTTTCTCATACTATTTATAAGCGACTTACAAGTATACAAGAGGCAAAGTAATCACAATCCCATAATATTAGGATGAAATTGAAATAGAATGAGCTATCTAAGGAAACTAAGATCCTATCAAATATTAAATAATACTATGAATACTATCCTTTTTTCTTCAATGACTGTTCAATCATCCATTGAAGCACTAATCTTATGAAAACTAGTTTCAATTAATTAGTTTATTGAAATTAAAATGAACTAAAAGCCATTTTAAGGTTAATATCAGTAAATATGAAGAAAATAGTCCACTTTTACTTATATTTTGTTGCAAGTTAATGAGCCAAAATTTCCTTTTAACTTGTTACAGAGGGAGTATTTGTGATTGTATATTGGCTCTGCATCGTACATCCTTTCCATTTGTGCATTTTCTTTTCTTAGCTATCCGCTAGATTATTTATGAAATAAGTGACTCATGTCTATCAATTTGTTTCCCTAGTAAAACATTCTATTTATCTCTTGTTGTAGATCGGCTTATCATGTTGTCACAGACGTGGCTATACTGAGGTTTATGGTGGAAGTATGTTGGGGTCCTATGCTGGCTGCATTCAGTGTAACGCTTGACCAGAGTGATGACAGGGTAGCTACTTCTCAATCCTTACAGGGATTTCGACATGCTGTGCATATTACTGCTGTGATGGGCATGCAGACTCAAAGAGATGCTTTTGTTACATCTGTTGCCAAATTTACTTATCTGCATTGTGCTGGAGATATGAAACAGAAAAATGTTGATGCTGTCAAGGTGAATGAATCATAGTTTGGTTGTTGCTGAAACTTCTCCAAGCAAATTATTCTCCACCAACATGTATAATGACTATTTTTTTTTTGCATCCGTACAGTGGCTATAGGCTATAGGCACAACAAATCAAACCTTAAAACACATGCTGTCACTATGTTATTTTAATGATGTTTTGAGCTTTTGATTAGTAAATCATATATTGATCTCATTCTAGCAAGATTGTAATTACATAAGAAAGAAGTAATGAATGGGTTGCTTCTATTTGAAATCCTTTTTGATAATATAATGTGGCTATTACATTCTTTTTTGTTTTACATTTATCATGCATGTGACTCATTTTATATGATGCATATATCTTGCTTATATATTCTACATCTTAATTTTCTACAGGCAATAATATCAATTGCCATTGAAGATGGTGATCATCTACAAGAAGCATGGGAACACATATTAACATGCCTCTCCCGAATTGAGCATTTGCAATTGTTAGGCGAGGGCGCTCCAAGTGATGCAACCTTCTTCACTTCATCTAATTTTGAAACAGAGGAAAGAACACCAAAAACATTAGCTTTCTCTTCTTTCAAGAAAGGAACTCTCCAGAATCCAGCCATGGTGGCTATCGTTCGTGGGAGTCCATATGACAGTACAAGTGTTGGGGGAAAACCCTCTACATTGGTAACACCGGAACAGATAAATAGTTTCATCTCTAACTTGAATCTATTGGATCAAATTGGAAACTTTGAATTGAACCATGTCTTTGCTCATAGTCAAGGGTTGAATGGCGAAGCAATAGTAGCATTTGTGAAAGCTCTTTGCAAAGTTTCCATATCCGAGTTACAGTCTCCAACAGATCCCCGTGTATTTGGCCTCACTAAAATAGTAGAAATCGCGTAAGTTTCTTTCTCCTTATATACGATAGGTGGTGCTCTTTTTTGCAACATAAGTCCTCTTTAAGTAATAATTTTTCTGAAAAACAGTTAACAGAAAAGTAGGATTTTTCTGAATGTTCTTGAGTTGCTTAGCACTCAGCAGCATGCTTGCTTAATTTATATATATGGAAGTTACAATGCTAATAAATGAAAGGTGCAATTTACAAGAGAGTAATTAAGGTTTGGCTTGGACCTTTTATGTTTTCTTGAAATAGTGTGGGTTAGACGTAACTCATCCCTACAAAACTGGCTTGTAAGGTGAGGATTGTCCCCACTTGTAAACACAACACATGCCATATCTCTAAGCAATGTGGGACTAAATCCACCTCTTCAAATCCAACACAATGAAGGTGTTGGGGGCTGCAATGAAGGCAAGCCAAATGCCGCAATTAAGGCGCTAGGGGCGGCATAAAAAATAATATATTGAGAGGTTAAACAGTAATTTTATTATTTTATTCATTATCCGGTTTAACTGTGGTCAAATCGGTTGGGCCAATTAAATCATGACCTGGAGTCCTCGCTGGTCAATGCCTGGTCCGGTTTTAAAACATCGGTTTCAGTATAAGGAAATATGGAATATCCTAGGATATGAATATATGACTAGACCAAATTTCACATCCTCAAATTCAATATGTTGTTGACATTATCATATCGTAGGGGTTTGTTTATTAGAGATAACTGGTCATGTATTAGGACTATCATGCCTTGCACAAAACAGTGCCTTGTCTACTACATATAACCTATATCTATATACTTTAATATTTATCACATAAAGTGGATGGTATAATTGAAACAAGAATTTTTAGATAAGCACAACTAAATGATTTAGTAGATGGAAGATTTGATTGAGTTTTCAGTCAGTTCAATCTCCATGGTCCACGGTTTGTGATATTTTTTTTGTTATGTTTGAAATGATTAAATGAACGCCCAAAAAAATGAATTTCTTTGTTAATAGTGTGCTATAATGGTGGTAAGAAGCTACTGGTGGCTGCTATTCAGCAAATTTAGTATCACAGATTGAAGGTGTGGCCTGTATGAGAGTATATATTTTAACATTTAGTTAAACTGATGTATCAGTTAGTTAGTGTCAGCTGCACAGACAATGTACCAGCCAGTTTTATGTTGATATCCTAGCTACTAGGTGCTTGATGCTCTAATACCATATCAAGGACCAACTGTTTGGTGAAACTCAAGAATGAATATCTCCGACAGGACATACTTATGTTCATTGTTAAATTCTCTTCTTTAATAGTTGATGTTTTTAAGTTCTCTTCTCTTGCACACAGGTGATTAAAATTCTTAACTGAAATTCAATTTGTTTTAAGTTATGAACAGAACATGATTACTTTTGCAGGCATTATAATATGAACCGGATTAGATTAGTGTGGTCTCGCATATGGAATGTTCTATCCGACTTCTTTGTGTCAGTTGGATTGTCAGAAAACCTGTCAGTTGCAATCTTTGCGATAGATTCACTACGACAACTTGCAATGAAATTTTTGGAGCGCGAGGAGCTGGCTAATTATAACTTCCAGAATGAATTTCTGAGACCATTTGTGATTGTCATGCAGAAAAGCAACTCAACTGAAATTAGAGAATTAATAGTTCGCTGTATTTCACAGATGGTCCTTAGCCGTGTCGGTAATGTGAAATCTGGCTGGAAAAGTGTTTTTATGGTATGTTGAAGTTATTTCTTTGGTCATGGTTTTAAATTATTTGGTAGGAAGTCCAAGTTTTAAATCGTCAAGTATTGCTGAACTGTATCTGCTTAGTGACAAAAAGAAAAATTAATTAAGACAGGAAATTTGTGTTTGTTTATTATTCTTTACATTTGATTATGCATACATTTTTTTCTTCTGTATTTGAGCATATGTTTAAGTTACATATTTGAACAAAAAGGGGTTTAGGAAGAAATCCTCATTATTGTATTTCTTCAAATCGGAAGTTTGTTATATAAGCATTTCTAGTAAGGAAAATGCAAAAATACTTATACACATAATATATGTTTGAACACCTCTCTCTTTTTTTGTGTTGGTAAATTAGGAAGTCCAAAGCATATTCTAATAACCTTAACACTAAAATGTAAAATTGTCAATACAAGTTGTACTCTTTCAACTTGTTAAAAATAAAATAGATACAAACAAGAAAAAGGGCATGAAGAACACCTATCTAGTCTAATTATTAATGGTTTTTCGACAGTCTAGAACAACACAGAAGTTTAATATCCCAGCAAATTTTTGATGCAATGACATGTAGTACGTTCACCTATTACATAATGATCAGATATGGGATTCATATAAAAGATCAAAATTGTAATCATATGCATGTTTTATTGTAAGGATTTGATAATTTAGGGCATGGAAATATTTGGACTTATCATGCAATTTTCTTGTCTCAGGTTTTTACAGCTGCGGCAGCTGATGAGCGGAAGAATATTGTATTGTTAGCCTTTGAGACTATGGAGAAAATAGTGCGTGAATATTTTCCTTATATTACTGAGACAGAAACAACGACCTTCACTGATTGTGTTGGATGCCTTTTGACATTTACAAATAGCCGGTTCAATAGTGATGTTAGCCTCAATGCAATTGCATTTCTTCGTTTCTGTGCAGTCAGACTTGCTGATGGAGGACTTGTATGCAATAAGAAGAGCAGTGCTGATGGCTCATCAGTTGTATTATCAAATGGTGTTTCTGATGTACAAGATCTTACCGATAACGATGATCACGTGTCCTTTTGGATTCCTTTGTTATCAGGTAAGATGCCTTCAGATGCTATTAATTGCCCCGATAAAATGTGTATTCTGTTTGGTTGATTGCCTGCATAAATCTGAGATGCCTATTGCTTGTAAGTTGTAATTATATTGGTGCTTCCTTTACCACCGTACTGTATCTGTAAGCCTTACATAAGTTGTGTTAAAAAAATTGAGTGATGATTGCTGCAGTAGGTCAACAGAATTGCCTACTGCACTTCTCTTAATAAGAAGTAGGTCTGTGTATCCTTAGCTCCTAGTTAGTGTCAAAAAAGTAAACATGAAGTTATTTCCCCACACTTTGTGCAGCATTGGATAACCCCAATCTTTCTGTGTTAGGATATTTATGTCCATTGTTTTGTAAACCCTGTCTATGCTTTCTGTTTTGAAGTAATTTTTTTTTTGCAGGGTTGTCAAAATTAACTTCTGATCCAAGATCAGCAATCAAAAAGAGTTCGTTGGAGGTTCTTTTTAACATTTTGAAGGATCATGGCCATCTATTCTCACGCACATTTTGGAATAGCATTTTCTGTTCTGTTGTTTTCCCTGTATATAACTCAGTATGTGGAAAACGAGACATACCAGAGGGTCATTGTTCATCTTCAGTATCTGTGCATACTGAAGGAGGCACATGGGATTCTGAGACTTCTCCGGTAGCAGCAGAATGTTTAATAGATTTATTTGTCACCTTCTTTGATATGGTGAGGTCTCAGCTACCAGGTGTTGTGTCCGTACTGACAGGGTTCATTAGAAGTCCTGTTCAGGGTCCAGCTAGTACTGGAGTTGCTGGATTAGTGCGTCTCACTGGTGACCTTGGTAACAGGCTTTCAGAAGAAGAATGGAAAGAGATTTTTCTGTGTTTGAAAGATGCAGCTACATCAACAGTGCCTGGATTCCTAAAGGTTTTGAGAACCATGAGTAATGTTGAAGTACTTAAATTTTCACACTCTCCTGACCATGATTTGACAAATGATGAGTATGATGATGACAATCTGCAAACGGCCACATATGTTGTCTCAAGAACAAAGAATCATATTGCTATGCAGCTACTTATTTTACAGGTTTACTTCTTGCTCTTTCTCAACTAAACATAAAAGCATGATAAGAATTAACATTTTAAATATGAGGACCAAATTTCCCGTGTTTGGTTCTCCATGCATCCCCACCGACTTTGTCCTTTTCTTATATTTTGTGGTTCATATTTACCCTTAACTGTCTTTTTCTTTCTTTTCATCTCTATAGCAAACTACACTTGCTACTTTTCTTAGGATACGGAGTTAGTTTTGGTTGCTATACTTAGTTTCACCTTTCTTGCCTTTTCTCTTGCATGACAAAATCTTTCCACCTAAACCCTAGTTTTCCCTCTACCATTGTCATTGTCTCTGTCTTCTATTGTCATTGCCACCATTCAACTCGCCTTCCCTTCCTTATACAGTTCTGTCCTTATCTTCTCGGACCACACATTGTTAATGGCCAGGTTGCACACCATATCATGGATAAAAAAGGGAGATTGATCACTCCATTTTTGTGATGGATGTCAACATATCTTTCTCATGCATGGAAGTTCATAATGTAAAATAGTCGATCACTTTTAAGTTTCATCTTTGCATGAGTTCATCTTGACGGCAACTTTTTGTGTTTTGATTACAGGTTACAACTGATCTATACAGAAAACACCAGCAATCCTTATCAGCAGACAACATCAAAGTCCTTATTGAATTATATTCATCTGTTGCTTTGCATGCTCGACAATTGAACAGAGAGTCAGTCGTGCTGAAAAAGTTGCAGAAAGCTTGCTCTATCTTAGAATTATCTGCCCCGCCCGTGGTTCATTTTGAAAACGAGGCCTTCCAAAATCACCTCAACTTTCTACAAAACTTACACGACGACCATTACTTTATGCACAAGGAGATAGATCTAGAACAAGAGTTAGTAAGTGTATGTGAAAATGTATTGGACATATATCTAAATTGTGCAGGCTCTGTATCCACATTTCACAAGTCTGATACACAGCCAGTGGTACGAAGAAAGCTCTCTCTGAGTTCAACAAAGAAAGAGGAAATAGCTGCTAGGACATCTCTAGTCATCTCAGCACTGCAAAGTTTGGCTGGTCTGGAAAAAGATTCATTCCGGAGGTACATTCCACGGTTCTTTCAACTATTGGTTGATCTCGTGAGGAGTGAACACACCTCTGGAGAAGTTCAGCTTGCCCTGAGTAATATGTTCCGTTCATCTGTAGGCCCCATTATAATGGAATGACAATTGTGACATTTTTGTTTAAGGAAGACGTTCAGTGTTAGTCGACTAATTCTTTATAAGTTGAGGCACAGGCCATTTGCATAGGCATTATCTAAATTTACTCACCATTGCAGCTACGGCGTGCTACTTTTGAATTTTTGTGATTACATGTGCCATATTGTAAATGATAAATTTATCGAAGCAGCAGTTACCGTTATTTTGGCAAGATCTAGTTGGGTTGAAGTTTAAACTTTGAAAGGGGATGGAAAAGGAGATTGAGGGTGGCGGCGTGGCGTTTACGTATTTTATTTTCAACCGATATATTGTTGTGTACAACTGTAGTAATATTACCTTTTTATAGTTTTTGAGATGTCGATAAGCAGCTTTGTCAATGCAGTTGAGATGGTAAAAAATTGTGAATGATTTAATTTTATGTCCTTAGGAACGGGGTTGGAATATGCAATACTCATATTATCTGTTTGCACCATGTGTTTATTTTGTTCCTAAGTTTTTTAAAACAAAAATTTACATATTGCCTTGATACGTTGAAAGTGGTAGTTTTTGTTTTTAGGGTTAATAGATATTTATCCCATGCTATTTAGGGGTTTTTTGGTTTTTTTCTGTAATTTTTTTTAATTATAATCTTTGTAACATGAAAATTCTTTTGACTTAAACTTTTTAGTGGAATGACTCATTTGAGGAGCTGATTTGGCAAGTGGGTGTTGACCGAATGCATCATTTTATTGTCACATGTATCAAATCTTTGACACATCATGTGATCACTCATAATGGGGAATTTTACCCTTTTCGTTCTTCACATTTGTCCTAAATTAGAGGACGTCATTGAAGTGTTGAAGAGCTTGCAGTGAAAACGACATTGAAGAGGCGACGATAAGGTTCGTGTTCTGAAAACGAAGCTTCATTCATAGGTAAAATTTCTCACCTTTGTAGTTGATCATGTTCAATGTGGTTTTCCATCACGGTGGAGAGTTCGTTAGGGAGAAAACAATATTTTATAGGGGTGAGGTTCAAGGCACTATTCATGAACAAAATATTGAAAAATGAGATTTATCTGAGGTGATGAATATTGTTCTTGACTGGGGTTATGAAGGAAACATGTGATGAATATTGTTCTTGACTGGGGTTATGAAGGAAACATATTTAGGGTATAGAGAAAACTTGAAGGTATAAGTGATTGTTATTTTGAAATTAACAATGACTATTGTGTTATTGATGTTGCTACTTATGTTGTTAAAAGTTCCATCGAAGGTTATTTGTATGTTAAACATAATGTGAAGGACATCAATGTCGAAGTGATTCAACATCAAATCTCTTGGTAATATGTGGCTTTGGCTAAATACAATGTGAAAGACATATTACCAAGAGATTTGAGGCCAACCACTTTGACTTTGATGTCCTTCACGTTGTGTTCAACATACAAATGACCTTCAATAGAGTTTCCAACAATATAAGTAGCAACATCAATAGTACGATGGTAATTGTTAATTTTAAAATAACAATCACTTATACCTTCAAGTTTGCTCCATACACTAAACTTGTTTCTTTCATAACTTCAGTCAAAAACAATATTCATCACCTCAAATAAAACTCATTTTTCAATATTTTGTTCATGGGTAGTGCTTTGAACCCCATCCTTGTAAAACATTGTTTTCTCCCTAACGAACTCTCTATCGTGATGAAAAACCACATTGAACATGATTAACTATAAAAGTGAGAAACTTGACCGAGAAAACTTATATGCGAATGAAGCTTTGTTTCTAGAACACGAACCCTATCGTCACCTCTTCAATGTCATTTTTACTGGAAGTTCTTCAACACTTCAATGACGTCTTCTAATTTAGGGCAAATGTGAAGGACGGAAAGTAAGGGTAAATTTCCCAATTATGAGTGGTCACGTGAGGTGTCAAAGATTTGGTACATGTGGCAATGAATTGATGCATTCAGTCAACATCCATTTGCCACATCAACTCCTCAAATGAATATGTCAACTAAAGGGTTTAAGTCAAGAGAATCTTCATATGACAAGGTTGTAATTTTTTTTTAAAATTTACAGAGGGAAAAACTAGAATACCCCTAAATGGCAGGGGAATAAATACCTATTAACCCTTGTTTTTATCATTTTTGATAGGGGTGTTGGTAGTGTGGTTTGCGCGGTTTTGACGGTAAAAGTCATTTGAACCGCAAGAAAAAAAATTGTGTGGTTTGGTTTAGTTTGGTTAACTTTAAAAAATAAAACTGAATCAAAACAAATCAAACCAATGCGGTTTGGTGAGTTGGTTCAGATTTTCACAAAAAAATTATTAAACGATACATAGACATAAACATATAGATGACAAACATAACTTTTTATTTAATCATTCATGTTATCAAATAACAATAAAACTTATCATATTTGAATAATGATTTTTCATTTAATATGTAAAAATCATATTAGACAAAAGTGAAATAATAAACCTAAACAATAGCATAAAAAAATATCAAAAACATTAAAATAAAACAAAAAATAGAGGAGATGAGAGATTAGTGATAATGAAAAGCAAAAAACAAAAAAAGAAGAGATTAGAGAAAAAGAGATGCCATACAAAACAAAATTGGAATAGAGGACAATAACATGAAAATGAGAAGGTGAAAAAGAAAGAATATAAGAGAGTATACATTAGAAGTTGTGAAAAATTATGGAAGATATGCACTATATTTATAGATCAGCACACATACATGCATCCGTCATTGTCCTAGGCGCCACACACACATGGCACATGCATGCGCCAATGCATATGGCACACACTTACATGCTTGACTGCATGCATGCGCCAATGGCTTGTATGCCTCATTTGAATGCTAATTAGATGCGCCAATTCAACTAGCGCATCAGCAATGATAGATGATTATTTTGGTAATTAATTTAAAAAATAGATTATTTTAATATTTAAATTAGAAAATCGATTATTTTAAAAAAAATATCATATACAAAGTTAAAATTCTCATATTTATTTATTCATCAATTGAAAATTATTTTATTAATATTTGTATAAAAATTTAAACATTTTATAGATATTGAATGCAATTAAAATTTAATAATAAGAATATTAACATATAATACAGTTTAAAGAATTTTTATAGCGTGAATTAAT
This sequence comes from Lathyrus oleraceus, assembly GCF_024323335.1. Taxonomy (NCBI): domain Eukaryota; kingdom Viridiplantae; phylum Streptophyta; class Magnoliopsida; order Fabales; family Fabaceae; genus Lathyrus; species Lathyrus oleraceus. Next base: position 549,466 of record NC_066580.1, read on the forward strand.
CATAATGGTTAAATTGTTATGTTTGTGATGCATGTAAAACATTTTTATAGTAAAAATGTCTACCAATTAATCTGATATATCATTACATGTGCGATGTGATACTATTAATAATAATTATGTGATATCACGAAACATAACCTCAAAATTGAAAGAGAAAAAAAAACTGATTTGTAAAAGGAGTAAAAATTCATGTTTTTTTTAACCTTGGAAAGTTGTGTATTGTTTTTCAAGTCTAAGCTAGGGTTGAATGAAGTGAAGCGGAGAGCGTGAGTATGTTTGAGTAAGATGGAGAACGAGATGGTAGAATTTGATATTGCTTTGGGAGGAGGAGAATACCAAGAGGAGGAAGATGAAGAAGATGAAGATGAAGATGATTTGGATTTGGTAGAAACCACCGGTGCTATCTATTTTCCCGAACCCGGAGATCTCGAACCTTGCGATGGGATGGAATTTGAGTCTGAAGAGGCTGCCAAGGCTTTCTATAATTCCTATGCTCGTCGTGTTGGATTTAGCACTCGTGTCAGCTCCTCCCGTCGTTCACGTCGCGACGGAGCTATCATTCAGAGACAATTCGTTTGTGCCAAAGAAGGCTTTCGCAATTTGAACGAGAAACGCACCAAAGATAGAGAGATCAAAAGGCCGCGAACGGTTACCAGAGTTGGATGCAAGGCTTCTTTTTCTGTCAAAATGCAAGATTCCGGCAAGTGGATTGTTTCTGGGTTTGTCAGAGATCATAATCACGAACTTGTTCCGCCGGATCAGGTTCACTGCCTTCGTTCCCACAGGCAAATATCTGGATCTGCAAAGACCCTCATTGACACTCTTCAGGCAGCTGGTATGGGTCCTCGGAGGATTATGTCGGCTCTCATCAAAGAGTATGGCGGTATTAGCAGAGTCGGCTTTACCGAGGTTGATTGTAGGAATTACATGAGGAATAATCGACACAGAAGTTTACAAGGGGATATTCAGCTTGTTCTTGATTATTTGAGACAGATGCATGCCCAAAACCCTAATTTCTTCTTTGCTGTTCAAGGTGATGTCGACGACGAGGATCATTCAATCAACAATGTTTTCTGGGCTGACCCTAAGGCAAGGTTAAACTACACTTTTTTCGGAGATACAGTCACTTTTGACACTACTTATCGCTCCAATAGGTATCGGTTACCCTTTGCTCCGTTTACCGGTGTCAACCATCATGGTCAACCGGTTCTCTTTGGCTGTGCTTTTCTAATTAATGAATCCGAGGCTTCCTTTGACTGGCTTTTCAAGACGTGGCTTATGGCCATGTCCGGACGTCCCCCACTCTCAATAACTACCGACCATGATTCTGTTATTCAGTCCGCCATAATGCAAGTATTTCCCAACACCCGCCACCGTTTCTGCAAGTGGCACATCTTTAAGCAGTGCCAAGAGAAGTTGTCTCACATTTTCCTCCAGTTTCCAAATTTTGAAGCTGAGTTTCACAAATCTGTTAACTTGACTGACTCAATTGACGAATTCGAGTCTTGCTGGTCCACACTTGTAGATAGATACGGTCTCAGGGACAATGAATGGCTTCGGGCAATACATTCCGCTTGCAGGCAGTGGGTGCCTGTATATTTGCGAGACACGTTCTTTGCAGAAATGTCCATCACTCAGCGGAGTGATAGCATGAACTCTTACTTTGATGGCTATGTCAATGCTTCCACCAGTTTAAATCAGTTCTTTAAGCTTTATGAGAAAGCGCTTGAAAGTCGCAACGAGAAAGAAGTAAGAGCAGATTATGACACAATGAATACTTTACCAGTATTGAGGACCCCATCTCCAATGGAGAGGCAAGCATCTGAGCTTTACACAAGAAAGATTTTCATGAGGTTCCAAGAGGAGTTGGTTGGCACACTAACATTCATGGCATCCAAAGCCGAGGACGATGGAGAGGTCATTACATATCATGTAGCTAAATTTGGAGAAGATCATAAAGCATACATTGTTAGATTCAATGTTTTGGCGATGAAAGCGACTTGCAGTTGCCAAATGTTTGAGTTTTCAGGTCTTCTTTGCAGACATATTCTGGCAGTCTTTAGAGTTACCAATGTCCTTACTCTTCCATCTCATTACATACTGAAACGTTGGACAAGAAATGCCAAGAGCAATGTCATTTTGCAAGAACATTCTTGTGATGTATATACTTACTACTTGGAATCTCATACAGTTAGATATACCACTCTCCGACACGAGGCCTTTAAATTTGTTGATAAAGGTGCAAGCTCCCCTGAAACTTTTGATGTTGCAAAGGATGCTTTACAAGAAGCTGCAAAAAAAGTTGCACAGGTAAACCGAAATGAGGGGAGAACTCCCATCAGCAATGGGAAGGTTAGGAGTCACTTGCTGAATGATGAAAGTCGTGCTAATTACACTAGTAGCTGCCAGGATGAAAGCTTGGTCGAGCATATGAATAAGGTCAGAATTCCATTTCATGCTTGTTTTATAACCTGTTCTACAATGGCATGTTAAATGTATTTTACACTTTCATCCACCATGTTAGCGATATAAAACAAACATTGAATCTTCACCAAATAACCTAGGTCTTAAGAAATTGAATCTTGAAATGGTATTAGAGCCTCTCTGTGATAAAGTGGTTAGAAATTTGATACTAGACACCGTCATTCTTCCAAATAAAGTTGAATTTCCACACATGGTAGGTTTGAACTGTGCGTTGACCACACCTCAAATCCAGAGGATTTGTGGATGAGGGGATGTGCTAGAGATATAAAATCAATCTTTAATTTTCAGTTTTACAGCTTAAGCTTGTCAGTGACACTCCCTTTATCACTCTCAAGGTAGAGCTAGCTGGCAATTGCTTTCCCTCTTAACCCTTTGATCACCTTCATTTTTGTTGAGTGCTATTGCATATTTTCTCTATTAGTTATAAGTCCTACTGATATAAAATCATCTTATGCTTTTGTGTCGTTCTACATGTCTACGGTTTTAATACAAATCTTCTAACTATTATGACTCAACTATCTGAATGTTTGTTCAATTTGAATAATACGTCTTAAACACTCATTCAGCACTTATTTTATGTAATTTATTGTCTAAAATCTAAATGATAAAGCTAGTTGCTCATTTTAATTATACATATTTAGGGGAAGTTAAAGTTAAACACGAATGATATGTTTTTTTCACATTAAACTACCTGTTTCATCCTTAAAAAAATTGATTTTGAGACAATTTTTGTTGTACAAAATAATAGATTTACTTATCAGTTTGGAAGAAAATTTAATCCTCTGAAGATTGGACTTATCATCAATTAAGAATTAATTTAGTCAACTATTGAATTACGGCCTTGACGTAAATAGTACTTTGAGTTTGAAGACTAAATTGTTTTAACTCGTCTCTCTAGGTCTCTCCCCTGACCAAAAACTTCGCATTTTGATGTTTTAATCCTTACACTACATGTGAGTAAATTTAGTCCTCATTTTTCTTTTTCCCTTAGGGATCTGTATTTTGCGCCAGTCTGATTACTGCATTCAATTATCTGATGTTCACTTTTTTTGCCTGAAGTTATGAAGAGAATTATCTTAATCACGGTTTTGAATTAATCAAGGATGCATATTGCGTTGGATGTAGTTTTCATTTGCAATGTTTTTCCCCAAGGGCATAAAGGAAAATTTGTATATCATATATCATCTCAACATTTTAAGAATTTTGTCTTCATTAGAGTCTTCTCTGAAGACATTTTGTGTTTTAATTCTGGGTGTTAAACAATTAATGTTAACTGAATTGGCCTGTAGGTGTGGTATATTATGGATTTTAGTATTATGACTGAAGTTATGTTTGCTGTCTGTAGACATAACTTCACTCTAATATGCTGTTGTCTAATAGTTATGTTTGTTGCAAATGATCCCACTTTTGGGAGAAAACACTTTGATTATTGTTGTCAATGATGTTTCTTTGTCTAATAGATTTTAACGGTTTCATGTATTTTAAATATATAATATTCCATACTCAAATATGCTTTTGTTTATCTTCATTGCTTGATATCTTGCAGGATGATATGGATAAGCATATTGCAAAACTTACGGATGAGCTTGAGTCTGCAAATAGGAAGTGTGAAATATACCGGTCCAACTTGCTCTCTGTTTTAAAAGCTGTTGAGGATCACAAGTTAGAGTTGTCAGTAAAGGTGGAAAACATTAAGATAGGCATGAAAGAGGGCCTCTGAGGATTGTGAAGTACATAAAAACAGATAGGATAGCAAATGGAAATGATACCTATGTTTTCATTTTTGGCAATCTAGTCAATGCTCCCATGATAACCATTTTGTTTAGTTTTTGTAGAAATTTATAGCCATTTCAACTTTTGCCTTCTCGCTCTCCCTTATATGTTTTATTATGTCACATATAACTTTTATAGTTGAAGTATTTCATATGTAATTAATAGTTTTTGTAAGTCCAGTAATTGTATAACTAGTTATTTTTCTACTCATACAATGAAAACCAAGCTTACCATAATCTTATGAAGTTTTTAGGGTGCAACTAACTAACTGGCCAGCATAATAGGCTTAAGAAGTGGGTAGTCTATTCTAGAGGACGTAAGAATGAGTTCGTTGCTAATAATGACTAGCTCTAACCGTCCTCAATATAAAGGATTCAGTTGAGTGAGAGTGGACCTCACCTTGGATTCGAGCTAAAGTTAGTTATGAGTAAGAGGCGGCGAGCTATAACTTTGTGGCAGATCTAGGATTATTCCTTCTCTCTGTAATTTCCTCTCCTATGTTGAATCAATAAACATCTTTATTCACCCATTTTGCTACCCTTTATTTATAGTTTTCTGCATCTTAGCTTCAGTTCTTAAGAAATTGGTTTGACCTATCGAATTTCATTGACGGGGTTAGTAGATGCCATTGAATAAGTACAATCAAGCGGTGTTTAGAAATACAGAGGCAAAGGTTGAGGTGCTAGAAAGCGAGATGACGATAGTTCACTTAACTCTGACAGAAGTGCAAAGCATGAAGTCCCTATAAGCATGTAAATTGAAACACACAATGGTTATCAATTGAAATTTATGGGAATGAACACTCATAACATGTATCATACACCAAGTATATCATATATCTTTGAAGAATAAATAGGTAAAAGAAAAGACTTACAAAGCGAAAATTGAAACGATATTAATTCACTGTACGAATGACAGAGGATGCACTTGCATTCCACAAAGAAACTCTTGAACGAAAGTTGGAATCAATGTAAAATGTGCCACAAAACCTTTAGACATCAATGTTCTTATCACTTTTCTCTTTGACAAAGTACCGGATAGTATGATTTGTAATGTATCCAAGAAAGTTATTGATTTGACAATCATCATTTTGATTGGACTTTCATTCTTGTCATTTTCATGATAGTTATCTTGCTCCTCCTCAGATCTCATTGTTTTAGGTTGATCAATTCCTTATTCAATGTACTTGAGTATGTCTTTTGAAGATATACCTACACCATGAAACAAAATACCTTTTTCGACATTTCTCGGATAAGAAACATTAAAAGTAATCTACATATTTTTACTAATTAATGAACACTGCTTGTTATCTTCCTTGGTCACACAATCATTCTTCCTTGCCACAAAGTCAATAAAATAGGGAAATGTCACTTGTCATATGTCTTGAGCATCCACAAACGAGATCCCATACTCTCTTCATAGAGCCAAGACATTTATCCTGCAAGATCAATAAAAAATGTTAGGTACCAAATCTTCATTGGGTCCTTGAGGGTGATTGAAACCTTGGTTGCATTTAGGCAACCATTGAAAAGCACATTTAGGAACAAAAAGTCTCCTAAACTTGCATTTTTCAATAGTGTGACCTTTCTTGCAACAATAATGACAAGTTAAATTGTGAGAAGAGTGACTTTTGCTATTTTGATTCTTTTCGACAAAGTTATACCTCCTATAAGGATTATAAGAAGACATTTTACATTTGGTAGTATCAGTAGCAAAAGTAATCTTTGGTTGTAATGTTTTGTTCAATTTAGCTTGAAGAGTATTTACCTCTTTTCACCAAATGTGACAAGTTTCATACTCAAACCATGAAGGTTCTTCATCCTCATTTTTAACTTTTTGAATATCTATCATATATTGCTTAAGAGCTTCCATATTTTTTTCAATTTCTAAAACTTTAGCTTCTAAATGTGAAAATATTCTTTTGTTTAAAGCTAATATTTTAAAAGTGTATGACTTCTCTATGTAGATTTTCAAAAGCTTTTTGTAATTGAGAATAAGATAATTCATTCATAGATTCAAGCTTAGAATGAATTACATTCGTCTTCTTCTTTTTGTTGGTCATGAAGCAAAGCCTGACCAATTCAACACTTGAACTTGAGCTTTCATCATTTGAAAAATCACTTTCACTCTCCCAAGCAACATAAACTCTTCTAGACTTGCTAGATTTCTTGTGATGACTTCTCTCTTTGTCTTTCTTGATCATAGGACAATTTAGTCTATAATGACCGACTTTTCCACAATTGTAGCATGAACTTCTAAGCTTACCTTTCTTATTCTCATTTTCTTTTGAGGAGTTCGAGAGCCTTCTGAAATTGATTAGGTTCTTGTCGGAGTGCTTGACTCCATTTTTTCATATGTATCTATTGTACCTTTTGACGAACAACCCCATATCTTCATCATCAGAATTCTTGTCATCTCTTGTTTCACAATCACTTTGCTCATTGGTTGAGGACTTTGAATTTGAAGCCTTTAGAACAATAAATTTCTTTTCTACCTCATTGTCTTTACCTTTCTCCTTCTCCATCTTCTTCTCGTGCTCCTTTTCATATTTTTCCAAGCAAACGAGTTCTTGCTCGTGTTCTTATTGAAGGAGAAGAACGATCTAAAACACAGCGGAATTTAAAAAATTTATCCTTTAGTGATCCTTACGAATGAGCATCATCAGTGATAGAATCATTACCTCTTGTGGAGATTGAAACCTTTGATGCAGATCTACGAAGCGATCACGAACGTTGAATGGTGACAATGCCTCTATTCAGTCCACGCGAACGGATTTCTTCAATCTCAGTGCTAGCTGCTATGAATGAAGGCTTTGAGTGTGTGTGTGTGTGTGTGTGTGTGTGTGTGTGTGTGAGAGAGAGAGAGAGAGAGAGAGAGAGAGAGAGAGAGAGAGAGAGAGAGAGAGAGAGAGAGAGAGAGAGAGAGAGAAAAACGAAATTGCAACTACACAAATGCTTTTGCACAAGGGTTCTATTTATAGAATCACTTGTGTGGGCTGCAAGCTAAAAAGTCCAATTAAATGTATGTGGCTCATATCTTACGATATGCCAAAATAACTTAAGCGTGTGGTACCTTACCATATTTCGTATTCTACTTAAGTACATCGTACCTTACAATGTTCTACAATTCACTTAAGTGTGTTGTACCTTACGGTGCTCCTTAGTTACTCTATCTCTCATCAAGTCGTCCTTTTGTGTGTGACCCTATAGGTTTTCGCGATATTAGCAATCATATTAAATCACATATTTAACATAATAAACAGTGAGCGGTATCTAGCAACACATCACTGCTACCCAAGACACGAAAATATCAGATTCTGCTAAGCTAACCTAATAACGATCTAAGCTTCTCCAAGCAAGATCTTCAAGGTTGTCCTCTTTTGGTATTGTATTCTTTTCTTTCTTCATAATATTATATTACATAAAAGAAACTCGTTTTACATACGAGGGAGTGAGATGAGAAAAGAAGTTATATTAAGAGATTAAAAGAGAGGCACGACACGCAAGTCGTAATTTAAAATCCCAAAACAAAATAAAGGAAAATTAAGGTCATAACCGATCACCACAAGACAATAATAATAAACACATTATTATTATTAATTTTAATTTTGTTAATTAATTACAACCAAATTAAATTTCGGCGACCGAATACACTACGTAGAGTTAGCGGGGGGTTCCGCTGCCCTGTCAGCGGACACGGGGGTCAAGGGGGCAGCGCCCCCTACGGGGTTGTAGGGGCAGCGCCCCGACGCAAAATTTTAATGAACAATTCATTTGAAATCGACGTCGTTTTTCGCATCAACACTTGATACTTTAAAGCACAACTCTTGCGCAGTCACAACCCTAATCGCATAACTCTTTGACAGCACAACCCTTGTGCCGTCATGAACCCTAATGCACCAATTTCAGACCGTCAAACACACCTCGATTGTTAATTCAGTATGATTGATCAACACGTCATTGCTTCACCATACTAATGTCGGATCAAGAAGCAAATGACCATTGATCGCTCAAAGGAAAACAACCATTAAATGTTTGAATGAACGAAATAGAAACAATATATCATATATACTGTATTTTGCATCAGGATTACTTATATCATATATATAACTTGATCGATCTCAATTGCGTAACCTATGGACGGTCGATGTATCGCTGCTTCACCATACTAATGTCGGATTCCGAAGCATAGTCAACATCAATCATCCAAATCGTACACACATGATGCCAAATTTAATTACTCGTTTATTCTTTGATTCATTATGTCTTTTAATCGTATTAATACAGAAAATACAGAAAGTAAATAGCTATCAGATGCATGGTTTTGTAAGTGACTCTGATATCACTGAAGGAGAAGAGCGATCCAAAACGCAGCGGAATTTAAAAAAATTATCCTTTAGTGATCCTTACGAATGTGCATGATCAGTGATAGAATTGTTACCTCTTGTGGCGATTGAAACCTTTGATGCAGATCTACGAAGCGATCACGAACGTTGAATGGTGACAATGCCTCTATTCAGTCCATGCGAACGAATTTCTTCAATCTCAGTGCTAGCTGCTATGAATGAAGGCTTTGTGTGTGTGTGTGTGTGTGTGTGTGTGAGAGAGAGAGAGAGAGAGAGAGAGAGAGAAACGAAATTGCAATTACACAAATGATTCTGCACAAGGGTTCTATTTATAAAACCACTTGTGTGGGCTGCAAGCTAAAAAACCCACTTAAGTGTATGTGGCCCATATCTTATGATATGCCAAAATCACTTAAGCGTGTGGTACCTTACCATATTTCGTATTCTACTTAAGTACATTGTACCTTACAGTGTTCTACAATTCACTTAAGTGCACCGTACCTTACGGTGTTCCTTAGTTACTCTATCTCTCATCAATCCGTCCTTTTGTGTGTGACCCTGTAGGTTTTCGCGACATTAACAATTATATTAAATCACTTATTTAACATAATAAACAGTGAGCGATATCTAGCAACATGTCACCGCTACCCAAGACACGAAAATGTCATGTGATCTGACAAATCCTTTTGTGATAATACTTATGTGTATAATTACCCTTTTGCCCTTATGTCTATATTGAACACAAGGCATAGACTGTGTCATCCTTGTCCAGTTCAATATTGGGCCCGTAGACATTTATCCTGCTACGCAGGATGGGCAAATTCCATCTAGGTCACTCATTTCCCTCAGCATGCTTCGTGGAGTACCCATCAACTGTCTTTATGGTCATCCAGTTACGGACAACGTTTGATCAGCAATAAGGCACTCGACTCTACATCTAGGATACATAGTGGTTTCAGGTCAAAGGGTGGTATACACCATTATCACCATGAGAATAACTTATGACAATTAGCATAACATTCTTTATAGTATTCTCATAGCGGGTCAATCCAATATAAATATTACTCTCAATATTCATACTTATGTTTAAGACTTGATAACTCCTTATCCATGATCCATGAGATGTGATCATCAGTCTATATACATAATAGTCTTAACGCTTTAATGTTATCCCACTTCACAACAAAGTTCGACTACGGATACTTTAAGAATATTGTCCTTATGTTTAATGAGATCTCATGATTAAGTCACACTTGATACATTAAACGGACTAGCTATTCTAGGAACTTTATTAAACAAACATAATAAAGAAAAAGCATTTTATTATTAATAAATAATTCGATACAAGTACCAAAAGTATTGGCCTCTAAGGCTTACACCAACACTTATAACTTGGCAAATAAAGTTGTGAGATCAACTGTTTTAAAATCATTCGCTTCTTTGATTGTGTTGACCTTGGATTATCATTCCCTATTAAGACACCACAAAATTTTATTAGTAGTAATAATATTGGAAATAGACTTACCTAGAGCATTCAACCAATTTATAAGATGTATGAACCTCTTTTGCATGTCGACAATGGTTTCACCATGCTTCATGTGAAATAGTTCAAATTGATTCAAGGTATTGATCCTAACTTGTTTGACTTCATAGTTCCCTCATGGACAACTTCTAATGTGTCTCACATAACTTTGGCGGTTTCACAATGGGAAACACGAAAATATTCATTAACACCAAGTGCAGATATGAGAATACTTTGTGTCTTCCAATCATGTGACCACAATTTCTTATCATTATCATTCCATTATGCTTCCGATTTTGGTACGACGACACATTCATCATTGGTAATTGTAATTTGATTAGGACCATTGGTGATAATGTCCTAAACACCCTTATCGACCGAGTTGATAAGCTTTCCAATAGCCATAATTTTCACCGGTAAAAATGGGCGCTCTATTGTACACCCTTTTAGGTTCGTTAGTCATTTTCTAATAAGTGAATATTGAAGCACAAAACTAACCGGGGCTCATGATACAACTTGTTAGACGATAGACAACGATATAGAGGGGGTGAATAGATCCCAAGTTAAAAACAAGAACAAAATTTGTTTTGAAAATTTTTGTGGTGCAACAAAAGTGATCTGGATCGAATCATCTAACCAAACCGCTATCAAAAAACTTGAATATGCGTAATTACAATTAAAGTATGATAGCGAACACAAATTTGATCAAACTACTTTCAACAACAACCAATTGAATTCTATGCTAAAAGTAGAGTCTATTCTCAATGATAAAATGCATAAAAATGTAATAGAGACAAATTATCGAACACCTTATGTGCAATCGATTTCGTTTAGAATTTTGTATGATTTTGTTGATCTTCAAATCCAACCACAATGTTATAGATTGTAATCAACTCAACAAAACCTTTTTCAAATGGTTTTCAAAAAGATTAACCAAATGTATTGATCGCACAATTGATGAATTCAATAATTTGTAAATGAAACGTTAAAGAGATAGATAGAGAGAGAACACGAGAATTTGTTTAGGAAGTTCCCCAATCGACCTCGCTATGGGTACACTTGCCCTCAATTCGCACTCGAATTGAGATAATGAAATTAATCTTACTTTGTAAAAGTAGAATACAAGAGAAATGTAGCAATTCAACCCTACAACCTAAATTTGATGTTGATTCTAACACTTTCTCTTTCCTTGATCTCAACTTAAGTCACCCAACAATGCCAATTTGATTCGCTGTCTCACGTTACTCCTTTGCAAAAACCTTCCGTTCTTCAAAGCCTTCACTTGATCGAATCCAAATTGCAAATTATTGTAACCCAATATTTACCAATATGATCCACCGTCTCACACTACTCCTTTGCAAGAAATCCTCATTCTTCAAAGTCTTCACTCGATCGAATCCAAATTGCGTAATCTTGTCCAAAACCTTTAAATCACTAATCGGTATTAAAGGAAAACCCCAACTTGATTTTCTTATCCCTCAAGATCTCAACCCAATTTACAACTCAACAATCTAAATTAGACGTTATCAACCGATTCTAAATGACACCCAAACAAAGAATGATTATGTTTAGTTTGTTTGTGTGTATGCATAGAATGAGGTTGAAGATGACGAGAACTCTTTAAAATCCTGATTTCATGTAGATTTACTCTAGAACCTTACTAAAAATGGTGCTTATATATATATATATATATATATATATATATATATATATATATATATATATATATATATATATATATATATATATATATATATATATATATATATATATATATATATATATATATATATATATATATATATATATATATATATATATATATATATATATATATATATCTTTTCATTTATAATACTGATAGTTACTCATCTTTTAAGAACAAAATTGGCAGAGCATTGTGATTTTTAGAGAATAAGTTATATCTTGATTTCAATGATTGAGCAAAAGATCAATTATCACTCCAAATCATGACCATATTTCAAAACCCTGACTTCACACATTACTAAAAAGATCAATCATCATTCCAAATCATGACATTTTACCAAGTTAATTGAAAAGCTATTGAACTAAAGAAAAAGGTGGAAAGTCTATTTGAGAAAATACAACTCCATGAAGGAAATTTACAAAAAGAATATATATATTAAAATTTACAATTTCATAGACTGTTAATCAATGTGAAATAATTGTGGCAAATGAAGTATGTTTTAAACTTTTTTCTACGCACAACCACAGAACTAAATGCATGGTTTCACTTGACGTGTTAAAGGCAGATAATCAAAATTTATCAAAAGAAAGAGTCTTCTTCCTCCTAACAATGTGGAATATCAGGTGAGGGACTGTCGTGTGGCCAAAACACTGCATTTAACAACAAAAAGCAATTAGGTAGAGACCCTCCATTCGTTCCCACATATATCTCCTTGACCGCTATGAAGTTAATCCTTTCAAAATAAGAAATAAATGCCAACTTAAATAAATATGTTTGGGGAAACATATATTTCCTAGATTACTAAACAAATTTTATCAATATGTGCAGCATATTCTCCACACCATGAAAAAGATGTAACAATACCTGTATGTTAGACTGATACTATCGGGGTCTAACAGGCCAACTGGATAAGTTCTTTCATTGATATTCCTCACAACTAGAATTTGATTGACTCCGTGTTCTTTCATAATCATTTGAGCGTCAAGAAGTTTCATATCTGGAGTAGCTGTACATGGTGCACTACATATTCCTCCATTTAAAACACATAGTTCAGAAACTAAAATCTCCTGTTAGAGGAAGAACCAAATAGTCAGATTTGTAAAGCCACTCAGCTATATATTGTTTTAGAAGTATATACTGATATAGAAATGGCCCCACTAAGCTATACCATGAGCCATTCTGTCTTAATTTTGAACTGAATCGAGCAAGCCAAACTATCATTTCATATAGAGACCATATAGGTACCCGTTTTCCCCTTGAAACTTACATATACATTTGGGTAATTGTAATGAGTGCTGGTTTCCAATCAATGTCAGGTTAAATATGCAGCGTCATCAGAACTTAGTTCCCCTATTATTCAATGTATCATCAAAATTGTTTATCAACCGCATTTGATGGTATAAATTTAGCTTACGGTTGTAAATAATCTAGGTTGCCACAAAGGTTGCAAAACTAAAATAATTTCTCATCAAATTGAGATTAAACTTTCTTGTACCTTTGAATTTTTGCTTCCAGCTTTTGCAGATTTTCCGTACTCTTGAATGTCTCTAAGTGTCAATAAACCAATCAAAGTATCATCAGTATCAACAATTACTGCACAAGACTGTTTCTCTGCGAGCATGAGATCTATTACTTTAGCAAGTGGTGTGCACATGGAAACTGTAACATATCTTGTCTTCATGGCTTCCGAAACTAATGTTCTCGTTTCATAATTCACTGTTTCATCATTATTATCCTCTACCCTACTTGAACTTTCCACTTGACATGAATTACTCAAATATGACACACCTTCAGCAGAGTTATTCCCAGTAGACGACTTAATTGAACTACGAGAAGATATTTCTGGAAGAGAAGAATTTGAGTTTTGTAACTTCAGTTTTTCTCTATCCCTTTCATCACCTTTCTTTGTCTGTACAGATGAAATCCATGAAGATAAGCCTACTGCTCCAAGTAGGGGTAGAACGATCCGATAGTCCTGTGTCAGTTCAAACAGAAGCAGAACTGCAGTAAGTGGCACTTGGCAAACTCCTGCAAGAGTGGCAGCCATTCCAACCTGCAAAAGGAACTTCGATATGATCATCCGTGCCACGCCAGCTTCTTTTCCTGAACATTTGCAAAAGACACAGGAAATAAAATACAGGAGTTTTCAGTCACTAACCCTTTCTGCGTCTTTTTCAAGCTGAAATCTATTCTTACAAGACTTATTTGACCCAACCAATCAAAGTGTAGCAGCATTCCAGCATTGACAACCATATACTATAACCTTAAAGACCAAAGGAATTTCCAAAATTTGTTTTGTACTCTAAACTGGACTGGGGAGGTACTTGGACCAAACAAAATCTAGTCTCACATTGATATGATTAAATTCTCTTCTTTTCCTGGTTAATGTTTAAATATATAAAATTTCCTAAAATATCTTGATATTATTTTATATATGACTTGAATGCATTTCCTATTTTGGATAGGATAAGCTTCTAGTATTAGGATATCTTAGATTAACTTCTATATTTCCTAACTATACTTATGATCTCTTTCCCTAAGGAGTCTTGTGTTAGTGCTTGTAAATCATATGATACCATAAAATTTTACAATTTTTTTTCTCTTCTCCATCTAACTCCAATGATTTCAACATGGTATTAGAGTAGTATTATTCTCTGTGATTTGTCCTACACTATCATGTTGCATGTTTCCAAAAGTTTGGGACTGCTAAGATAATTGTATTTAGAATCCTTTTGTCACAGAAATTATGTTGGAAAGATCAAATTGATCTCCCATCCCAAAGAGAAGAAGATAGGATGATTCCAATCCAAACAGAAAATACCTAAAAATTATAGAGCCAATTAGGAAAGAATAGTACATACCAGGCCATAAGCTTGTGGTGAGGCCACTTCCAAAACAGAGAGGTCAATCACAGAATTAGACTGAGCAACGGCCAAGGCAATTAATTTCCCGTAAGCCATCCCAGTTGCACCGCCAATAAAGAGAGACGGGGCATAATAGCCTCCCACTAATCCGGAAGCCCGACAGAGAGAAGTCGCAACTATCTTGACAGCGACTAGCTGAAGCAATAGGTCGATGGAGAGACCTTTGACAAATGGGCGAGATTCTAACAAAATATCAACATTCTCAAAACCCCAGTAGAGTATTTCAGGATATAACAATGCTATGAAGCCAACCGATAATCCTCCCAATATAGGGAAGGAAGCTTTTGGCATGCCAGTGGCCTTGTGAAGATTGTCAAATATAGTAAACATATAGGATGTAGAGCAAGATAGGGTCAATGATACCAAACCACATAAAACACCGAGCAATAAATACAGCGGGAGCTCTGAAATGAAGTTGAATAATGATATCAAGTATTGTTTTCTTGAAATTAAAAATAATATATCAACAACCAGTTTTCCTTGAAATTTAAAATAGTTAGTTACCAGCAGGAGAACGGAAGTCGTAATCTGGGACTTGAAAGGCTGGTTGAGAGCCAAGGCCAATCTGAGAAATGACAGAAGCTATGACAGCACTGAGAATGACAGTGGAAGTAGAATTGGTAAGCGATAAAGATGAATTAGAATCAGAGGGCCACAAGACAGACTCAACAGCAAAGAAACAACCAGCAACAGCAGCGTTGAAACCAGCAGCGAGGCCGGCGGCAGATCCGGCGGCGAGAAGGGGAAGGATTCTGGCGGAAGTGAAGAAAGGAGTAGAAGCAATCCATTTAGCAATGGAGTTGCCAATATCAACGCTGGGACCCTCAGGACCTAAGGAATTACCGGTGCCTAGAGTAACGGAAGCTGCAATAGCTTTGAAGAAAGGGCGGGAAATGAAATTGGAATTGGAATTGGAAAGGAGGTTGAGGAGAGAGACAAAAAGTCCTCCAAAAGCTGGAACAAGTATAACCCTTTTCCATGTATCCTGAATAGGGGCTTCTCTTAACCATGAAGCTCCTCGATCGGGAATCCCATCCCACGAAAAATCACGAATTTCATGAACCTGAAATTATGTCGTCATCGTCATCATCATCATCATCATAAGGTAAGGCAATAATAGGAATGAATGAATGAACTTACAGTGTTGTTGAAGAGAACAACTGCGACGCCGGTTAAGAGACCAACCAAGCATGAAGATATAATTCCTGAATTCCGAATCCATTCAAGTTGTTCTGAGGAAGAAGAAGAAGAAGAAGAAGGTGGTTCATCTTCGTGGACGTGTCTATTTTGGTTATTACTGTGAGCTAGTACATAAAACCTAGGGCTTGTTGGGGGATTTGAAAGAGTGAAGATGGAGGAGGAAGAGTGAGCGAAGCGTGTGAGTGGTTGGTGAGGAAGAAAGAGGGAATGTTGAAGTCTTACTCTCACTCCTAAACCAACCATTTCTCACAGATATTCCAACTTCCCCGCCATTCCCACTTTAGTATTTCACTTTTATTTTCCTTCATTCATTCATTATTCACTTCTCCATTTATTTTTTATATTTAAATATTTTAGGCCAGAACTCAATCATAATGTCAACATGTTTAACTGGATTCTTTACTTAACAACTTTGTCCAAAAGAAATTTCACATTTATAATAAATTGTTTCTCATTTTATTTTTATTTTTCAATTATATTCTTAATTAATATTTATAATACAATATCTTTTTATATTAATGATAATTATAATACACAAATAATTAATAAAAATAATTTAATTTTTTTAAAGAATAAATTAAGTCAAACTCTAATATATTATTAGAGTCCGTCGATCCAACTATCCACCATTTAAATTTCACGCGTTAAATCTAAGAAAAATATTTCACTCTAAATCATAAATAATAAATAATTAATTAATTGTTTAATATGAGTGGGGGATATGTCAAATATTTTGAAATTGAAGAATCATATTAAAAAAAATAGAGATTTCATTTAAATAGTTTTTCAAAAAAATATTACTTTAGATTTCATTATTTTATTTTACTAAATAATTTTCAGAAAATTTATTTTTAGATGTATTTTTAAAAATATTATGTAATTTAAATTATATTTTAATATTCAATAATTTATATTTATGTTAAAATTAGTCTGTTGATGAATAAAAAATAAGTTTACTTTTTTATTATTTTAAAAAAGTTTCATAAAAACCATTTTTAAAAAATAAAAAATAAAATATTTTTTTTAAAATTAAAACAAACGAGTTAACCTCATTGACATACTCTCGAATGACTATATTCCACAAGCATTTTATCAACACGAATGTGTATAAAGATCTTTTTTATAGAAACTATTAGAAAGTAAAGTGAGAAACTTTTCTATTGTATTTTCTTGAAATAAAAGGTTACATTAGAGTAGCAACTAAAAGATTTAAAATACCAACAAACTAACAAACTATAAGAAAAAAACAAAAATGGAAAAGTTCTAACAAACTTTCAACCTATCTTAGGTTATGATTAACCTTAATCAAACCTACTATCTAATCTCCTTTAAGTTGGAGAATTGGGATTGTGAACACTTAATTTGGACAAGAAATCATGAAATGTCTTAGCCCTTAATGATTTGGTGAACATGTCAATTTATTGTTGGTGAGTTGATACATAAACTCTAGTGATGGTCCCTGATTGAATAAGTCATCTAATGAAATGACAATCCATTTCAATGTGTTTGACTCTTTTATGAAAAACAAGATTTGTTGCTAAATGGGACATGTGCATGGAACTTGAAGAGTATCTAATGCGTTAAGTAGCCAAATAATTTCACTTGAATCATGTACCATTGCTTCATATTCTACCTCGCTAGAGGAACAAGAAATGATAACTTGTTTCTTTATTTTTCATGATATTTGAGCATTTTCAAGTTTCATCAAATAACTCAATGTAGATTTTCTTGTTATGGGACATGATGCCCAATCCGAATCACAGAAAGCAACTATTTGAAGATCATTTTTTTAGGTAGAATTATACCTTGTCCTGGTGAGGAATTAAGGTATCGAAGGACTCTCATGGTTGCGTCCCAATGATCTTGAAGGGATATTTGTATGAATTGGCTCAACACATGGACATAGTATGTTAGTTCTGGCCTTGTGATAATGAGATAAATGAGGCGGCAAATTAATCTTTTCTATTTTAATGGATCAGAATATGGAGGTTCATTTGCTAAATCAAGTTTGTGATTTTTCTCTATTGGAAACGAAAAAGATTTGGAACCAAGCATGCCACATTCATTTAGAATGTCGAATGTGTATTTTCTTTGAAAAAAAATAAACTTTCTCATCCTGGTGCTAGTTCAATACCGATAAAATATTTAAGTTTTCCAAGATCTTTCATATGAAAGCATTGACTCAAGTATTGTTTGAATTTGACACAAAATTCTTCATGATTTCCAACAATAATTAAGTCATCAACGTAAACTAAGATTGCTAAAAAGGTAGATGATTTGAATATGTGAAAAAATTGTGGTCGTCGTGGCTCTCTTTGAAACCATAGGCTATCAATGATTTTGATAACATGGAATACCAGTTATTGCTAGCGGATTACCACATGGTCATTGATGTAAAGTGTGCTGTGAGATTATGTCGATGATTAAAGAGTTTCTTACCAACACGGAATTTACACCAACTTGGTTTTCGACATGTGAAAATTCTTGAAATGGTTTAACTTCAAGTGAAATATACTCTTCTTTAGGTGGAGTATGATAGCTTTTAAAACTATGATTTTTGGTATAGACAATGTGAATATTTTTAATGACTATACTCTTCTTTAGGTGTATCTTTAAGTGACCATGCTTTTTATGATGGAGTATGATTGTCGGTGAAGACAATGAAAGTTAATGTATCATTTTCAATCAAGGTAGAGATTGTTGGGTTGCTTGAAAAAAAATACATGTTGAAAAAGTCTCACATTGCTTAATTTGTTCAAGAAGAGGGAATCTAAGGATATATATAGGATTCAAATTATTTGAAGTCCCACATTGCTTAGTTTTGTGAAGGATGAGGGAGTCCAAACCTAGATATAAGATTCAAGTTCTTAGTTACAACATGCACCAATCAAAAGCACTTTAAGCTTATATTTGATATTTTTTATTCTCTTATAGTCTTATGTTAGAGTGTTGGGAGATATAGTTAAATATTTAATTTGGAGAGTATAGGTGTATTGGGGGTCAGCGAGTGGTTGAGGGTATATTATGTGTTATAATAATTTTCACATAATGTTATTCTCTGGTTTTCATTTGACAACGGTCGTGGTTTTTTCTCTGACTTTAGAGTTTCCATTTTATGTTTGTATGTTATGATTGTGTTCTTTTATTTTCTCTTTACAGGTTTTTCCCAACAATCTTTTCACTAAATAGAGATTTCTGAGTGGAATTCTTACCTCTTTTATGTTCTCCTATTGCATTTTTGGTTTGACATGTATTGACAAACTCAATACACACTCAACGTAGACCATTCTGAATGATGCCCTATAGATTGATTTTTTTTTATTCCGGAGATGTATCTATGGGATATTTCAAGAAAATATTCATAATTGATCAGCTCAATGGAAATTCCGGAGATTCATCTTCAGAAGTTTGGGTGGATTTTTTATATGTTTTGTCACATTTATATGTCAGATATTTCCGGAGATGCATCTCCGAAATAATTTGATAAAACAGACAACCATGGTTGGTTTTCTTTAGAAACCCTCACCAAAAACCATTTCATTCTCAATCCACTTTTTCACTCCAAATCTCCAATCTTGTGGTTCATCACACCAAAGAGAGCAAAAGAAGTTAGAATTCCAGGTAAGGATCATTTATTTCAGCCTGCATTGTTCACATTAATCTTGTTTTTTGTATGAAAAACAAACGTCTTTTCCGAAAATGTATCTCTGAAACGTGTATGAACTTTTCCGAAAATGCATTCCCGATATTAGTATGTGTTCATTTTCCAACTCTATTTTCAGCTGTAGCGCTTATTTACTATTTTGTGATAATGATTTTCATTAGATATGGTGCCCCCTGATATTTTCCCTCAACAAGTTGTGTCACTGAATGTTCAAGGTGTTGTTGTGAAGACGGTAGATGTTGGAAACCAATTTAAAAATGAGCAAGAGTTTAAATCTTGTGATCAATTGCTTCAATGGGTTCACATAGAGGCCTCCAAACAGGGATTCATTGTGGTTATCAGAAGGTCCGATAATGGTTCGGATATAAGATGTGTTTTTGTGACAAAGATGTGGGAAAGAAGCGGGAAATATAGGCTCTCACTCAGGAATTTTAAAAGAGACGATGTCGGTTCAATACATGTAAGTGTCCCTTTAAGGTTGGCAAACAAAAACTGGATATTGAATGTCATTTGTGGTTTGCATAACCATGATTTGTGTGAAAAGTCAGTCATCCAATTGTGTGTTGGCTCATGCCGAAAGAGAAGGAATGCGTTGCTGACATGACATTGAATTTGGTTCAACCGAAAAATATACTTGCAATATTGAAACGAAAAAGACCCAGAAATATATCAAATATCAAGCAAGTGTATAATATTCGGTACCAAACTATCTAGGCGCTTTGGAGGGATATAACTTAAATGCAACCACTCTTGAAATTGTTGGATGATAACAATTATGTGTCTAGGTACCGAACGTGCGAGGATGAAGTTACTCTTAGAGATGTATTTTGGACTCATCCTGATTCCATAAAGTTGTTCAACATGTTTCCTATGGGGCTCATACTTGATTCAACGTATAAGACCAACAATATAGATCTCTATTGTTGGAAATGGTTGGTGTTACCTAAATTGAGAAGATATATTGTGTGGGGTTTATATTTCTAAAGAGCGAGAAAGAGAGGAATGTTACTTGGGTCTTAAAGGTGTGTCAGACAATGTTGAAGAAATAACTTGAGATGCCTAAAGTCATAGTTACCGACTGCAACACCACCTTGATGAATCTGATTGCAAATATATTTCCTGCTTCTTACACATTACCTTGTAGGTATCAAATAACAAAGAATGTGAGAAGTCGGGTTAAACCTACGGTTGGGACGAAACAGATAGATTCCGAAGATGGAAAAATGGTGAAGGCGGACATGGTTATGGAAAAAATAATAGATGCATGGAATCGTATAGTAAATTCTTTCACAAAAGAATTATATGTTGATTCCGTTATGCATTTCAGAAAAATTGTGAAAAATATCCTGATTTGTTGAAATATGTTGAAAACATAATTCTTGACTATGTGAAGGAGAAGATTGTTTGTGCTTAGACTGATAAGGTTAAACACCTTGGAAATACAATAACTAACTGAGTTGAGTCTGCCCATGCTACATTGAAGAATTGGTTGGAAAATAGTTTATGCGATTTGTGTAGAGATTGGGACTTCGTGAACCAAATGATTCAAAACCAGCATAATGAGATACAAACATCATTCTGTCAGAGCATCACAGTTTTGGAACACATGTTTAAAGACAACAATCTTTATTCTTAGTTGACCGATAACATATCTCGAGCGGGTTTGAATTCTATTTTTCATGAGGCTAAACGAGTTGATAATGTAGGCTCTGATAGCGCAAATTATGAATGCACAATTATGAAAACATATGGTCTCTCATGTGCTAGTGTTATTGCAAAAAAAGGTGAAACTTCGTTGCCCGATAAGATTGGATGAGGTTTGCACTCATTGGAAGAGGGAAGGGGCTTAGGTTTGTTAATGATGGTGACATGAAAGACGGTAAATCAAATATCTTTATTTTGACCGAATGGGAAGTGATACAAGGGAGATATTTGAAAATCAATGACAACATGAAAATCCACATTAAAGAACAATTGAGGAAGATTGCTTATCTGAAAACCACCGACTTGAAACCACCCTCTCAACCGGTAAAAACAAAAGGTGATCTGAAGAAGCTCAAGCCTACACCGAGTGACAACTCAACGGTGTGATCTCCTTCGTATTTTGAACATGTTAACAAGGTTTTTCTGGACTCACAAACTCCAAAACCTCTAAAAAGTGTTTCCAAAGGAGCTCGCATTGGCAAATCAGCATCGAAGACAAAATGGATGTGTTTCCTTGAAATTGATCACCTCATAACATGTGTGTATGATAAGATGTGTGTTAATCTTACACGATATGCTTTTTCGGAAACCTTTTTTCCATTGCTTACCGCCCTAACTCAAAATCCAAATGATCGTATTATATTTATTTTGTGGTTTTCAAAATCATGACATTTTGTTCAAGTTTATCTGAAACCGGAATGCCTTATATGAGTTACATCACCAGAGTGGACGACTCATTCAACAACACAGACGATACTTGGCCTGACCATTTTATGGAAATGATGCAAGAGTTCCAAAAATTTAGAAATATTGAAAGAGAACCAAATGCACAAAAGTCAAAGGAGGTACCGCCCATAGATTTACTCGGTGACAAATGTTTCAATTCGTTTTAATTTCATATTTAACCGGACAAATAAGTGTATGTAATTGTGTCTCAATATTAATAAAGTGTAATTTATCCAATTTGTCATATTGTGTCTTACTCCCCCCGTCCCACAATGACTGATCCATTTAGAATAAAAGAGTGTCCCAAAATGAATGACCTTTTTCAATTTCCAACATATTTTTTCCAATTTTACCCTCTAATTAATATTATTTTCATCATTTCCAATACATGATAAAAGTACTTTAGTAAAAATATCATTATCTCTCTTTCATTTATTTCATTTTCTTAATCTGTGTGAAATGATCAACTGGGTCACTCATTGTGGGACGAAGAGAGTAATATATTTTTTAACTTTCCCATAACAATATTTATCTATTTGTAAAAAAAATTATTTCAAAGGTTTAGTTTTTAAACCTATTCAGAAGATGCACCTTCGGAACAAGATAATAGGGTGCGGAACCGGAGATATATCTCCGGAATCAGCATGTCTGATTTTGAATGATCCACAATTACCTAGAGCTTTTATGAATTAAGGTGTCATTCTTTAAGATTTTACACAAACTGAAAATGTCCCAAATGTCACAAATAAAAATCAATTGGTATGTCGCAAATGTCTCCTTCTCCAACACAACTCCCGAAAGAAATTTTAAGCTCGTCGAGTACACATCTCTTGCAGATATTAAAGATGAAATTCGTCATCTCCTACCTTAAAGAGACAATCGAAAAATTGTGAAATTCGAGTACTGTTCACCGTCGATTGACAACATAGGGAAGATTGAGTTCAACAACTTTGAATTCAAGACAAATGCAGATGTAAGGGCTATGTGGAATACATTTTTCGTTTCGAAACAAAAGTTTTGCTCGAATTGAAAACGATGACTCAAAGATCGATCGAAGATATTCTTAAGATCTTGAAGCGTCCACCTGGATACTGAAGTTTAATGTTGCATTTTATGTTAAGATCATCTATGTAATGCTTATTTTATGTTATGAATGTTAATTTTATTTTGTCAAATTACATGTCATTGGTGTCTGCTTCTAGTACCGGTGCACAAACATTCCAGAAATATAATTACAAAAATATCTCGGAGATGCATCTCAACCCAAAAAAAACTCAACCTCGGACGTGTCGTTGGATACGTCCGGAGATGCATCTTCGAAAACTAATAGACATTTTAGAATTACATGTACCTAAGAAACATATAAGGGGTGGTAAGATTTCTAAGATAAGTTATCGATTTTGGATCTTCAAATGTCCAAAAAGAGCTTCAAAACTCCTTCAAAATTCTCTCACCATGCCTTTTGTTTTAGCCCAAACATCACCTCACTACATTTGAAACCAACGTAGGTTGAAACCTTCTAAGCATGGCATTCTTGAACAATGTAGGTTGAAACCTTCTAAGCATGACATTCTTGAATTCACACCAACTGGGTGTTGCAGTGCTTGCCTCCCACCATCGCCATCAATGCGAGGGCTACTCCCACCATCGCCATCAATGCAACGTCCATCTTGTCCTCCTCGGACAGTTTCCTAAATCAAAAATTTCAATCCAACCTGGTGCGACTTCTCCACTAAAATACGATAATTACACCTTGCAATGCCTTCTTTCTGATTCGCTATGTGTGGTTCTATCCATAGTTCCAAGTTCGCCATTGGCATCCCCATTATTGTTTCCCCCTCTGCTGTTACCAATTTTGGGGTTTGAAGTCGTCGTTGGGTCCCTCAGTTGTTGGTTCTCCATGATGAGCATTTTCATTGCTTCAAGACTTTGTCTTCATCGCATCCATTCACGAGCATTTTCATTGCTTCAAGAATCTGTCTTCATCGCACCCATTCTTGCTTCCACCTCCTGAAACCATCGTCCCACCTCTTCTAGTCGCAACTCCATTATGGTGGAGTTTGTGTTCTTGCGCACCATAAATCACTCCAAGATCGTGTTGCTCTAACATTAGTTGAAAGGCTCGACCAGTACAAGGAATAGAGTATGCAATAAACTGGCTGATTCAAGAAAGCCATTCTCCAATTACAATTGAGTTCCAAAAAATAACTCTCCCTTCCCCCCAACGTATAATTATGTTTTACTAACAATTAGTTATTCTTCTGTTACAAATATAACTACTGTATATAATTTTGTTTTACTAACATGAATACTAACTCATTTGTTATAACTGTAATAATTATAGTTACAACTTACAAGCTTAATTCTCACTTTTACCCTTTCCTAACGTATACATCCTGCTAACAGCAGGGTGGAGATTGTCCCTCCTTTCTTTTGTCTAAAGCACTCTCCTCCTAAACTTGCAATCAGATCCTAATAAAAAGATACTAAATATGGTTGCAATAATCACAGCAGTTGAGTTGTGGATACAAATATCGGATGGTGAAAATGTAATACACATACCCCTCGCCACAAAATCACATGATATATATACGGATTACACACTAGCATATTGCTTAAAACTTTTTAACAAAAAATATGGGAGGGGGGAGGAAGGTTATTTCATTTTAAGCTCTGATAGAAGAACTTACATATCACATTTCAAGAACCCGTTTCCATCTTTCTTGAGAAACACCCAAAATGGTTTTCAAAGTATACATTGTTTCAAAATAACATTTGAAATGAGGCTCATCAACAACAAATAAGAAATTTAAAATATCCTATTGGCCAGCCAGAAGTCATAGTCATCTTTGGATCTTCCCAGCAGAGTGCAGATATATTGAAACAGAGACAACACTGTAAACATATTTAACAAATTTTTATTCGAGACAAAAAGAGAGAGAGCAAAGGATATATAATTCCAGGCAAGATGCTATGTCCCCATGGCATGCACATGAAAATGAAGTGTTTCAAAATCTAACGCAAGTTATTATTAGGATTAAGAGCCAACAAAACTCTCAATAATTTTCAACGTGTCAATTTCAGATGATTTGATGTGACAAATTGATGTTCTCTGTTAATCCCTATTGGATGCATGTGAAATGATTGGCCATTGGAAGAAAAACACAACCATGTGACATGCAAGTCTGTTTGTGACATAATTAACAACTTACATTGTTCCAAGGAAGAATGCTAGTGAGAGATGGAAGCCAAAAAGAAATACAGAAACAACTGCTGTAAGAAGCATTGCCACTGAAGTAGAATACACCTGTGTAAATTGAAGCAATTTGGAAGTTAATCCTAAATTTGAATTCCATTTCAACAGACCTTTTTTGTGTTAATACAACTGATATGATGTTCAAATAAAGTATGTAAAACACTTATAAACGAGCATATAGAGTGCATTTGTTATGAAGCAAATGAGCCAAAGATAGATGTGGAAGCTTAAAACTCAAGTTGCGGCAAGTTTCATATAAGCAAAAGTCAAAAGAGAGAAAAATAATGGCCTCACTATACAACTCTATTCCAACACTATCTACGATTTCTATAGTCATTTGACTGTTTCGAAGATGAGCAAGCATGACGTTAAAATCTGGAGACATCCAATAAAAAGGTTATTCTGGATCTAGCATTTATGATATATGAACTATTCCAATTATAAGAAATGCCATAATCTTAATTGAACTATTCGATGTTACAAATTCCAGACACATGTAAATATTCAGTGTAGAAATATCATATTATACAGTCATAATCCCAGTCTTACCTTCACAATGTTGTCAGCATATTTCATTACCATGGATACAGCAATTCCACTGTAAAAAACAATTAGGAGGTCAGAAAACTCAGATAAAATAATACTTTTTTCTGTACAAAGGAGAGGCACAGACAAGAGAGAGCAGGTGAAAATTGAAATAACTGATGATCAAATTGAAATGAGGACTATGTCATATTGTTGGCACTTGGCCCTTTTGAGATTTGCATATTCACAGTTTCATCAACAATACCAAAACTTAATGTTGTATTATCTCTTTTGCTTCCCATACTTCACATCACAAGTAACCATCATTTCAGGAAGAAACAGAAGAAGCAGCCAAAAAAAAGAAGAAATAAATTACTAAATCACATTACAGCTTCTCCATCACATGTCAAATTTCCCTGCCTAATTAACCATTGTCAGCAGAGATTGGATCTCAATCAAACAACTAGATATTCAATTACGAATAGTAGTTAAGGAAAATCTCCCAGCATTCAAGAAATTTTCTAAAGTTTGTTAGTTGACATTTACCTGAGTGCATGGTTGATAATCATGAGAAAGGTAATGAACGAATATCCATGAAAGAATCCCCTGCATATACATTATAATATGGGAAATGAGGAACATATTATTGGCATGACATTTTAGGCCTTATAAACAATGGCAAAAAAATCTTTTCTATAGATAATACTTGGCCCTTAACTTTGTGTTATCCAAGTTTGATGAGAAGGACTAAATTTATACAAAATAATACATGACAAAATCAGAACTTAATAGTTGGAAAAGACCAAAATAAACTGCAAAAGTAAAATCTGATAGGAGTGGTTGAATTACTTGTTAACCACTGCATCAAAATCTTGAACCAATATTGCAATAGCATTGAAGCCCATGCCAAAGATATACAACCAGAAGTTTTGAACATTTATGTTCCGAGAAGGACGCTTTTTGATAATAGCCTGCCAATATTATTTAAAAAATATATGTAAAGTCATTATTGTTTGCTAAGAATCTTACTCAATGCTATAGTAAGAGAGTTCAAAAATGTTATTCTAAGCAAACCGGTATATTTATTGACTAATCAAATTTAACTCAAGTATTAATAAAATTTAGATAACAAATTAAATATTTTGAACTTGATACACAAGTGTTCGAATTTTAAACAATTTTTAGCACAATATTCCACCCAGTTTTAATATATTCCACGAGTTAAAAGAAGTCAACAGTACACAGTACAGATTTGGCAGTGAATTGAAGTAGGCAGTCATTCAAGAAACCTCAAGGGATTAATGTAACTTCTTTTAATTAAAATCACCTCAGTATACACCCCTGCAAAACCACTCAAGAGAGCCATGACCTGAAAAGAAAACCTCATCATGATCATTTCAACCATAAATTTAGTCATCACTACTTTATATTTCTAATGTGTGAGTACCACAAATGTAAGCAACTCACGATTGCCATCACCCAACCTTGAACGGGAGTTTGAAGAACATGATCGGAACTGAAAAACAAAGTCAAACAAATATTAAAAAAAATATCAATAAAACAACAAACTTCTACCATACTTTAAATTGTTTAAAGAAGTGCTTAAAGATGAAAGGGAAAAAGAAGAGGGGAAATAATAGATGCTTAGACTAATAGGATACTAAATTGATATGGTGTATCATGATGTGATACAAGGATGGCTATAAATCTCTTATTTAGACAGTGCATAATATTGAACTTGAAGGATGGCTATAAATCTCTTATTTAGACAGTGCATAATAGTGAAGGATGGCTATTAATCTCTTATTTAGACAGTGCATAATATTGAAGGATGGCTATTAATCTCTTTAGTACAAAAACACATTATATAGAGAACAATCTTCTGATCGGAAGCCAAAGAGCTACAGCCTACAGACATATAAACAGATTACTTATATTAATTTTATCTAGGCTCTGTTTGGATAAACAACTTATTTGCAACTTATAGCATATTTGTTTATCAGGATAGGTCATGATAAACGCTTATGCATATGCTATTTTTTAGCAAAAGATAAAATAAAGTTAGCTTATTTTCTTATAAGCTATAGACTGTTTAATAAACTATCTTGGAAACTGTTGAACAATATCATTAAAACGTTTTTATAAGTTTTTCCAAACAATCTTACAAAGTTTATGCCATATGATAACCTCAAGTTAGTCAATCCAAACAGTCTTTACAAAATTTATGCTATTAGATAAGCTCAAGTAAGTCAATCCAAACAGACCCTAGTACCATAGTCCACAAAAAAGCTTTCACCTTTCTGGGGGCGGTAACCATTAGGATATCAGGAATCTTAAATCCTTAGAAGCCTTATGCATCATAGTCTTAAACAAATGTGCTAAGGTTAAACTAGTTGTACTAGGTTGGTACTTGACCTAGAATATTAGCATAAAAAGAGTTAGAAAAGCATTTTGTACACATCACACCATCAGAGTCATTATATCATTCAGAAATCTTTTTCTCATTTTTGATAATTTCCACTTTTTCCATATAGTTTCACAAGTAATCTTCAAAGCACACTGGAATTGATAAAGGATAGCAGAGACTGGGGAATAGATTTGCAAGTATAAGCATTATTTATTTCTCTCTAGTGAAGTAAAAAAGCAAAAAAGATTTACAAATTCCACAGATCAAAAAGTGTTTACACCCTCTCGATCATTCAGATTTCTGAACTGCTCACTTGATAGAGGCAAGGGGGTATTAAAAGAACTAGTATAACATAACTTCTATTGTAGCTACTGTGCACTAGCTGCACACTTGCCTTGTACAACTGCTCCCAACTAATCCCTAAGATCTAGGAGCTAACTAACTGATTCACTTGGATGTGAGTCTATAAATAGATCACACCTATTGTAATTCACTTCAGGAAATATATAAAACAAAAAACAGAAGAATTCAACTCAGAATTTTCTCTACCAATCAATGGAAATATAGAATTCTAACGAGGAAATATCAGAGAGAGAGAGAAAAATGCCTCTACGCAACTGTCTCGTCTTCCCAAAACAAAATACAAGAACCAATAATCTTTCAGAAAAATCATGTAAACAAAAAGGCTAAAAGAATGCTTTGTCCTCAATATTAAGTATGGTGCGTTTAAGGAATGGTTAATTGAATATCACATAGTTTCTAGTAGTGATGACGCCTATTCCATTACAAATCTATTATGATTAATTTGTTTGTCACATCACTGCTTGCGTAAAAACATTTCATTAATATTAATAGATAACATGTATAGAACACCAACATGAACCTAGTAAGACTGATATGCAAATACAAAAGTGATGGCCACATGGCTTGCTTTGGGTTTGTCTTACTTTGAGTTCAACTGAGCTGTAGTGCACCCAGCAGTTAGTAGAACAAAAGCCGCCCATTGAATCTCACTCAACCTGAAATGTAATAAGAACACGACACTAAGCAGTCTCCCAAACCATGAATTTTGGTTATTCAGTCAACAATATAAATAATTGCTTAGTCTTTAGGATTACAAAGATTTCTGCAGAATAAAGAATATTAGCATTGAAACTTAGAATGCAGAGGATACGACATTTTCTTGGTCCATCGCCAGCAGTTACTACGATGACAGGAGAGTTGAAAACAACTTTTTATTATTTTAAGAAACAAAAAAAAAAAGAGTGGTACCTTCTCTTAAGTATAATTCTGTAGAGCACGCCTGTACTGATAATATTAAAGTTCTTTAATATCTGATAGCCTGGAGCATCTACATATGCAAATATGTAATACTGCCATAAAATTGAAAAGTACTTACAATCATATTTGAGAAAGCATTATAACATGTGTTGCGAAAAAAGTTGTAGAATAATCCCATTGTCATCCTAACAAACATAAACAATTTGTGACCAACCTGAAGCAAATTTTTGACAAGGTAAAGTGCTGCTGGGATAGGATACACACTAACTTCGTCAAATGTTGTAGTCAACCTAGTTTAAGGGCAAAATGAACATCAAATTACTTAAACTCACATTCCATATGCAATCAACAAAAGAATTAAAGTGACTCGACTCCAATTGGATTAAAGAAGTTAACAAGAATCTTTTCCCTTGTGATAATTAACCATCGAAGATTTAATTTAGTTATATAGAAAGTATGACCTGTTGTCGTCGGTGACGCCCTCTGTTCTCCATGTTCTTCCCAAGGCGATGAGGGATATAGCACATTTTAAAGTCTCTACCTATAATAATAATAAGCATAAGAGAAGAAAATAAAGGATAAAGGAAAGTCTGAAGGATTATGAAGCAGAAAGTTGAGAGAAGTAAAAGATATACCAAAAAATTAGCAGTAGTAACACTATACTCATATTTGCCAGCTCTTTTGGACCAAACAATTAGAATGGCTTGGGAGCTAGTAAGAATAGTCAATGCAAATGTAACAAGTGACCTATATAGAGTGAAAATAATTAAGAAATAAAACATAATTAGTGTTTGCTAATTAGAGATAGAAATGGGAAAATGATGATCATACTTGCGCTTCCACTGTGCTTTGGTCTTGTGAGTGTCAATTTTGGGTTCTCCAGAGGCGGAAGGAACTGCAAGTGTAGAGAATGAGTAGAGAATTATAAGAGAAAACAAGACAAGGAAGAAGAAGCATAGCACCGTACCTGAAAGCAAAAATGATTTTTCAACATCCTCAACCTCCACATCCCTATCTATATCTATATCCTAAACAATAACAATGCAAATATTGTATTATTTTATGAATATCAATCAATTCAAGAAATCGATGAATCAAACTACCCACCTCGTCTTTGATTTTCCTATACTCCATTTTACTGTTAGATATCACGAGGGAAGAAGATAAGAGATCTATGACTTGCACATTCACTTCAAACTTCACACTCTTCAAATTTGTTTTCCATTTTCGAAACAAACAGATCTCGTTCTCACTCTCATCAACTATTCCCTTTCTTTTTCGTGTTAAGTTTTTTCTTCGCCTACACAACTAATAACCGACTTTGGGCCTCCAACAACAACAAAATTTTGGGCCCTTTTACTTTTCATCTATCTTTACTTTTTGCACCCCCTAAACTCTTAATTACACTTTTTTAAATTACTTATTAATTTGTGTTATGGGCCAGCTATATCTCCCTTATCCGATCCGATCACCCTAAGTCAGATAACTCCGGGCCAAAATGTATCAATTGGCTGGTCAAATCACTTGTAGAGCCTTCTCCTAACCACTAGACTATCATATACCATACTGCATGAGATTCATGCATCAGGCATATCCAATCGTCTTCTCCATTCCACTCCTCAAAGATAACGAAGCAGTTATTTATCTCCATATATATATATATATATATATATATATATATATATATATATATATATATATATATATATATATATATATATATATATATATATATATATATATATATATATATATATATAATTGCGTCATTTCAGTTATCAAGTTTCAAACGATTACTCTCTACTCATTCACATACTGACTCAAGTGTCGGGGTGTTAATCTTATAGGTACACCCATGCTCCGTCGTACCAGAAGCTTTATTGCATCGCAACTTCCGCCACTCTTTATATTTATGGTTCTGGGACGGAACAGTAGTATCGTATGTGGAAAACTACTTTCGGTTTCCGTGTTCTTTGTTGAAAACAACTTGTTTTTTACTTTAAGAAAGACCTCTATCGTAACACAATTGAGCATAAGCGCTCAAGAAGATGATTGAAAAACCTGATTCTGCTTCAGATCTTGTCTTTCATTTATCATCGTTGATCAATGCATTCTAAAACGTCACTTCATCTAATGATTCTCCATTCTCCAGTTATTTCTGACTAGATATTGATTTAAGAACTCAATAAATTGATATACCGGAGTTAGGATTCCTAGATAGTGAAAAAGATCAATGAAATCACTAACTTTGAGCTACCTATAGTTATCGCAGTCGTCATCGTCAATCAAGCCTTGATTGAAATCTTAGTGGACGACGAAAGTTCTTGCAATGTCTTTTAAGAGAACGTATTAGAACTGCTAAGTATTAAACACACATATTTGGATCCGTTCTTCGAATAATATATGTTAGCCTTCAAGGATTATGTTACTCATCCTTGTGGATCGATAAACCTAACACTGTCAATTGGAGAATGAGCACATCAGAGAAAAAATACTCCCATGTTCCTTGTGTTGTAATGCAAGAGCTCTTTCAAAGGAATTCTAGGAAGATCCTTCTTGGTGAAGTTGGACGTGGTCGCTTCTGTCATTCATATAAAGCTAGGATATCATGACGAAGAATGAGCATCAGTCATGATAGGTGCAGATTTACAAGAGTAAAAAAGGATTAGGAAAATAACCCACAAGAAAGTGCTAACATCTAAATCAAGATACGATGACGGATTCTCTCAAAGATAAATTAGATCTACCCCGGACGGCAAGTTCGATTCCGTGGAACTAGGAGGAAATCCCTCCAAGTCAATGAAGATCGGGTTCGGGCAATCCCCCAAGGTGAAATTCATGTTGATCAAGTGCCTCCAAGAAAATGCCAACATATTTTTGATCTCTCCGCACGAAATGCCCATCATTGACCCCAAGTGGCTTGTCATTAGTTAAACCTAGATGCTGGTTCCAGGTACGTATCCCAAGGAAGAAGAAACACAATCCCCTAAAAAAAGCTCAGGCTACCAAAAGTATGGTTAGAGGCCTACTTGGCTCTGTAGCGGGGTTTTCGTTACCTTTAGGTTTATTGACTAAACCAAAAGTAAACATGCAATTCGAGTCGCCACCGCACTTTTATTTGTCCAAAGGAAAGGCTAAAAAGCGAACATAAGCCAAGGTAAGAAGTTTTTCAAATAAAAAACTAATAAAAATGTCAGAGATCTGGGTAAGGGGGTTGGTTATGAAATGGGAAGGTTTTACGCATCCAAAACATCCTTAGTACTCTAAGGGAACCCTTTTTACAAATATGTGTTGTATGTTGGTATTTGTGAAAAGATTTGTGCAAAAGATAGGAGAGACGAGAGAAAAATAGATTATATTTACAAATTTTGTTGTTTGAATGGATGAACCCATTGCCTACGTACCATCACAGAGGAGGATCAAAACCTCGTTGTTCGGGGTAAAAATCTCAAAGATTGGTGAATTGATTTGATCAAAAGCCTTAAGGTATTTTGTTATCAAAGGGAGAAAATTCAACCTAAATCAGCAATCCACCATGTGAGGAAGGCTTCAACATGCTAGTGAGGGATTAACCCTATAATAAGCATGGAAGACTTATAATCGAATCACTAAGGATGAGGTGAGATTTACATCAACCACTATGATAACTCAAACCTATGACTAATGTTTATGAAAAGTTTTAACAAGTGGCCATTGTGTCATACGGTGAACTGGACTTTAGGTATTTTGCTTTTTATCGCAATGTCGCGGATAGCAAGAGTCGCCACCGACTTTTCTTTTATCCCATAAGGAAAGGTGGAAAAGAACAGGAAAGACCTTAATTTTAAATTCTTAGGTTCGGGAGGTACTTTATACAAAGGGAAGGTGTTAGGCACCCTTTGTATCCATGGTTATCCATGGGCTCTTAATTGCTCAATCATTTATGTTTTCTTTGTTTGAAAAAAAGCGGTTGAGAAATGTATGAAAATGTTTAGAAAATGAGAATTTAACTTTGTAATGATTCTTGCATGAATGTATACAAAGTGGTTATCTCGTTTAATTTAGAAAATAGTTTAGAAAAATATAACTCGGCAATGATCCTAGTACGGATGTATGCTAAGTGGTGATTTTCCAGAAGAAGACGTTTGAAAGGTGCGAGGTGCGAAAAGTATATTTTTTTAGGTTATGACTGAGCAATTAAGGTTATACCTGTCCGAGGTCTTTCCGGGCATTTCCCATCCTTATGAGGGTAAAACTGTCCTTACTATTGAGAAGTAAGTGGTTTTATCCTGGGGATGTTGAAGGGTCATCGTAGGGTCATCGATAGGTCATTGAAGGCAACAGTTGTAAGGATACCTTAGCATTCGAAGGGGCGATCATCATTTAACCGTAGGCTACACCGAAGGGTCGTCGAGGGACAAAATCGTATTTTCGAAGGCAACATCCGAGGGACCACAATTTATTTTATGATGATTTAACCGAAGGGTCTTTGCTAAGGGTATCCCCATATTCGCGGGACATGACCACTATACCGTAATACCGTAAGGCAGCAGAGAGAGGTCCAAGATCATTTATTTAAAGGTCATATTTTAAAGTCAATTAAGTAATTAAGTCCATACTAAAATCAATGCATTAAAATTAATACATTAAAATTAATACATTAAAATTAAGACATTAAAATGAACACATTAAAATTAATTAGGCCACTTAGGATGAGTCTCCACAAGGGTATCCCACAAATAAAGTGGGAGACCTAAACAGCAATCTTTTCCCGGGACATATGAACCTTTGCAAAATTCAGCAAACGGGTTAGAATACCAAATCAGGGTGCAATCGAGAGTTGCACCAAAGTAATAGGTAAACAAAGCATGGTTATGATAAAACAGGTCAGATGGGCAAAGATCAAAATAGGACGAAGAACAGCGGCACCCATTACAACAATTCAAAGTATCCAGGCATACTTAAGTTACATGCAAAGCCTCAAATATATTTATGAATCTCAATTATGATATCACATGTGAATTAGGAACATAAGGCGATAATAGTAACGCAAACCTGTTTGCAATGGAGTCGCAACCTTGAATGGGCCGATCGGGTAGAATTGAGCGGAGGTGACCTTGCTGCCGCCGTAAGATTATATTCGGTAAAAAGGCACACAATAGTTTCCGTTGTAGAAACTACTGTGCGAAAAGAATTAACTAAATACCAAAAGGGAATCCGGAATTGCAAAAGAAATAGTGTAGCACTTGTAAAACACAATGCCTAAGCTGCTGGAAAAGAAGAAAAAAAAATGCAAAGGCGAAAACGGCAAAGGAAAAAAGAATCTCCCAAAAAGCCCCCCTTTTAGGTTTTCAAGGTGGCTATTTATATTGTTGTCATTAGGTCATGTATGCTGCCCAAAAAGTCTTCAACGTGCGCATGGATATAGTGGATGCAGGGCCCAACATTCCTCAACGGATCTTCAAATCTCCGAAGCGTTACCTGCGCCTACAAAGTAGGGGAATGGTGTGACGTTCGTCACACCATGTGTGACGCCCGTCCCAGGGGTGTGCTGCGTGACGCTCGTCACGCCTTCTGTGACGCCCGTCACAAGGCTGTGTTGCGTGACGCTCGTCACGCCCTCTGTGACGTCCGTCACAGGCACAACATTTGTGTCTTGCGCTTTGGGCTGGGCTTTGCTGTTTGGTTCGTTTTCTTTTCTTTTTGCACCCCTTTTTCTCCGCTTCCAAATAAACCACTTTCATATTATCACTGGGTGAGCGTGTAGGCCAGTTTGGGTCATTCGCGAGCTGGGCCTTTGTTCCTTTAAGTGTCATAAAATGAGTCGGAGTGCCCTGAAATGTCTTGAAATATTAATGGGCAAATTTTGGGGTATGACAGCTGCCCCTGTTCAATATTCTTGAACCGAGAGAGTAGAATGGTATGTGCCGTTCGTGGTCTGGAGGTGAAAGATTATTGAACACTAGAATGCCCCGAAATTTTGCACTTGCCAATTAGTCTTGGTGGAGATGGGCTTAAAGATACCATCCAAGAAACTTGCTGAGGAGATTTCCAGATTGTGTCACCATTATGCTGTTGACTTCGTCGGGGAGTCAGAGTATGCTATACTGCTGGGGATAAGGGATCAGAATGGATCATACATTAGACCGTGTCTGAAGACCAGAGTGGGCTATCCATTAGGCAGATGACTTTGCTGAGGATGAAAAATCAGAACGGATCGTACGCTAGATTGTATCTGAGTTGAAGATCCAAATGGGTCTTACGAGAGACTGTATTGGAGTTGCAGGATGAGCCGTCCATTAGGCTGAATCTGATGATAAAAGGGGGTAGTCGTACACTAGACTACACTTCAGAAATGTACCGTACACTAGGTAGCATCTGAGGAGACAAAGGTCTTAATTGGGTCGTACATTAGACCGTATCAGAGCAGAATGAGCCGTCCATTAGGCCGAATCTGATGATAAAAAGGGGGTAGTCGTACACTAGACTACACTTCAGAAATGTACCGTACACTAGGTAGCATCTGAGGAGACAAAGGTCTTAATTGGGTCGTACATTAGACCGTATCAGAGCAGAATGAGCCGTCCATTAGGCCGAATCTGATGATAAAAAGGGGGTAGTCGTACACTAGACTACACTTCAGAAATGTACCGTACACTAGGTAGCATCTGAGGAGACAAAGGTCTTAATTGGGTCGTACATTAGACCGTATCAGAGCAGAATGAGCCGTCCATTAGGCCGAATCTGATGATAAAAGGGGGTAGTCGTACACTAGACTACACTTCAGAAATGTACCGTACACTAGGTAGCATCTGAGGAGACAAAGGTCTTAATTGGGTCGTACATTAGACCGTCTTGAAATAGTTGAAGGAATCATATGTTGGGCTGAATCAGAATGAACCGTATGTTAGGCTGTATCTGATAATATCTGTACATGTTGTACTTGCAATAAATGTCTGGGATGAGCTTAAAGATGCCATCGTTAGGAAGATACTGAACTGTAGTCAGAATGCATGTCCCGGGAATTGTATCTGAGATACATATCTGGATCTTGTACATAATTGATAGAGGTGTCTGTCTGAATGAATGTTCCCGTGAATTGCATCTGGAATATGTATCTGAATCTTGTCTGTGATTGATAAAGGCGTCTGCCTGGATGAGCCTTTTACTTTGACTATATCAGGAGGATAATTAACCTGCAAAGAAAGGTTAGCTTTATGCCATGTCATGATGCATGAGATGTTCTATGCTTTCGAAAATAAATGCGAATGTTGTATGCATGCGTATGATGTGAAATGATGTAAGGAATGAGTTATGCGTATGAGAAGTTCTGCTTGGAGACCTACTGGGGAAAATAAATCCCCATCTACTGATTGGAGATACTTGTAATGATGACCCTTTCGCGGCAGGGGGTTGTTGATTTGGTCTGATGGCGGAAATATTCAACAGGGCCTGGCTGGGGATGGAAGAGAGGATCAATCTGTCTGATGGTGCCAACCTCTGTTGGGGGATAGCTGGCTGTGCCGGGGAATACTGCCCACTTCTTCTGGGGAAGACAGGCTTGCTGGGGGAAGAGAATTGGTAGTGGACTCATCGGGAGCATGATTAGACCTTATCCTCGATCCCAAAGTCTTGTAGTAACTGCTATTGCTATTCTACGTACGTATTTTTGATAAACATTGATCATATTCAAATGCACATATTAATTCAAATTAAATCAATGGACGTTTACGCAAACAAGACGGAAAAAGTAAAAACAAAAATATCTTTTTTTGCAAGAAGGTTGTATTGATTTTGAAAGGAGGCCTATAAACAGGCAATTTGTGTACAAGGAGACAGAAATCCTGGTAAGAGGAAATTGTCGAAACAAAGAGAAAACTATGCAGAAAAAGTCCTATTGATTTTAAGTCTACTACGGCCATTATGTCTTCAAGCATCTCATCCTCTGCTGTCGGATAGAAGTGATTGGCTTGGTCAGTCCCTTGAACTTGGATGAAAGTTGACTGAAAACGGGACATAGTCATACGCTTTAATCCCTAACTTTTGCCTGGACCGCCTTTTCAGGTTTTCAGTCCAACAGGATACCCTTTTTTGCCCAAGCCGCCTTTTCAGGTTTTCGACTTGCCGGGTGTACATCTTTTATATATATATCCCTAATTTTTACCCGAACCCTTTTGGTTCGCCGGGATGCCCTTACTTTTTCCTAGATACGTCGATCTAGCGGGTCTTTTTTTATGCGTAGTATTTTTTAACTATGTCCGCGTTCACGGGATGTGGGAAGTCTTCACCATCCATCGTAGCAAGTATCATGGCTCCACCAGAGAATACCTTCTTAACTACAAATGGCCCTTCGTATGTGGGAGTCCATTTGCCTCTGGGATCACCTTGGGGTAGAATGATACGCTTGATCACCAAGTCGCCAATTTGATACACCTGTCTCTTGACTCTTTTGTTAAATGCCTGGGTCATGCGCTTCTGATATATCTGTCCATGACAAACAGCCGCAAGTCTCTTCTCATCGATCAAGTTTATCTGATCGAGTCGTGTCTGAATCCATTCATCTTCATCTAAGCCCGCCTCTTTCATGATCCTTAGGGAGGGAATCTGAACTTCCACTGGTAAAACGGCTTCCATTCCATAGACTAAAGAGAAAGGAGTTGCCCCTGTCGAAGTGCGTACTGAAGTGCGATAACCGTGAAGGGCAAACGGTAACATCTCATGCCAGTCTTTGTATGTTACCGTCATCTTTTGTATGATCTTCTTGATACTCTTATTAGCAGCTTCTACGGCGCCATTCATCTTTGGCCGGTACGGAGAAGAGTTGTGATGCTTAATTTTGAACTGCGTGCAGAGTTCAGTAATCATCTTGTTGTTCAAATTAGTACCATTATCAGTGATAATTCTTTCAGGGATGCCATATCGACAAATAAGACTATTCTTGATGAACCGTGCCACCACATTCTTGGTGACAGAAGCGAATGAGGCCGCCTCTACCCACTTTGTGAAGTAATCAATAGCGACGAGAATGAAGCGATGTCCATTGGAAGCCGTAGGTTTAATCTCTCCGATCATATCGATGCCCCACATTGCAAATGGCCAAGGAGCTGTCAACACGTTCAATGGAGCAGGAGGCACATGTACTTTGTCCGCATAGATCTGACACTTGTGACAGGTTCTGGAGTGACGGTGGCAATCCGCTTCCATGGTAGACCAATAATACCCTGATCTCAGAATCTTCTTGGCCATTGTATGTCCATTAGAATGAGTCCCAAAAATACCGTCATGCATGTCTTCCATAATCCTTTCTGCTTCCTTTTTATCCACACAGCGAAGCAGAGTCGAATCATGATTACGTTTGTATAACACTCCGTTACTCAGAAAGAATTTAGCGGAGAACTTCCTCAGGAATTTTCTGTCCTTGATGGATGCCCCTTCAGGGTATTCCTGAGCTTCTAAATATCTTCTTACGTCGTGGAACCAAGGTTTCTCCTGTACCTTCTCAGTGTTAAGTCCATAACAGTAAGCTGGTTCATCTGACCGTCCGATGGTAATCATGGGAGCTTCGCTGCCCCATCTGACTCTGAACATAGATGACATGGTAGCTAATGCGTCTGCCAACTGGTTTTCCTCTCGTGGAATATGTTCAAATGTTACCTCTTCAAAGTATGGGATTAATGTCATCACCTGCTCTCGATAAGGGATGAGATTTGGATGTTTAGTATCCCATTCCCCGTTGATCTGACTGATTACCAAGGCCGAATCTCCGTACACACTCAAAAACTTGATTCGCCAATCTATAGCAGCTTTGAGTCCAAAAATACATGCTTCATACTCAGCCATATTATTGGTACAATGGAAACATAGTCTAGCCGTGAGAGGTGTATGGTAACCTCCGGGAGAAATGAGTACAACCCCAACACCATGGCCCAATGCATTAGAAGATCCATCAAAGACCATAGTCCATCGGGATCCCCATTCGGATCCCTCATCTGGTTTAGGTTTTTCGTAATCCGTAACAAGCATGACATCCTCATCTGGGAATTCAAAATTCATAGATTGGTAATCGTCCACCGCTTGATGAGCCAAATGATCAGCCAGCACGCTTCCTTTGATCGCTTTCTGGGTAGTGTACTGGATATCATACTCTGTTAAGATCATCTGCCATCTCGCTATTCTTCCGGAGAGGGCAGGCTTCTCGAACATGTATTTGATGGGATCCATCCTAGAAATCAACAAAGTGGTATGATTCAACATATACTGTCTTAGTCGGCGAGCAGCCCAGGCCAAAGCACAGCAAGTTCTCTCGAGCAGTGAGTATCTTGTTTCACAGTCGGTAAACTTTTTGCTCAGGTAGTATATGGCATGCTCTTTTCGACCAGACTCGTCATGTTGCCCCAATACGCACCCAATTGAATTTTCTAACACGGTCAAATACATGATTAGAGGTCTTCCTTCAACTGGTGGTATCAGAATCGGAGGTTCCTGGAGATATTTCTTGATTTTGTCAAAAGCTTCTTGACATTCCTCATTCCATATCATCTCTTGATTTTTCCTCAGTAGCTTGAAGATGGGTTTGCAGGTAGCGGTCAAGTGGGAGATAAATCGAGCAATGTAGTTCAAGCGTCCCAAGAAACCTCTGACCTCTTTCTCCGTACGGGGAACTGGCATTTCTTGAATAGCCCTCACTTTAGCCGGGTCAACCTCAATTCCTTTACCGCTGACAATAAAGCCTAAGAGTTTACCGGATCTCACTCCAAAAGTGCATTTGTTCGGATTCAATCTCAACTTGTACTTCTTCAACCTCTCGAACAGTTTGTATAAGTGATCGAGATGTTCCTCTTCAGTATGAGATCTAGCTATCATGTCATCCACATATACTTCTATCTCATGATGAATCATGTCATGGAACAAAACCACCATAGCACGCTGGTACGTTGCCCCGGCGTTCTTTAGACCGAATGGCATTACTTTATAACAGAACGTGCCCCATTGCGTCACAAACGTAGTTTTCTCCATGTCCTCAGGCGCCATCTTAATCTGGTTGTAACCCGAGAATCCATCCATGAATGAGAATACTTTGTGTTGAGCGGTGTGATCTACCAGAACATCAATGTGCGGGAGTGGAAAGTCATCTTTGGGACTTGCTTTATTCAGGTCTCGGTAATCTACGCACATTCGCACCTTACCATCCTTCTTTGG
The DNA here is from genome assembly GCF_024323335.1 of Lathyrus oleraceus. Taxonomy (NCBI): domain Eukaryota; kingdom Viridiplantae; phylum Streptophyta; class Magnoliopsida; order Fabales; family Fabaceae; genus Lathyrus; species Lathyrus oleraceus. Next base: position 590,163 of record NC_066580.1, read on the forward strand.
CACAGGCACCACATTAGCAACCCATTGAGGATAAGAAGTAACGGCTAGGAAACCGGCATTGAATTGTTTCATAACCTCGGCTTTGATTTTCTCAGACATTTCAGGACGCATACGGCGAACCTTTTGCTTGACAGGACGGCAGTCTTCCTTCGTAGGCAGCCGATGCATTACTATGTCAGTATCCAATCCGGGCATGTCTTCATAAGACCAGGCGAAAACCTCTACATAGTCATGTAACATCTGAATCAGTCTTTCTTTGACACTGTTTTCCAATCCTGCTCCTATTCTGACTTCCTTTCTTTCCACTTCAGTACCTAGATTTACGACTTCGAGTGACTCTTCATGCGGCTGTATAGTCCTTTCCTCTTGCAGTAACAGTCTGGCAAGCTCTCCAGGGACTTCACAATCTTCCTCACTTCCCTCTTCGGCTTGGTAGATCGGATTTTCAAAGTCATAATGAACAGTAGCGGAATTATTGTCAATAGGATCCAGAGTGGATACGGATCTGCGATTTATGACGTGAGTGTGTGTAAGAATGCATAGCTTGTTTGAAAGACGACGGGAAAAATAAAGAGCGCAACATTTGAATGCGAAAAAGTCCATTGATTTATTGAATATGAATATGCTTATGAAATGACAAAACCCTTAACAAATTAGCTATTGTGCCCCGGGTATAGACACAATGCTTTAAGAAGTTCAATTGAAAAAATAAAGATTTGCAAAACTAAATGGACAATAGCAATTACTCCTGACTAAAGGAGATCGGGATAGTGTCTTCAGCCTTCCAATTATTGAGTCCGTCGCCAATTGTTGGGTAGATCCAGCTATCTAGGTCACAATCATCGTCAGAATCCTCTACAGCATTGATTTGATCTTTGACCATTTTTTCAGAGTTGAATCCCAGACCAGCTTTGTCAGACTTGTACGGTACGTGGATCAGTTGACCCCAGCCAGTACAGCCACCACCTTCGACCACAGCTTGAGCATCTTTCAGAGAAATCATAACAGGAGGAGCACGAATAACCTTGGGCACACAGGGAGTTGGCTTAAGGACAGGATCGGGCGGAGAAACCACTTCAAATGACTGAGTTGGAGTCTCGAAGAATTCACCATCCATCTCAACGTATCTGAAGGTATGCACACTATTGACAATGTATTCTTCTTCCCCACACACAGTGACAATCTTACCCCCTATCGGATATCTCAACTTTTGATGGAGAGACGAAGCTACAGCACCTGCCCCATGAATCCAAGGGCGTCCCAGTAAGCAGGAATAGGCAGGACGAATGTTCATTACATGGAAGGTAGTATTGAAGACTTGAGGTCCTATCTTGATAGGGAGGACTACTTCGCCATGGACAACACTCTTCGCACCATCGTAAGCACGTACCACAATATCACTAGGCTTCAATTCAATGCCTTTACAGCCAAGTTTATCGAGCACGACTTGCGGTAGCACATTCAAGGAAGAGCCATTATCAATCAACACATGAGCCAAAGTGATTCCCTTACACTCAATAGAAATATGCAGGGCCTTGTTGTGGTCTTTTCCTGCTGGTGTCAGGTCAGCATTGGAAAAACCTAGGCCGTCGTCAACAGTCAGGTTAGCAACATAGTTTTCGAACTGATCGACGGAGGTCTCTTGAGGTACATGGGCAGTCTTCAGGAATTTTATCAAGGCATGGGCATGAGATTCAGAGGATAACAACAAGGACAACATCGAGATTTTGGAAGGAGTATGCCCCAACTGTTCTACCACATCGAAATCACTCTTGCGGATGATTTTCAGCATTTCTTCCATTTCTCGTTTGGCAACATCTTCAGTAGTAGCTTCGATCGGTGTCTCTGACTGAGAAGGGTTGACTGGTCCTTTTCCTCGGTTTTCGGGAACCGGAGGTGAGATCTCTGGAGAGAAGATCCTTCCGCTTCGAGTAACTTTACTAGTCCCAACAATGTCATTAGGATTAGCAGAATTGCCAACTTGCTTTACACCATGGATGTAAACATCACCTCCATAATTCCACGGAATAGCTTTGCTTGAGGAATACGGGATCGGGCCAGGTGCAGTAATGATCAGGGGAGCTACTCTGGGCTCAGCAATAATCTTTACAGGTATTCTGGGAGCAGTAATCTTCACTGGAATTTTGGACCTCGCAATCACAGATATCTCTTCAATAGGGTTTTCTGCCTTAGAAACCCTTTCAAAGAGGATTGTACGATCGTCCATCAGTCGTTGGATACCATTCTTCAACTTCAGACAGTCCTTGGGCCGGAGTATGCAGAGATTGCAATCTTCAGTACAACCTGGAAATAAACCAGCTTGCAATAAATTCCTCTTTATGATCGGGAGAGGAGATGTTAAGTCCGCTACAGTAGTGATGAGAGAACCGTCATCGAGAGCATTAACAACTTTGTCATGATTAGGCATAGGAGCAGTGATGACATTAGGAGTTTCCGGAGGCTCGAACTCAATTTCTCCAGCTTCGATCATATCCTGAATCTTATTCTTCAATGGCCAGCAATCGTTTGTATCGTGCCCGGGGCTATCGGAGTGATACGCACACCTGGCATTGGGATTATAACGAGAAGAGGAAGTGTTGGGATTTGTAGGAGGATCTCTGAGGGTGATCAAATTTGCCTTTAGCATTCCCTGCAGTGCCTGTGCCAAGGTCATATTGATCCTGGTGAACTGCCTTCTTGGTCTGTCTTGTCTTTGTTGGAAGTTCTGAGATGGCGGTGCTGCGATCGTCACTGCTCCAACGGCGTGGTCACCACTTTTCTTATTAGGATTCTTCTGACCATACACCGCATTCGATTCATTCTTCCCATGGTAGGACTTTTTGCTGCTTGTAGAAGTAGCTGCCTGTAACTTCCCACTCCGAATGCCGCTCTCCACCCGTTCGCCTGTCAGTATAAGTTCAGTGAAACCTGATGAAGAACTCCCCAGTAGGTGGCTGTAGAATGGGCCAGTCAGGGTACCCATGAACAGGTCTACTAATTCTCGGTCAGTCATAGGGGGCTTGACTCTGCCAGCCAAATCTCTCCATTTCTGAGCATACTCTTTGAAGCTTTCTTTAGATCCCATGGCCATGTTCTGCAACTGTAGCCGAGTAGGTGCTAATTCAGAATTGTACTGATACTGCTTATAGAAAGCCGTTGCCAAATCAGTCCAGGTGCGGATGTCAGAGCTCTCGAGCTGATAATACCATTCCAACTGAGTGCCAGACAAACTTTCTTGGAAGAAGTGGATCCACAGTTTCTTATCAGTGGTATGCGGCTGAATCTTTCTCACATAGGCCCTTAGATGCATCTGAGGACAAGACGCACCATCATACTTAGTGAAAGTGGGGATTTTGAATTTGCGGGGAATGGTCACATCGGAGACCAGACCCAGACTTTCGAAATCCAGACCAGGTGTCTTCTGACCCTCCATGGCTAGCATGCGTTCTTCCAGCAGTTTGTACTTATCATCTCTTGGAGAGTACTGTTCATTTTCATACTCTTCATCTTCATCCTCAGGGTTAGAGAAATCAGGATTCTCCTCCTCTGAATCAATTTCCGCCCCCTCTTCTGGACCATTCGGGATTCCAAATTTGATTCCCGTAGCCTGTCCTTTACGCCTTCTGCCCGGGTTAATGAAGCTCACAGCTTTCTTGTCCTTCTTCTTTTCGGCCAAAAGAGCCTTCAGTTCCTCCTGCCCCTTGGATAAGCTTAGCATCATCTCCTTGAACTGAGCATTCTGAGTCTGGAGATCTTTGACAGTTTGCTCGAGATCCATTTTTCTGTTTAAGAGGCAGACCGTGAGAATATGGTCCTTTAGAATACCTGTTATGCCATGTTATGTTATGTGATGCAATGCATGAAATGTTTTCAAGGACTTTTGGAATTTAACTTTGCATAAATCACCAACAAGAGAGAAATGTTTATTGCTACTTTTTTAATCAATGTTCATTACAAAAGGAATAATAGTACAATACAATGACATCTCAAATCTCCCAGGGGCGACTTCTTTTTGGGCGAAGATATGCATTGAGTCTTCGTTCCTCATTAAGCTGACTGGTGAGCTCTAATACTTTCTTCCTTTCTGCATTGAACTGAGCTTCGAAAGTATCTCTCTCCTCTCTCAACTGGGTCCAGGATCTTTTCAATTCCTCAGCATCAGTAGGCATATCTGGGTAAGAAATGATCTGGGAAGTACCTCCTTCGACCTCCGATTCAACAATCAATGGTCCGACTGCAAGATATGGCATGACAAGTTCACGAGCTCTGGCGCGGACCCATCTGAGATAAGGCTCCATAGGAATAGAATTTTTCTTGCCTAAATTGCTTCTTTTCACCATGCCCCAAGCTCGTACAAACTTTTGACGGAGATTTTGAGGGTCATTGTCATAGTCGAACACTGTACCTTGAATAATCATTCCATGTGGACCATCTCTTCGGGCATACCCAAACTGACGTAGGGCTAAGGCAGGATTATAAGTAATACCTCCTCTTATCCCCATGAGGGGTACATTAGGGAATTCTCCACAACGGTCGATGATGATAACATTTTCTCTGAGGTTAGAACACCACCGGATGTCTGAATGGGAGAGTGTCATTATCCTTTGAGACCATTTCAGATTTTGATCATTCTTCAAGACTGATTGAGGGAGGTGCGAAATAAACCACCTAGACAACAATGGTACGCAGCACATGAGAGTCCCTTGCTTCTTCATAGTACGAGTGTGAAGGGAATGCAAAACATCTCCAAGCAAGGTAGGCACAGGGTTATGAGTGAGGAATATCTTAATAGCATTCATGTCTATGAATTGGTCTGGATTAGGAAATAACACCAAACCATAGATTAACAATGCTAGAACATCTTCAAAAGCATGAACATTCATAACTTTTAGGAATTCTCGGGCCTCACTTATCAGAAATTTGGCGAGTAAACCTTTAATTCCACTTCTTGTTACCCAATTGGTCTCAATGTCAGATTTCGTCATGTGTAAAGCTGCGGCAACTTCTTCAGACTTTGGCATCTTTTCTAAACCGCTGAAGGGTATTTGATCCAGGATAGGTATCCCAAGCAGCTGGGAGAATTCTTCTAACGTGGGTACCAACTGATAATCTGGGAAAGTGAAGCAATGGTGCTTAGGATCGAAGAACTGGAATAGGACTCTCATCATATCTTCTTTGAAACCCGTGGTAACCAGATTGAGGAGATGACCATGTTTCTTGTTGAACTGAGCATGATCGGGGAGTTCTGACACCAAATCCTTGAGTTGAGGAGAGATTGCTACAAGATTGATCCGGATAGTCTTCCTGGAAGCCATAACCTGTTCAAAGAGCAAAGCTAAATTCCTAAGTCCTTGAAATGGTTAGTATGATGATGTTATGATGTCATGAGGTTATGATGTTATGATGTTATGAGGTTAAATAAATAACAAGCACAAGCAAGTCACACAACCATCATTCCTAGGTTTTAAGGCTTGCATGAGTTCCATAGGTAAGTACCCTCCCCACTGAAGTTTAGTTGGTTCAACCTGTCCTAGAATAGTAACCGGGTTCTAAAAGGATCTCCAATCATTGACCTTCCCTCAAGTCCACTTCAGTGCAACACCAAGTGGTTGACCGAAGCTTCCCTAAAGTCCAATCTCAAGGAGTGTAGTATCGAGTATCAACCAACCCCAGTCGGAACCGAAGTCAGTTATCTCACTACTTTCTAATGGCTAGGATGAGTCAATTAGGGTTCTAAAGGTCTGGTTAATGCTTTGACGACACCACGCGGAAGCCAAATTTTTCCTCAAATAACATGAGGACCATCAGGACAACCAAAGTGTCACATTAACCGTAGCTATCATTTTGACCATTCCAGTATACGCCGGATAGTCGCGATGATCTATTGCTACTTACCTAAGGTACACTAGATCCGGGTGTAGGATCTTTCACTCAAAGCCCCCTTAAAAGAAGGAATAATAAAACATAAATGATTTTTTTTTTTTTTTTTTTTTTTTTTTTTTTTAAGATGGACCTCTCTTTGTAATCCCCAGCAGAGTCGCCAGTTCTGTCATACGGTGAACTGGACTTTAGGTATTTTGCTTTTTATCGCAATGTCGCGGATAGCAAGAGTCGCCACCGACTTTTCTTTTATCCCATAAGGAAAGGTGGAAAAGAACAGGAAAGACCTTAATTTTAAATTCTTAGGTTCGGGAGGTACTTTATACAAAGGGAAGGTGTTAGGCACCCTTTGTATCCATGGTTATCCATGGGCTCTTAATTGCTCAATCATTTATGTTTTCTTTGTTTGAAAAAAAGCGGTTGAGAAATGTATGAAAATGTTTAGAAAATGAGAATTTAACTTTGTAATGATTCTTGCATGAATGTATACAAAGTGGTTATCTCGTTTAATTTAGAAAATAGTTTAGAAAAATATAACTCGGCAATGATCCTAGTACGGATGTATGCTAAGTGGTGATTTTCCAGAAGAAGACGTTTGAAAGGTGCGAGGTGCGAAAAGTATATTTTTTTAGGTTATGACTGAGCAATTAAGGTTATACCTGTCCGAGGTCTTTCCGGGCATTTCCCATCCTTATGAGGGTAAAACTGTCCTTACTATTGAGAAGTAAGTGGTTTTATCCTGGGGATGTTGAAGGGTCATCGTAGGGTCATCGATAGGTCATTGAAGGCAACAGTTGTAAGGATACCTTAGCATTCGAAGGGGCGATCATCATTTAACCGTAGGCTACACCGAAGGGTCGTCGAGGGACAAAATCGTATTTTCGAAGGCAACATCCGAGGGACCACAATTTATTTTATGATGATTTAACCGAAGGGTCTTTGCTAAGGGTATCCCCATATTCGCGGGACATGACCACTATACCGTAATACCGTAAGGCAGCAGAGAGAGGTCCAAGATCATTTATTTAAAGGTCATATTTTAAAGTCAATTAAGTAATTAAGTCCATACTAAAATCAATGCATTAAAATTAATACATTAAAATTAATACATTAAAATTAAGACATTAAAATGAACACATTAAAATTAATTAGGCCACTTAGGATGAGTCTCCACAAGGGTATCCCACAAATAAAGTGGGAGACCTAAACAGCAATCTTTTCCCGGGACATATGAACCTTTGCAAAATTCAGCAAACGGGTTAGAATACCAAATCAGGGTGCAATCGAGAGTTGCACCAAAGTAATAGGTAAACAAAGCATGGTTATGATAAAACAGGTCAGATGGGCAAAGATCAAAATAGGACGAAGAACAGCGGCACCCATTACAACAATTCAAAGTATCCAGGCATACTTAAGTTACATGCAAAGCCTCAAATATATTTATGAATCTCAATTATGATATCACATGTGAATTAGGAACATAAGGCGATAATAGTAACGCAAACCTGTTTGCAATGGAGTCGCAACCTTGAATGGGCCGATCGGGTAGAATTGAGCGGAGGTGACCTTGCTGCCGCCGTAAGATTATATTCGGTAAAAAGGCACACAATAGTTTCCGTTGTAGAAACTACTGTGCGAAAAGAATTAACTAAATACCAAAAGGGAATCCGGAATTGCAAAAGAAATAGTGTAGCACTTGTAAAACACAATGCCTAAGCTGCTGGAAAAGAAGAAAAAAAATGCAAAGGCGAAAACGGCAAAGGAAAAAAGAATCTCCCAAAAAGCCCCCTTTTAGGTTTTCAAGGTGGCTATTTATATTGTTGTCATTAGGTCATGTATGCTGCCCAAAAAGTCTTCAACGTGCGCATGGATATAGTGGATGCAGGGCCCAACATTCCTCAACGGATCTTCAAATCTCCGAAGCGTTACCTGCGCCTACAAAGTAGGGGAATGGTGTGACGTTCGTCACACCATGTGTGACGCCCGTCCCAGGGGTGTGCTGCGTGACGCTCGTCACGCCTTCTGTGACGCCCGTCACAAGGCTGTGTTGCGTGACGCTCGTCACGCCCTCTGTGACGTCCGTCACAGGCACAACATTTGTGTCTTGCGCTTTGGGCTGGGCTTTGCTGTTTGGTTCGTTTTCTTTTCTTTTTGCACCCCTTTTTCTCCGCTTCCAAATAAACCACTTTCATATTATCACTGGGTGAGCGTGTAGGCCAGTTTGGGTCATTCGCGAGCTGGGCCTTTGTTCCTTTAAGTGTCATAAAATGAGTCGGAGTGCCCTGAAATGTCTTGAAATATTAATGGGCAAATTTTGGGGTATGACACATTGGAACCACAAAAACAACTTGAAATGAGTTATATTTACAAGTTAGATTTATTTACAAAATGAAGTCAAAGTTGGATTAAGATTTATTCACAATGAGTATTTAGGAAAATGGTTTTGAAAAGTCAAAGGCTTAAGGCCTAGGTTTCTAATTTAAAACAAAGTCAAAGTTTTGAAAATGATTTTTGGCTTGGTTAGAGTGAGGAGAAGAAGAGAAGGGCTAGTCCTAAAGCATACAAAGATAAGAGGGGAAAGATAAACCCTTGGAGTTCCTTTTCTTGAAGTTATAGAGATGACTTAAGATGCTCTTTTCCTTTGGACATAGCAAATAAACAAGCAATCACACAATTGAATTCAAGCTCCTAGGATCTCCATTTGGATTGTCTTCTTAAATTGGCTACTCATGACAATGGTCCTCTTTTCACAATCTCAAGGTGGGATCCCTATCACACAAAAGCAAACATCAAAAAGTTCACAACACAATAAGGGAAATGGACAAAAAATAAGTTTAGATGAGAAGTCCTTTGAAGTCAACTTTGAAGTTTAGCATTCTAAAGGCATGAGGCCTAGTTTCTCTTCAATAAATTTAGCATTCTAAAGGCATGAGGCCTAGTTGCTCTTGAACTCCTTTAAGCATATGTAAGTCCTAATTCTAAGTCATTTCTCCCTTTTGCAATTGGTTCACACAAAATAAACACAAAGCAAACATAATATGACAATATATTTATATACAATAATGGGCTCAAATGAGCAAAAGAAAAATGACATAAACATAAAATATGTGCTCAAGTGAGCAAAGGGAAAATCAATATGAATAAATGAGCAAGAAATAAATGACATCAAAAGTAAATGACAAGAAATTAAATGCTCAAATTAAAGTTGGTAATTAGTGAAGTTAAGTTAGCTTGTCATAAGACAATGTAGCGCTATGTTAAGCAATCGTAAGTGGACTAATGTAGTAGTCACACCTATCTGAGGTCGATCAATAAAAATATAGGCAAAGAACACAAGTTAGAGATCATGACTAGTAAGTTAAGCTCCACAAACTTGCCATGCCAAAACAAAAGGGGAAGGGCCTTGTATGGACTTTAGGTTATTCGCTTGACCAAGAAGCAACCTATCTTGGACACAAAACAACTCACTTGATCATGGATCAAGTTGAGTTTGATTTGGATCAAAAAAGGTTAAACCTCTCATTTGTCAAGACCAACCATAAGGCATTAACTCATTGGCCAATGATGAAAAGAGTGGGATGAAGAAGAAAGGGAATGGAAAAGAAGACAAGTATCAAGTCCAATTGATCAAATGTGAATCAAATCATCATCAATCAATACCAAACAGAAAACAAATGAAGATTACAAGTCAACAAGTCAATGATATTTTTTTGGTATTTTTTGAATTAAAATAAAATGCAAATAAAAAATAATCAAATAAGGTCAAACCTCAAATTCAATTCAAATCAACTTCAACAAGTCCAATTAAATTCTCATAGGTCTAACATGGTTAAACAAACTTTGACTAATTTTCTCAACAATTTTTGAAATCAGCCAACAATTAAAAACAATTAAAAATAGCACAAAATGGATTAAAATCTCAAATAAATCTCAAATCAAATAAGAAATTGATGAGATTATTTTTCATTGACTTATCATAATCCATAAATGCTAGGAAAATATTTTTGGATTTTTCAAATATCAGAAAGTATTTTAAAATGAATTAAAACTATTAAAAAACAAATAATTCACAAAAAATACTAAATGAAGTCACAAAAATAATTAAAAATCAAAATATGAAACTAGATTTTTCAAGAAGTTTTTTGGAATTGGTCTCATATTTTTATGACTTCAAATAAATTTTTTATGAATTTTTAAAGATCAATTGAGTTAACTGAAAATAAAAGAAAATAGAAATAAAGGAAAAATGTGCAGCCACATGATGGACTTCATTAATTGACGTGGCAAGGAGAAACGGTCCAGATGTGAGGGCGCAGCGTGCAGCCAAGTCAAACGCGTGGCATAATGAATTAAATGAAGTACACATAATGGATGCACACGATTAAAACGTGAGAACCAAATCCAAAGGCTGGGAATGTGTACACGTGGTGATGGTGGTGGAAACCACCATCTTCTCCAGTGGAACAACAACCTCCGGCCACCAGTTGCAGAGAATTTTTTTTTAACAAAAATGGAAAATGAGGATATGAAATTGAAGCTTGTGTGATGGAGATCACCACTGTATCCATGGATCTTCCTCACTCTTCCTATATTGAGAGAAATGTGAGGTGGAAGATCATGGTGTATCAACTGTAAATGCACGAAATGGGAAATTGGAACCACCATTGGCTTGCCTCAAGTGTGAGGACTTCAGAAAACCACACAAACAAGAGAAAGCTACATTGGATTGCAAGTTCTAGATCCAAAAAGTTTGAAGGTATACCTCTGAATTGAAGCTCTTCAGGCCACGATTTCTTCAAGATCTTGGCTCCTCTTTTCTCTAGGGATGCAGTGGAGATGAAAGGTTAATGAATTGAGCTTTGAAGATCAACTAATGATGTTGAATTTCAAGCTCGAAAGTGAGAAAAATTTCTGAAAAATTCCTTTGGTATGACTATGGTTTCAATGCTGCAGCGTTTCAGATCTCCAAAAGGTTTATGAATGAATGAGAAGGAGTGTTTATTTATATATGAAATTGGTTGTGCATCATGCTTCCCTCGTGTGCATGACATTTGAAATTGGATATGCATGGGCCTGTACAGGCGCATGTGAGGCCCAATGATGGTTGCAAAATCATGATGAGTTCATTTGAAGAGTAATTGGACGTGTGCATGAAGTGGAATTAGCTTGCATATCAAGTTTCATCATAAAAATGCCAAATTGTACATAAATGAAAAGTTCTTCGAAAATCTCAAATGGTAAGTCCAAAAAAGTAATGTGAGTAATGGTTGGAAAGCCCTTGAAATAAGGAACAAAAGTCATGTTGGGCAAAAATTCATTTGGCATTTGGAGATTGATGAAAACTGGATGTGAAAATTCAGGTACAAAACATGTTTAAGTCACCTTTGAATTTTTTTACCAAAAGTAAGCCTAATCAAGCCCTTCTGTTTTCATGATGCAAACTTCAAATGGAAAAACCTCCAACATCAAAGTTGTATATCTTTATAAGATGATCAATTTAAACTCAAATTTTGCATCATATCGATTTTTTATGACAAAGTTATGGGCATTTGAAGTTGGATACTTTTTCAAATTCAATGACTTGGGTCCAATGTGACCTATAATGTTTTGTATTATCACATGTATTTATTTTAGGATTATGAAATTTTTTCCAACATAACATTTGAAGTAGACATCTCAATATTTCCAATTCATTTTGTCTCACCTCAAAACCATAAAAATTGAGGAAGTTATGTCCTTGGTAATTTGACCCAAAATTAGGGTTTTAATCAAAATGACCTATAATGTTTTGAAATGAATGATCACCTTACAAGTTTCAAATGTATTGTTTATGAATATCAAAGTTGTTCATATGGTTCTTAAGAACATTTTATCTCTTGGGGTCATCTTCATTTTACAAACACATCAAAAGTTACATCTCAGTGGTGCTCAGCTTAGTCAGATGACTTGACTGGTCAACTTTTCAAGGCCAAACTTCCAATCTTGATGAATAAATGATTTAGGATCTTCAAATAGGCTCATATATGCAAAAAATTATGAATTAAAGAACTTACCTTGATTAAATTTGATCATAGGTTGGGGTTGCTTCATGGGCAAGGCACAGTCAAAGCATAGTTGAATTAGGGTTTCCTTGGGAAACAATCCTCAATCCCTTTGGGTTATCTTGATCAAATTAGCAAATTGAGATACTTGGAAGACATATATGATGATTAGGATCTTTGTGGACCATTGTCATGCTTTTTCTCATCTTCATCTAGCCATATCATTGGGCTTAGGAGCCTCCTAGGAGCATTGGAGCACATGATCACTTGAGCTTCAAAACAAAAAGAGTTAGTGACATATTTTTGTGCTTTTGGTTAGTAATCAAAATAATAAAAGAAATAACATACAATACAAGCATGCTTGGTGGTCTCAAACCACTCACACAAGTCCCCACCCTAGGGTTAAGGAGCCAAACATGCTATGATCCTTGAGGCAATGCACTTGTGCAATAACATGATGACATGAGGGATCTTAGGGTCAAAATTAGGGTCTTACAGATGCCCCTATTTAAGGTCATTCTAGCCGGAGATATGAAGGTTAAAATCTTCATCTCGACGAGATAGAATGGGCTTAAATAATAACAAAGAGATGAATTTTGGTCCCTAAGAGACCTCATGTTGCAAATGTATGCATGCGAAATAAAATCTTCATGGTGAATTATTGCCACGAAGGAAAGAAATCAGGAGAAATTGAAGGTCCATAGGAGTAACACACTCACTAGGGAGACAAAGACTCTGGGGGGAAATAAGGTGAAAATGCGTGAGCAGGTCACGACTTGAAAACTTGCTGGGAGACACGAAGGGATTCCACGAAAAGAAAGACTCGAGCTGACGCAAAGATGCATGTATTGGGGAATACGCCAATACATAATAATAATAATAATAATAATAATAATAATAATAATAATAATATCGTAATAATGCTAACAAACATATAAAAAGGAAAAACTGAAAGAAATAATAATAATAAATAAAATAAAATATAATATAATAAAAAAATAAAATCCTAATGTGCTAATGATTTAACAAATAGGAAAAGAAATAAAAAAAATTAAAAATATATTAGGATAATATAGAAAGTCAAAAAGGTCCTCCTTTAATTTTTAGATCATAAGATCTAGATGAAATAGAATTTGGCGAAGGACTAAGGTGAAGGTGGCCTACTGAAGTATGGTATACACTTAAAAAAATTCAGTTAGATGGGACAAAATATGATCAAAACTTGGAGTATGACAATTGCCCTTATTTAATTACCTTCAACATGATAGTATGAATGACTACAATTTTCATGACAAGAAATTAAATGCTCAAATTAAAGTTGGTAATTAGTGAAGTTAAGTTAGCTTGTCATAAGACAATGTAGCGCTATGTTAAACAATCGTAAGTGGACTAATGTAGTAGTCACACCTATCTGAGGTCGATCAATAAAAATATAGGCAAAGAACACAAGTTAGAGATCATGACTAGTAAGTCAAGCTCCACAAACTTGCCATGCCAAAACAAAAGGGGAAGGGCCTTGTATGGACTTTAGGTTATTCGCTTGACCAAGAAGCAACCTATCTTGGACACAAAACAACTCACTTGATCATGGATCAAGTTGAGTTTGATTTGGATCAAAAAAGGTTAAACCTCTCATTTGTCAAGACCAACCATAAGGCATTAGCTCATTGGCCAATGATGAAAAGAGTGGGATGAAGAAGAAAGGGAATGGAAAAGAAGACAAGTATCAAGTCCAATTGATCAATTGATCAAATGTGATACTTCAAATAAATTTTTTATGAATTTTTAAAGATCAATTGAGTTAACTGAAAATAAAAGAAAATAGAAATAAAGGAAAAATGTGCAGCCACAGGATGGACTTCATTAATTGACGTGGCAAGGAGAAACGATCCAGATGTGAGGGCGCAACGTGCAACCAAGTCAAACGCGTGGCATAATGATCCTTGAGGCAATGCACTTGTGCAATAACATGATGCCATGAGGGATCTTAGGGTCAAAATTAGGGTCTTACAGATGCCCCTATTTAAGGTCATTCTAGCCGGAGATATGAAGGTTAAAATCTTCATCTCGACGAGATAGAATGAGCTTAAATAATAACAAAGAGACGAATTTTGGTCCCTAAGAGACCTCATGTTGCAAATGTATGCATGCGAAATAAAATCTTCATGGTGAATTATTGCCACGAAGGAAAGAAATCAGGAGAAATTGAAGGTCCATAGGAGTAACACACTCACTAGGGAGACAAAGACTCTGGGGGGAAATAAGGTGAAAATGCGTGAGCAGGTCACGACTTGAAAACTTGCTGGGAGACACGAAGGGATTCCACGAAAAGAAAGACTCGAGCTGACGCAAAGATGCATGTATTGGGGAATACGCCAATACATAATAATAATAATAATAATAATAATAATAATAATAATAATAATATCGTAATAATGCTAACAAACATATAAAAAGGAAAAACTGAAAGAAATAATAATAATAAAAAAAATAAAATATAATATAATAAAAAAATAAAATCCTAATGTGCTAATGATTTAACAAATAGGAAAAGAAATAAAAAAAATTAAAAATATATTAGGATAATATAGAAAGTCAAAAAGGTCCTCCTTTAATTTTTAGATCATAAGATCTAGATGAAATAGAATTTGGCGAAGGACTAAGGTGAAGGTGGCCTACTGAAGTATGGTATACACTTAAAAAAATTCAGTTAGATGGGAAAAAATATGATCAAAACTTGGAGTATGACAATTGCCCTTATTTAATTACCTTCAGCATGATAGTATGAATGACTACAATTTTCATGTAATTGTGGTGGAAGATGATTAAATACGAGAGAACCCGAAATCGTGGTGGAAAAAATAAATTATATCACAACGGTTTTTAACCTAATCGTTGTTATAAGTAGAGCGTGCTATCCAAAATAATAAAAGACAAGAATGACGAGGTTGAGATTTGAACCAAGAACCTATAAATTATTTGTCATTATAAGTAGCATGTTATCTAACTTATAACCGCGATCTCTTGTCTGTTGTGGAAACCACCATACGTACAACCATACATAACAACGAACGTGCAACCATTATTATACGTGTTTCACATCCATTATATGTGTTTTCCGTAATAGTGATATTCCATTCAAATTTAATCTATGAACTAAGCATTTTTTTTCTTATTTAAATTGAGTAATGTTATTCCTACACCTCATTTCTTACACCAATATTTACACCAAAACACTGTTCACCGTATTTATACGACGCACAATGTTTTTTTTAAATAAAATAATATTTATAAAAGTAATTATTTTTTAAAATAAATTTATAATAAAAATATAATATTTATCATTAATCAATTTTATTATTGCATTAATCACAAAAATATATGTTATTTATCACATATTTTTCTTTTGATAAATTATTAACCGATTTTACTATTTTATTAATAAATAAAAAGTATAATATTAACCGACTTCTGACGTAAATTTATAATTAAATTATAAATTAATGTTAGAACTTGGTTAATAATTTTATTGATTAAGAAAGTAATAAAGTTGATTAATAAGATATAAAAAAATGTGATTAATAACATGTACGTGGTTAATGTAATAATATAATTGATTAATCTATATTTTTATTATTAAATAATTTATTAAAAAAACACTATAGTAAACCGTGTTTGATATAAGTATTGAGGTAAGAATACCATTATTCATTTAAATTATACGGTCTTTCAAGATTCTATTGTAGACACTAGGTCATTCAATAAAATAGGATCATAAATAATTCAGATTAATACTTTTGCATGTGAATGAAATTATTGTATACTAGTTGTTATATAAGAGAGAAAAGAGAATAAAGCATTAAGTGCCATAATATAAAAGGATTACTATTGTTGTTAATAATTAGACAAATGCAGAGTAGCATTTATTACACTTGGACTTGATATGGGTCTAGGTAGGTACACCGACAAAACCTCCATCTAACCAATGAATTTGGCGGCAACTTATACAAAATAAATCCTTCTTTTATTTCTTTTCATTTTTAAATTTTGTCTAACTCTACAAGTTTACACATTTATTCTATCAAATGATTTTATTTTTTTAAAATTAATTTATAAAATATCGTTTTATAAATATTTATTTAACATAATTGAATTGAATTTGAGATCCTAAGTATTTGTTTGTGTGATTAAAGTGAATAAAATAAACATAATAAATAATTAAGAATATTATAGATAAAAAAAATTATTTAAAAATTTATTAAATATATAAAAAGTTAAAAACTAGCAATAGAAAAAATAAAATGGAATAAAAGGACTAGATGTTGTTGGCATAAAATAGGGTGAAGAAGTAGAGCCCACAAATGGAATAAACAGGGTGTGATAGAGGTGGGAAGGATACATTTCACCATAATATTATCTCCACAAACAAAGCTACCAATGTTTTAGTAACCAACACGCACAGATTAACACACACAAACACAAACAGAGAGAGAGAGAGAAAGGAGACATTATTATACACCATCATGAGCAGAAGCTTCTTTCCCAATAGAAGTGGAAATGCCCTCCCTGTATCCACCACCGACGATGATGCAGCCGCAGCAGGAGGCATTCGCAGACGTCTATCAAGTTCCTCCCTCAACAACATCCCTGCAGCTGCTGCTAATTGGTCATTTCCCAGATCCAAGTCCCTCCCCTCCTCATTCTCATCCGTAGGTGATTCTATAAAAAACTGCTGGCTCTGGATATTCGCCTGGATCCTCTCCCGGAAACCTATCTTTGCAACAGATCTTGAAATGAACGAGCAGGAAACAAAGCACCTGGAATCCGCCGACAGAGGAAGTTGGAAGCATGTTTTCTACCGGATGCGTTCTGAGATCAGAAGAATCACCAATTCCGATCACTCTCATCTTCCTCAAACCTACACACCAAAGCCACAAACAATGATATAAAATTCATCACCATTCACCACCGAGTGCGAACCACTCTATAATACCCGCCACTGTTAATTATTTTTTTGAATGCATCTTCCAATAAATTAGTCTTAAGATCAGTTCATGCATCATTTCTTCGAATTCATAGCTTTTCTCCATAAAATTCCTTCTGTAATTGTGTAATATTCATTGTTGCCTTGTCCGTCATAAACGTGACAAAAAAAGGTTGTACGTAATTACTTTACGTATTATTGTTGTTATTCTATCTGTATAATAATAATAATAATAATATAACTAGGTTGTTTTGTGGATTGCAATATCATCAAATCAAATTAGTATGTATTTACCAGCTGTTTGGTGTCGGTGCTATAGCTGGCTTCGTTCAAAAAAACAAAACTTTAATTTTTGGTGGGGTTTGAATTTCATTGTGAAACAAGTTAAGTTAGACGGAAGAAACAAAGACAAAAAGAGGTAAACGAAGGCTGTCTTTGGACGGTTCCACCGCATAGTATAGCATAACACAGCACACTACTGTTATGATACTACATCACATGTTTCTGTCGGTGCATTACTTTCTTTTTTCTTTTCTTCCAGTTGTTATTAATATTAACATATTTAGATGTGCATGTTTTTGCATGTGCATTTACCAATTAAAACATACATTTATTCACAATGTTATTAAAGTGTACAAATAAACTTGACCAACAAAATAAGAGTACAAAAAAAGTATTAGAAGCTAAAAGTCAGTCCTATTTTGGACAGGTGTTTCAGTACTATGGAGGATGCAGGAGTACATAATACAACTTTCTAAGGAAAAATAAAATTCTAAAATATGTCTAAAAATTTTAAGACTAGGTTAGATTGAATATTATTATTAGAAATTAAATTTTAAATCATTTCTATATTTATTTAATAAATTAATTTGACATATACTAGTATTTTCAAATATACTCTAGATAAGGTTTTGTTCGAATTATTTTCCTCCCTTCGTTTATGTGGAATGATAAATTTGTCCATTCAATTATAAAATATTCAAACTATAAGATAAAATCTTTATTTTATCATATGAAATGAATTAAATTTCATTTCTTTTTTAAAGTTGGATATAAAAGGTTGTCAATATATTTAATATTTTTATATTATAATTTTTTTTAAGAATTTAATCGATATACACTGACAGTGTAAATATTTTTTACACGGTCAGTTAATCACAATCATTGATTTATTTAACATGTTTGACTTTTATTTTAACCATTTAAAAAATAATACAAATGGATGATTGTGATGTATTGACAGTGTAAAACTTTTTACACTGACAGTATATAACAATTAATCTCTTTTTTCAAATATATTTTTGAAATCATATTATTAACTATAAAATCGTATTTAATTACATTCGGTTGATGCCTAATAAATTACAACAATTTTCTATTAATTTATAATATAATCAACCGTATACCTTAAATGTATTAACCATTGAAGTTGTTTTGAAAAAGAAAATGGTGAAACTTATATAGAAATGATATTATTTGGGGTACTTATTATGATGCCTAAATAATAATAAAAAAATGATTATCATCCTTTTCATGGGTAGTTGACAGAGAGAGACATACAATCATGTGCGAAAAAGAATGAATGGCAGTGCCATCACCGACAGTTGTGCATTTATATTTTTGTTGTTTGAGAAAATATAGAAAGAATGTCTAAAATTCTTTTGTTGTTGAAATTTATACATCATTCAGTCAGAACTATTTTGACATACTAGCAGGGATATCATAAGTTAGACCTCTATGTGTTATATGATATCACCTAATTAACAACATAACATATAATGTTAAAAGTGACTAACAAAAATAGTGGTACGTTGAAAATATTAAATAAAAGTCTCCCGAATGTTTTCATGCCATTTTTTTATATAAATAAAATGCTACTATATTTGATTGACTTGTACTAATTAGATTATTTGAATAAACAACATTACATCACTCAAATTTTTTTAATGGGGAGTTATAAAATAAAAGTTGTGTTAGGCATCACACTCAATAAAAAATTTATTGAATTTCTATGATATTAGTCAGCTACGAAAATCACTACGCCAAAAAGGTTTTTTAACAGCGCATCTTAGACAGCGCTTTTAAAAATAAAAATAAAACACGGAAAATGTTCTAAAAAAATAATGAAAGCGCTGTCTAAGGGGGGGTCTTAGACAGCGCTTTTAGAAAGCGCTGTCTAAGACCCCCCTTAGACAGCGCTTTTAGAAAGCGCTTTTAAATATAGACCTTAGTCAGCGCTTTTGAGAAAGCGCTGTTTAAAGTCTTTCAATTAAAAAGAAAAGGATAATTTACCTAAGTCCAGTGTTACCCCATTCAAACCAAAACCTGCTTCAAGGCTCACCGTACTCCCTCTGTCTCCTTCGCGCCGGAATCGCCTCTGGCAGCGGCGGAGGGCATATCATCACTTTCGTTACACCATTAAGACCGTCTCTTCGTCCTCTATCACAAATCAACCTCAATGCCTCTCAATTTTCAGTCAAACATCCAAACCAAACCAAAATCAAATGAACCCTAACTCACTAAATCTTGAATTAAACGCGAGCAAAGGGAGATTCGGAGACCAAACCATAAGGGATTGGCTCCATGGACTACAAAATACACCATAGTAAGGAGAATCGATCGAGAAAAATGGAATTTCACCAACCTGTAAGACGGCGGAGTGGCCCGGTGAAAATTGAATTCAGAGCGAACGAACATGAAGATGAAGGCGCCTTCAGGTAATCTTCAGAATCCCCTCCTTCTTCCCTTTGATTCTTCTATTTTGTGCGATGCTTCTTCCTTCTTCTCCTCTTCGCGTGTGCTTCTGTGATTGTTGTGTATGATGAAAGATTCATTGAAACTCTGTTACGTGAATTCTTGTGTGCGTCGCGTGTGAACAAATGCTCTGTGTGAATCGTTGTGTGGAGACGAATCCTAGATCAAGCATAATTGCAGCTTCGATGTGAAGCTCCAATGGCTTCCTAATGGACCTTTGTGCAAGGTTAGAAGGGAGAGAAAAATGGTGAATAGAGGTTATGATAGTGATGAGTGAGCTTTGAGAATTGTTCCTTTTTGATTGAAGAGTGATGTATGTTTATATAGTTTGGAAGCCGTAATCGAGTCGGGTAGCTCGGGTAGAATGGTTAAGGCAGGTTAAATTTCAGTTAGATTTGAAGAGTATGGTTGTTGGGAATGATTTTAACACTGTTAATTTCTGTTAAATAGTTTGTTAAGGATCTATTCATTTTTTGACAGAGCAATTGCACTTGGGGTTGGTTACGGGATGCGATTAAGTTTGTGAATCAGAAGGAAAATAGATTGGTTATGTTGATTTGGACTAAAACAGGTTATTGAAAAGAAACTGATTATAGTTCTGAAACCTGGATTGTGAGTTGGGTTAATTTCTAAAATCGTTTTCTCTTACTGTGACTTTCAGGTTTTAGTTGCCTAGTTATTCGCAGCTTTGGATTTTTCTGCTATGCATATGCTGCTGTTGGGCATTGCCTTGCTTGAATATTTGAAATCGATTTCTGGAACTGCTGTTGGATTATTGATGCAAGATTATGGATGTTGGCTTTCGATGAAGTTAGTTTTAGTTGAGTTATCAGTTAAATTTGGTTGATCTATTTTTACTTCTGTTAGCAGGTTTGGATATGTTATGACTTTCATGTGCTGTGGAGCTTTTGGAGGTGTCCTGTTAATAGAGAAAAGGTTAGAGTGAAATTGCTAAGTTGTTGGTTAGACTCACTTGTTAGAATTTGAAAACAATTACAGTTTGGATGTGATTAAAGGAAAAAGTTAGAAATTATTTGCAAGCTTGGTCTGGACTTAGCAATTATTTGGAAGTTATGTGTTAGTTAACAGTTAGCAAATCAAGAGAAAGTTAGTGGAGAGTTTTAACAGTATTAAAATTTGTTGGAGGTTGTTAGTGAACTGAATTTAGAATTGAATTAAAGCTGAATTTGCCATTATAATTTCAGTTGTTTTGATTATAAGTTATATGTGATAATGCATGATTTAATTATATTTTTGTTTTCAATTGCTTTGATTATAAGTTATATCTGATAATGCATGATTTCTTTATTTTTTTGTTTTCAATTGCTTTGATTATAAGTTATATCTGATAATGCATGATTTCGTTATATTTTTGTTTTCAATTGCTTTGATTATAAGTTATATCTGATAATGCATGATTTCTTTATTTTTTTGTTTTCAATTGCTTTGATTATAAGTTATATTTGATATTTGATGGTTTCCTTGGTTTATTACAGGTTAGACATGGCTGATGACCAACATGAGGAAGTTAGTAAAAAAGTATCCGCGGAAGAAGAAATTCGAAGAGGCATCACAGTAATGAGAAGGGTGGTCCAAGGAAGATCTCGAGGCATCATACTAGATGTCTAATGAGCAACCCGATGATACTAAGGGCATACTTAGTCGGGCATTAGATGTCCCTGAGTATTCTGGTCGGGTGAGGGGTAAGGGATTTGGAGTCACTCCGACCTCCCTGAGTATTAAAAAGGAAAGGCTCCTAGTAATCGGGAGCTTCATGCAAGATTGGAAGCCATGCAAGCTGAGCTTGATGCATTGAGGAGAGAAAGAGAGGCTAGCGCCTCAACAGTATACAGAGATGCTTCGGACAAAGACAGTATCAACTGTACCTTTCAGCCGAAAATTCCAGAGGTAATTACATATAATTGTCTTAAATTGAACTATTTGCTTAAATTATGTATTTGACATATATACACATTAACGATTTCTTGT
The DNA here is from genome assembly GCF_024323335.1 of Lathyrus oleraceus. NCBI lineage: Eukaryota > Viridiplantae > Streptophyta > Magnoliopsida > Fabales > Fabaceae > Lathyrus > Lathyrus oleraceus. The sequence continues at coordinate 611,811 of NC_066580.1, forward strand.
TATTATTGGTTTTAGGGCATTTCCCATTGTCAGCTGTATTTGTCGTCACCATACTATCGGATGGTTGGCAAGGGAAAAGTGCATAACGTTAGCGGAGTATTACTCCACACTAGAGAGCTCCCTGCTGGATGTTTGAAGGTATCAGTTGATATTGCAGTTGAGCCGAATGCAGCATTACCATATCCTAGCGATGATTCGGATGCAACAACGGTGCACGAAGCAGTAGGTTCGTTTGTTGCATGGCCGACAAACCTCATATGCGTAGGATATGAGGTATGCTTAAAACTTATGTTAACTTTAATGTGTATATTCAAAGTTTAAAATTTATGATTAAAATTTTACTTACATATTTTCCTTGGTTATGTTAAATAGACTCCCACAAAATCCAAATCAAAAGATAATGCGATTCCACGGCATACCGAGTCCACGGTTTCAAGAAAAGAGGTAATATACAATTATATGACATATATTCATGGAAGTTGTTACATTCTTAATTTGATCTAACTATTTATATGACATGTAGCTTCAAGAAAATGAGGTTAGCAATGCCTCCGCACAACAAAAAAAGGAGGTTAGCAACGCCTCCGCACGGGTAAAAAGTTCTGGTGCTAAGAAGACCGTAGCTAGGAAAAAACCTACCACCAAGTATAGGTCGTGCCTCAGGACATTTCTAGAGATGACCGATATACCGACCGGAGGTGTTCGGACTGTACATATGGAGGTAGGGATTTTCGGCTTTGATTACGACCAAATGATTGGTAATGAAGACTTCATGCAAATTTTTAGTCATGAAGAAATCGGCGTCACCGTTGTCAATACATATATTAGGAAATGATCTTGACTCGTTAGGAAATGATTGGACAACATACCCGGATATGAAGGTCCTAATTGACACGTAAGTGAGAATGTTCAAAAATTTTCTTAGTTTATGTGAATTGTTCTAATTGCTTCATTTTTATTTTATTAGCGTCCTACAAGCTTTTCGGGCCCAACGAGATATCCAAACCTCAAGGAGGGGCGCCAACTCCATTACATGGATTAAAGTGGCGGTATATTTTTAATTACCACATTTTTTATTATATTAGTGATGACACTTGATAAAACTTAGGATTTATAATCCATATTTTTTTTTCATATGTAGTGTCCTCAACAACGTAATCAAATAGATTGCGGGTATTTCATGTTGAGGTTTATGCGAGATACTCTTGCTTTGGGCCGATTAAAGATTCCCACCGATGTATGTATTTCTAACTTATGAGTTATTTTTATATTTACACATATCTCATATAATTAAATAGTTGAAATTAATTCAAAATATGTTATATTATTATGTAGTACTTTGATGAATTCAAGTGTGCATTTTATACAAAGGATCAAGTGGACGAAATCAAAGAGGAGTGGTGTCAATTCATGATAAAGCTCAATGTTTGTTCATAAATTTGTGTAATTAATGTGTACATTTGTAGTATATGTTATGACTTGTAAATGTGTACATAAATTTGTATATATTTTGATACATTTAAGGCAAAATTGGTTTGAATTGGTATATATATATATTTGTTAGCCAAAAATTGGTAGAAAAAAGGCCAAAATGGCATATATAAAATGTGATAATTGTCTGTCAAAATCTGGTTGAAAACAGGTAGAAATTCTGGTTTATAAACCTGGAAAAAATGTGGTTTAAAACAAAAGCTTCAAAAAATTTCGTATACCTTAGACAGCGCTTTTGTAAAAAGCGCTGTCTAAGGGGGGGATTAGAAAGCGCTTTAGGCAAAAGCGCTGTCTAACGGGGGGGCTTAGACAGCGCTTTTTGAAAAGCGCTGTCTAAGGTATACCTAAAAAAATTAAAATAGGAGGGTCTTAGAAAACGCTTTTGGCCAAAACTGTTAGATTCGACAAGATCAATAGTTAATAGTTATCAAGGAATTAATATATTTTATAAGTCTGAGTAAGTTAAAGAATGTTTCGACAAACCCTATTGAGACTTAGTCAGATATGTTTGAAGGTAGTTGAGAAGCTCGAAACACGTTAAAAGACAATTATCAGCACGACGTCTTGTTTCTTGACAGTTACATCTTCAAAAACACGTGGAAACAAGTCAGAACGCAGAGGTTCGAGTAATGGAATACATGTCTCGTCCTTTGGAAAATAACCATTGTCGACGGTTATCCTTAGAATAGTATAAGTAGCAGGCTCATACATTAAAGTAAAAGGTCGCAAAATTCATATATTTCTCTATAGAATTGAATTATCTAATTTGTGAGAAATATATACTAGTATATGTCCTTTTTTTTATTTGTCTTGATATTTTTTTAATGTCATTTACTTCATGTCCTTCTTTCCATGTTATTTTGAGTCATACCTTGTACTCTCTCTTTCCATGCTACTATAGTGTTAGTTTTATCTTACATACATTAGTGATAGTTTTACTATTTTGTTTTAATAAAATAGAATTATTGCTAAATTTAGAAATGTATCTTCAAACATATCAAAATTATTTTCAATTTTTCAAATTTTTAGAGATGCAACATGCATTTCAAAGGATGGAAAGAGTTCAAATTCTCTTTTCTGCATCACTAGTTCTTCCGTGGTAACTTCACTCTCTTTTACATCTTTTCATCTTCAAAATAAATAAACAAAATGAGAGAAAAAATTTAAATTTAATTATTTCATAAATAATAAGTTGTGAGACATACTTTTTAATAAATAAATTAAATTCCACTATTTTGTCGAAACACTAAATTTAACAAATAAAACAAGTCAAATACTTTATCCAAACAATCAAAAAATTTAGAATGAAGAAAATTTAAATGAATTGTGAGTTGAGGCGCTGAAAAAATGCACACACTTGAAGATTGTGACATGCATTTGGCATTTTTATGTTAGTTATTATTATATTAATTATAATTTAGTTAGAAAATGTTAGTATCATGAAAAAGGATGAATATAATAGCAAAAAAACTATAACATGTTTCCATTGTCACTTGATGTGCTCCTACAGAAACCAAATACGCTTCTCAGTTGAGGCAATACATAATGTTTTTGTGTGTGAAACTTTACATGCGAAAAATCAAAATCCTTCTACTATAAACAGAATGCCCCTATATAAAAAGCAGAGATAAATAACAGACCAACTCAAAATAGCTGCAAGAATTAGTTTACACAGATACAGACACAATACAACACAATTATCACACTTGATGAGTGCTCGCTCATGCAGGAGCATCCACAATCCCCAGTTTTTTTTATGCTTCCTCTTTCTGGCTTTTCTGTATACAACCTGCCAAAATACAAGACAGGCCATGTAAACATCCAAAGAGTAACACACAAATTACCCACAGTATCCATAAAGGGCACTGAATAGTCTTACACTCTATTTTGGGTGCATGGAACCATTAATGACTCATCCTTTTAATAGGTTTCATGGACCTTAATCAGAAGTAAATACAGGGCAAAGTTCTGTTTTTTCCAAAGCCAAAGAATTACCTGCACATAATGAGCACAACTAAAAGCTACTAGGTGCATCCCTCATGCTCAAATTCAAACTGTTGCGCATAGTCCTCCTACCAACCCCAACATTGCCTTTTTGCATCATGGCAGAAAATTCACCATAATCAATCCTTCCATCCTAAAACAAAAGATATAACCAGAACCATGAAGCATATCAGCACAAGGGGATGAAGGGACTCAACTCAATTAAATATTGGAATGCAAGAATTAAACATACTAGTCAGTCAGATCATTAGAATTTAGGCATTTGATAAGTAGTGGAGAGTGGAGACAATACTATTAACATACTTTTTCCACAAATCATTCAAGTTAGGTTCAAAATTAAAACCAATGCAAAGTTCATAAAGTAGAGAAATTGTGAAACTAAAAGCTCAGTCTTTCCAGGAGGATAAATATATAAACTGTAAGGTCTTCTAATAGCCTATAGGGATTTCCCATGTCAATGTATAGCACAAGTGTAAATGACTTACGTTATCTTGATCAACTTCCTTGATAATATCTTCAAGAAAAACATCAGTCATGTTATGTTCTGCACAAGCTTGTTGAAGTTCATCAACTGTAATATAACCACTTCCATCCTTGTCAAAATATCGGAATGCTGCAACAAGATGCTCCTCACGCTCCAGTTTGTTGAGATGAACTGTTGCAGCAATAAACTCCCCATAATCTATAGTTCCACTGTTGTCCACGTCAGCCTGAAACAGCTCAAACATTTCAGCTCAACAGAAGATAATCAGAATTGATTTAACATGAATATAAGTCCCTGGTTTTCTATATCACATTTAGACACTTTTCACTAATGTCCAATGTCAACTCCAATGTCAAAATGACAAGTTACCAGCAAACCCGTCTGATCAATTCAAGCAAAGTATAGCCTAGCGCATCTTTACCAAAGATAGGTGATGTGGTAATAAAGAAAAAGAGGTATTTATAAGAGAATGACTCATAAGAATCCAGATTCAAGAGTCTTGAATGGACACTTGTTCAAAAGTGAATAGACTCAAGTAAAAGAAGATGGTGCAGAAATCCATATAGCTCTTCATGACTCAAGTTTCTGTTATGGTGAAGATCCCACTTATTTCCAATAATAAAAACTAAAAGCCATGGTACAAATATCCATATACCACTCCCATGTGTCACCCACAAGCATTCTTTTTCTAGCATAATAAATAATCAATGAATGATAAAAGATATTTAATCCCAGTATATGAACAGAGAAAGCATCCCTATGTTAGTACATAAAATAAAGAAGAAGAAGAAGAAGAAGAAGAAAGACATATGACATATTAAAGAGAAGTATAACAGAGTGAGTAAAACATTGTGTGATATCTACTTATTTCAAAACCATGGATGTTTTTAACAGAGTGAAAGACGAAGAATACAATAGAAACTCACAAAGAGTAAATATATAACAAAATTAAAATATGATTTCCAAAAAGAATGGGAGCACATAAGAAATTACAGAAAAATTATATTTTTAACAGAACTAAGTCAGTAACCCCTTACCGCTTCCATAAGATCACGTATTTCTGTATCCTTAAGGGTAGACCCATATCTTCTTAGACCAGCTTTGAGTTCATCAAAAGTGATTGCACCACTGCTATCAGTATCCATAGCCTGAAACATTTCTCTCAAACCAGCAATTTCCTCCTCCGATAGACTTTCAGCAATCACCTAAGAAAATACCATAACAGCAACCATGTCAAACAACTATAACTAAAGTTACTTAGTTTGTTTCATACCAAAAATAATGGCACTTCATGTATTATTAATTTGGAAATAGTTTGAATACAATTGAATGTATACAACAAGGTTACTTAATTTGACAATCAAGAAGTGCATGATAGTATATTGCCACAAAGGCAACAGCGGCACTTCGTATATTATATATGAAGATGCATTATCTTTATTTGTAAAAAATGCATGATCCTCATTCATACATAAATTAATTTTCATGCAATTGTTAGCTTTACTTACCCGCAAAGCCATCTTCTTTAGCTTATTCATTGCAGAAAACTGTTTGAGACGAGAAAGAACAGCAGGATCCAATGCTCTGTCAGGGGCAACGCCATTTTCACATATCCAAGGATGACCTGAACAAGCACAACAAGTAATGTCCCTTGATCTACAAAATAGATGCCATTACATATAATAATGCAGACAATCACACTGTACGAAACTTTGGAAGTTTGAACAGTTCAAGAAGAGCCACACTCTAGCGCTCAGAGTCACTATTATTCATACATATAATAACATCCACTGAATAGTCATAGTGACTAATCTAAAAAAGGATTAAAACGCATCTATTCTATTCATGTAGGGATTATCCTTGTTTATATAGCTAGTGCAATAGAAAAAAGAACGAACATACATAAAACTTCATGGGCAGTCAAGCGATCTGCAGGCCGAGAACACAGCATCTTTCTAATAAGATCTTTCCCACTATTCGATATTAAAGGCCACGGATCCGATTCAAAATCTATCTGTCCCTTCAAGACTGCGTCAAATATACCTTGCTGGGTCTCTGAGCTCCAAAACAACAAAACTCTGAGTACATGCCACACATGCATCGCAAATAATCAAAAGAGCGTTCGTAGTGAGACACATACCTGCCCAAAACGGTGGCACACCACTGAGCAATATATAAAGTATGACACCGGCGGTCCACACATCTGCTTCGGGCCCATAATGCTTGAGGAGAACCTCAGGAGCCACATAGTATGGGCTGCCAACTACATCCGTGAAAACTTGACCTGAGGCAATAAGGATTAAATGAAGATAGAAAGCAAACAGAATGTTCTCTAATTAATATAGTAACTAGTAAGAATCTAGCAAATTTGGAAGCAAACATACATGATATAATAAAAATAAAAGTAAAGTTATTGTGTTTAAAAAAAAGGTAAAAAAAGAAGAAAGAGGTAGTAGTAGTAGTAAGAACCTGGTTTGAAGAAAACGGAGAGGCCAAAGTCAATGGCTTTAAGAGAGAAATCATCGTCTTTATTGACCAAGAGAAAGTTTTCAGGTTTGAGATCTCTATGCATAACCCCAAGAGAATGACAAGCTTCGACAACGCCAACGATAATTTTGGTCAACTCAGCGGCCTTCCTCTCGGTATAATGACCTCTCTGGATAATCCGATCAAACAGCTCACCTCCGGAACAAAGCTCCATAACAATATGGACATAAAGCGAATCCTCGTAAGCACCCTTGATGGTAACAATATTCTTATGACCGGCCAAATGATGCATAATCTGAATCTCCCTCCTGACATCCTCGACATCCTCTTTGGAAATAAGTTTCCTCTTGGAAATAGATTTGCAAGCATACTCAATAGAGGTGGAATTGTCAAGAGCCAGAAAAGTAGTACCGAATTGACCTTGACCGAGCTTTCGGCCAAGAGTATATATATCACGTATGTTGGGAGTCTTATGGCCCAAGACATAATAAGTCTGGTTATCGGCGGTTCGACGCATGGCGGTGGAGGTGAAGTTGAAGGGTGGTGGTGGACGATTGACTCTGGGTGAATCACGTTTGGAATTGGAATTGGAATTGTCTGATTCGGGCTGTGGGAAGCCCTCGATATATTTTCCTTTCAAAGATCCACGGCATGTATTGCCCATCAAACAATTATTATTATCTTTATATATAAAAAGAATAATAATAAATATCTATCATCCCCTTTCTCTCTTTATCTCTTCTTCGTCATAAACTGACCAAAACAAAAACAAAACAAATCAAACATTCAATACAAACACATGTTGCTATGCTAGAAACGAAGATCAAATCACGTTCATTAATGAATGAATAATAAAAATCCATAGGCTTGTGCGTACCGGAAGGAGGGAAGGAAAATTGGTTTCTTCTCCGGTGAGTCCGATAGATCTCCACAAAGTTAGTTTGGGAGGAAAATAATTATAATAATTGATTAGTTGTTAATTATAGTTTCTATATTTTTAATGGTTTCTACCGAGAAACATCGAAAGTCAGTGGTGACCAGCTTGTACCATTTTCTCAAATCAATAACGCGCCTTTGCATTTCATCTTCTATTTTTGGCTTTTTCTTATTGGGCTGGGCCCTATTCTAAATGCTACTCTCGACAAAATATATCTTATATACCCCCTTCCATTTAACAATAATAATAATAGGTCAAATGCTTCGTTTCACTCTAAATGCATTCACACGTCCTCAGGATCATTTCAACTTGTTAGGTCACTATCTTTGGTGTTGTTCTTCCACGTAATGGATACATGGCATTCATCGAGTATTCAACAATGCTAAATTTTAACTATTCAATTTGTCGAATTACTAGTATTTTATTTATGAAGTGTTGAAAACCATGACAATTTTTGACCCAAATTCTTTTTTTAAAAACCGTTAGATAAAAAAAAAAGAGATTTAGGAGAGTTTGTGTGGATAGGAGTAACAAGTGGAAGGAAGGAAGATTCCTCCAATATGGATCCAACCTTTATTTCGTTTTGCTGCCTTCATGCTATTTTTTATTTATTTGACTACACCTTTGACTTTGACATATGCAAACTTTTCTTTTCTTTTGTCTGCATACATTTCTCATTTTCTAGTGTTTCGCCACTTTACTCTTGTTCATACCTCTTACTTAACTAACCCGCCTACCAAACGCACCACAAAGGACAAGTCCCACGCTTTGGAAACCATTTACACAACAACTTTTCACTGATTAACATATTTCACAAGGAAGTTTAATAATGTCGATAGCATTCTTGATTAAATATTTTTCAAATTAGGATGCTTCTAACTGCATACTATCTATTGTTACTTCATTAATCATGACTAATTGTTTAGAAATTAGTTATATTGTACTTAAGCACTCATTGTTAGCTGAGACATTTTTAGTGAGAAAAGAAAAAAATAAAATGAATAATAAGGATTATTGTTATTGAATGTGTTGTATTAAAACTGAATTACAATTATCTATTTATATACAATTAAATGACTTGATTAGCGAGTAATAAATTTTAACCCTAACTAACTTACACTTGGATCACATCTTGGATTATATCACAACATACACCATTTATAATCCAAGTTGTCAAACACAAATCAATCATAATAAATCTGAACTATTCCTAATTTCTTTCTCAACGTTAAAAATCTGTCGATCTTCAATCATTTGGTGAAAATGTCAGTCAGATATGCTTCACTTGAGCAATGTCTCACTTCAAGTTCATCCTGAATTACCATTTTCCTTAGGAAATGAAACATAGTCTCAATGTGTTCACTCCTTCCATGCAGAACTAAATTCTTTGCAAGATTAATGACTGACTTGTTGTCGATCTACAACACCAGAGGTTTCTTCACTTCGACCTCATCTCTTCCAGCACATATTTGATCCAAATTGCTTAACACGCAACATAGGATCATATTATATATTCAACCTCACATGATGATAATGTCACCACAATATTGGTTTCTCGAGCACCATTAGATTGAAGAACCAAATACTTGAAAGAAATAACCAATTGTGCTTCTTTGATCTTCCTTATCTCCACACTAATCAGCATTTGAATAGCAAGTAACCATAACTTCTTTGCTTTCAGAGTCTCGTCGAAATAGAATTACATAGTTTATTAGTCATTTTAAGTATCTCAGGATTCTTCTTGCAAACTTCATGTCTGATGATGCTTGTCGTGGCTATATATAAAATATACTGTCGGGTACTTGACTGCAAGTGCACAGTCTAGTCGCTTTAGTTTTAAAAGATATCGATCCCACAGGGACCTATGGTCAAATTAGTGCTACTAACGTCACTATGTTTAGCTAAGGGAATTGATTGGTAGAGGTTCGGGGGTAATATAGTAAATCTAAGGGGAATTTTCGATTTTAAGAAAGAATTAATGGAAGGAATCAGTATGCAGCGCATTAATCGTCAGGGATTCGATAAGTCATCGGTGAATAGTTTAAATGCCAAATATCTCTCAGTAGAAAATGTTTATTTAAAAGACTTTATCTCACACTCTCGTGGTTGTTGATTTGGCCTATAACTTTAAGTCAGAATGTACGCTCTCGCTGTCCCATTTGAAGTCAAAATTACTTTTTGAAAATAAATAAGTTCTAATTGTTTTTAAAGTGCTCTCGCTGTTTTTAAACTCAATGCCTATTTTTTACTATCCAGCTTGAGCCTCACGCTCTCGCGATTGTTGGTTCTCACCTTAGTTAATTTTCCACTCTCGTGGCAAAATTGTATTAAATAGCTTTTCACGCTTTTGTGATAAAGTTAATTAAATTTAGATTAAAAACTTCAGCCTAAAAGGTTATTTGAGAAAAAGGGTTTTCACCGGTTATTATTAAATCCCATCAAATTAAGTTGCTACATACCGATACCGGTAGTTTAGTCGGACATATTAAATAAAACAAACGCAAGGCATAAACAGATCAACATTGCGGAAAACATGCTTATAACAATAAATGGGCAGTAACAATAATAATTCAATAAAAACCTGGAGATCGAAGTACAGAGTATAACGATTCTTGGAGCACTTGAGCAGTATTCCACAAGTCGGTAGGCTTTGCTTCTTCAATACAGATTACTACTAAAATTAAATAAAGTGTAATAGTTCCCTAGTGTAGGAAACTACTACTATGGCTAACTGGAAAACTAACTGGAAAAAGGGAAACTATAAAAAGAATGGCGAATACAATAAGGCAACGGAAACAAGGTTGCTGGAAAGAAAGAAAAATTGCTGAAAGCTAGAAAGCTGAAAATTAAATTGCAGAGCGTAAATATCAAAGTAGGCGTCCCCACAATTTTTCCCATTTGAGTCCTTTATATAGTGTCCATTAGGTCTTGGTAGTTGAGAAAATCAAGGAAGATTTGGTCTTGAGAGAGGAATCCGTGGGAAAAGTTTGTTGAAGGAGATTTAGGCACGTTTGGGTGCCTGTTGCTGACTGTTTCAAAGCGCACTTTGTGGCCGCGTGACGCTCGTCATGGGCCTGTGACGGTCGTCACAGTCTGGGTCGTGACGAGCGTCATGAATGTGTGGCGATCGTCACATCAGCAAAATCTGCATAATCTGTTTTTCTGGTTTTTCTGTGCTTTTTCACTTGTTTCTTATTCTTTTTCTTCCTTTTCTTCATTTTGCTCTTTAGTGCATGGAGATTCAAATATCTGCAAAAACAACACGAATACTTGCGCAATAATCGGGATATTAATCGAAATGATATGATCTTTGGGTGTAAATTAAGGCAATTATCTGATGTGTTTTCGTGTTATCAAACTCCCCTAAACTTGAATCTTTGCTTGTCCTCAAGCAAACACAATTTGAAAAATAAAGTAAATGCGAATACATTACCCGTTCATACGTGGTTGTCAGGTGGATTGTTGGGATGTCCGATATTGAGTAAAACACCAAAGATACTGTGATGACAAGAGCTTTCAGCTTTGGCATAGATCTCTCCTTTACACAAGCCAGTTCAAATCATGCTATTATAGCTCGACCTAGTGTCTCTGATTCTATTTCACCCGGTTTCGTTCTGGCGTAATCCATTAAGCCATTTGCCTCCGCACGCACTTAGTGAAGTAGTCGGTTAGTGACTTTGATCCTTTTCTTAGCACGGGGGTCTGGTACACTTAGTGTGGTACCCCTTTTTATATCCCCTTTTTGAAGGTTGTGGGGGATCGAACCGTAATTCGCCCTACCAAGTCCAGTACCAGGTACCTCTGGACCAACCAACTGGGTTTTCTATTCCTTCTTTTTGCATAACTTTGCAACCTTTTGTATGGTTCTTTTATCAATTTCTTGATAGAAATTGTATGAAGGAGTTTCTTGATTTGTAGGCATCAAACACTTATATTCATCGGCTCTCCACGTGGTTTGCGCTTGAGACGGTGCTGACTGCTAGTACAAACTACTAGGGGTTAATCTAGAATGGAGACTTAAGGTGTCGGTATAATTGTTATTCAAACTGATCTCGTAGAAATAAAGGATCTAGGGTGTCGGGACAGTATCAATCTTGTTAGATCTTTCTCAGTTTTCCTGACAAAGCCTCTGTGGGACAACCTATGTACTTGTAGGGTATGCATTTAATCTTTAGGAAAAAAATTTGTTATGCCAAAATATGTGTAAATGATTGAAAAAGACAAGCAAAATTTTTTGTATTGGCTGAAAATATTAGCAATAGAAACAAATAGAGGAGTGATAAGGATTTCCTCCCATATTTAAACAATGCATTGTCCTCAATGCGACAGTATACATAAGTAAAAAGGAAAGAAACAAAAATCACTGCTCATCATTTCGCGGCTGGCTTCTTCGTGCTCTGGCTCTTGCTCTTGCGCACTCACCTCGTTCTCGCTGGGTAGAATCCAATCCTACGTGCTGAGTGTACTCCTGGATGGCATCTACGCGATAAGTCAGGGCACTCATCTGGTCTAAAAGTTTCGCCATCCCCTGATCATGCCAGTGAGCATAATCGTGCTGATCCCGCTACATTTGTTGGATCGCTTGCATCATTTCTGTTTGACAGTCTTCCATTATTTGGTTGTGTCTCAACATCTCGGCGTAGATGTTTTCCATGGAGGTAGGTCTTCGTTCGCTTCTTCGTTGTCCTCGGGAGGAGGTCTCTGTAGCGTGCTCTTAAGGTGGTTGACGCATGCTTCTGTCAAGCTCCTCTTCGACTTCATCTGTACCATTACAGGATTTCCATCATTTGGCTCGGGGGCCTCCAGATCAAAAGTCCAATTTGTCATTTCTCTTGGATCTGTGTGGTTCCCGTTGGGCATGATGATGCTTCGTACTGTCTTGTTTCTGACAACAGGATGATACTTCCCATCATCTCTTACTTTGATTAGGTGTGAGGCACGACAGTAGTCGATGTCGAGGAGTTCTGCTTCCAGGGCTGGCAAGTTGGCTAGCCTATCTCCCAGGTTCAAGCCTAATGCTATGGAGGTGATAATTCCCCCACAACAAAACGCATGGCTGCCTCTCATGCAAGCAACCTGGATGTTGGCTAGTAGGAAAGGAGTAACATTGAACGCAATTTGGGAAAACACACAGTGGAGAAGGAAAAGTTCCTTGGAGTTTACCTTGTGGTTGTTGACTCTTCCAAACACTGTGTGCCCCAGGACTCGGTGAAAGTATCTAATGGCTGGGTTGTGGATATATGTTGCGTTAAGCGTATCCCAGCTCGTTGCATTCATGTTGGTGAGGTTGTGCCAAACTTAGAATGCTATCTCTGACCATCCTTCTGGGATGCAGCAATGGATTCCTTCTCCATGTCGGAAACCAAGCATTCTCGCTATCAGGGTTTGATTAAGGGAATACTCGGTGCCGAACATTCTAAATGTGGCTACACCTGTGAGATATTGGGTAGCGCCAGGTGGAGTGATGTATGAGTAGGAACTTAGAAATTCCAGGGTCAGCGCTTCGTAGGTTGGCTACGGTGTGGTACAAAGTTGTGTCAAGCTGGAGGCAACGAGCATCCATTCCACACCCTCCAAAAGTCCTAACTCCCTTAGGCATTCATGATCCACATACCTCGTGGCTTGAACAAAGCGTTGGTAGAACTTGAGGTAGTTGCTTCTTTGGCGTTCGCCGGCTTCTCCATCACGGAATGTGACGGTTGATAGGTCGGGAGTGCCTCTTTCTTGACGGGCCATTGATGAGTTGTATGAAGCTTTTGGTGTTGGTTGGTGAGGTGGAATATTTGTGAGTTACACGCTTGAAGAAAATTGTGAAGAATTTAATAGATGATGATCAGAATATAAAAGAGTGATAATTGGTGAGGAAAAAGGGAGAAAGAGCGCCTGCATTTATAGGCGAGCTCTCTGGAATTCGTGACGGTCGTCACAGGGGTGTGACGGTCGTCACGCGCAACGGATGCGTAACGGTCGTCTGCGACGGTCATATGCTCGTAACAGTCACTTTCATGTGTGTGATGATCGTTCCAGATTCATGACGGTCGTCACGTCTGTGAGACGGACGTCACCCTATAGTGACGGTCGTCACACACTGAATTCAAAATTTTCCTCTAACACAGGTTTCAGCAGAATTTGATAACTAAGCAATTGAATTTTAAAGCATAGATGCAATAAATAAATAAATAAATGAATAAGCAGAAATAAATGAATAACAATTGAATTAATAAATTGAAATTAAATGTAACATAGGAAAAAAATAGTAACGATAACATAGCAAACAAAAGTAATAAAGTAATTAAACAAAACTGATGGAGGAACCGGTTCATCAATGTTATAGTAGTTAGGAGGTGTTTCAGGGTCAGATTCTTCCATATGGATAGGGTCATTGATATACTCATATTTGGGCGGTGTCTCGGGAAGTGAAGGTGGATCAATAGGGTGTTCATCTAAGTCATAAAGCCAGTTATTTCGGTTGTGAACACTCGTTCTCTCATGGTTATGCAAGGTGAATAGTCGAACCACTTCGTTACTGATTAGATAATCAAAGGTATTTGTTCCAATGTTTCCTATGATTTTGCGGTTAAAGCAAAATTCGATATCCATTGGTCGGATGTTTCCAAAAGGTACAAGCTCATAAAGTGGGCGTACAAGTCCGATGGCGTCTGCTATCATGGTTACTAGGCCACCTATGATTATTGGGGTACGGTTATTCTTAGCAAGGTGGACAAATATTTCCATCATGAATGTCACTATATTGACGTGTCGACCTTGATCGACACATAGCAAGATGAAGAGTTCATCGCGGGACACTAAGGTGTTATTCTCTTCCTTACCAAATAAGGTGTGGGCTAGTATTTTATGAAAGTATCGGATAACAGGGGTTATGGATCTTTTGTGAGTGCATCTCATTCGGGTATGGGTTGGATTCTCCGGATATGCTACCCCAAAAGTCATCAAGATCAATGTCATCGATAAGGTCCTCCTGGCGGGTAGTAAAAACGAAAGGGCCACTAGGAAATCCTAGGAGGTCAGCAAGGTCTCGACGGGTGTAGGTGAAGTCCATGCTAAATAGCCTAAAGGATATCAACCCTTTGTTAAGTCCGTAACCATGCTCAGGGATGTATACAAGGGAACTCAGGAATTCTAAGGTTAGTTCACGGTACGTGACAAACCGTCTCTTAATGGTTGCGTTCTCCCACCCAAGCTGGTTAAACATATATAGGATGCTATCTCGGATGCCTAATTTATCCATGGTCAGTCCATCATAATATATGGTCAATGCCATATCCTTCCGGCTAGATAATCATACCGCCTTCTTTGAACTCTGCCTCTGAAAACTGTCTCTACTTGTTGCATGATGAAAGTAAGTAACTCGATGAATTCCAGTAGATACTAGCATTAAGTCAGTAATGGTTATTAAAGAAAAATATGGATTAAGAAAAAATGGATAGAGAGAAAAATTGACATTAATAAAACAGGAAATATTCGCTATGTTTTACGTCGAAAGCGCGGCGACTCAAGAGTGTAAGTACTCATGGTGGTTCTTTTGAGGATGAATCCTCGGTCAAACTTTTAATTATCCTTGATTTCCATGGCCACTTATCAATCCATCTCTCATATCCGTCGCCTTTTCTTCTTTTTCTTCTGCGAGGTAGTTTATCCTTCTGGACTTGTGGTGGTGGTTCTGGCTCTATCATGAGAGCTAGCTTTTCAGGTTTAGGTTCAATTTTTGAAAACACCACCTCAAAGTCTGGTTTTCCCCTTTTTATACTAATTAGTTCCCTAATTTCATGGGCTTCTAATTTTCTCTTCTTGTTCAGGGTCTCAAATAAAGGTGCATTGATGTGGATATTTTCTGATAGCTCCTCATTTCTTTCGGATTTGGGGTCTACCTTAACTTTCACAGACCTTCGCGGGAAAAGAATTGGTGATTTATAGGGAGGAGGAACAACACATAGCTCTTCCTTCTCTACCTCTTTGACAACCTCCCTTTCGGGTGGTGTTTGTGGGACTTTCTCAATCTCTACTTTTTTCTCACCTGAACCCTCCTCATTATCACTCTCCTTAGGATTTTCGGTAAATCTTTCACTGGTGATTGTTACCATATCCGCATGTTTCTCAGGGAAAGGTCCTAGAGGTGACTGTGCAAGTAGGAAGGTTTGAGTCTCCAATGCCTCGTTGTGAGTGACGAGGGACTCGGCCACAGTGCTCAGTTGCGTAAGGGATTCATTGGTATAGAGACTTTGTTTTCTAAATTCTTCATTCTGAAGAGTTTGTGTAGCCACAAAGCGTTCCATCATAGATTCTAACCTAGAGTGAGTTTGCGTCTCAATGAACTCCTCCATTAATATTTTCAGGTTGGATTTATAGGAATCTTGCGATTCCTCGAAATACTAGGAGTGATAATCGTAGAGAAAGTTGGGGTGATACATAGTAATAGAGAAAAGAATGCCTTAGTCTATACTGGGTACCGAAAGAATCACACTATTCGACTAAAACAGGTCCCCGACAACGGTGCCAAAAACTTGATGCTTGTCGTGGCTATATATAAAATATAGTTTGTCGGGTACTTGACTGCAAGTGCACAGTCTAGTCGCTTTAGTTTTAAAAGATATCGATCCCACAGGGACCTATGGTCAAACTAGTGCTACTAACGTCAGTATGTTTAGCTAAGGGAATTGATTAGTAGAGGTTCGGGGGTAATATAGTAAATCTAAGGGGAATTTTCGTTTTTAAGAAAGAATTAATGGAAGGAATCAGTATGCAGCGCATTAATCGTCAGGGATTCGATAAGTCACCGGTGAATAGTTTAAATGCCAAATATCTCTCAGTAGAAAATGTTTATTTAAAAGACTTTATCTCACACTCTCGTGGTTGTTGATTTGGCCTATAAGTTTAAGTCAGAATGTACGCTCTCGTTGTCCCATTTGAAGTCAAAATTACATTTTGAAAATAAATAAGTTCTAATTGTTTTTAAAGTGCTCTCGCTATTTTTAAACTCAATGCCTAATTTTTACTATCCAGCTCAAGCCTCACGCTCTCGCGATTGTTAGTTCTCACCTTAGTTAATTTCCCACTCTCGTGGCAAAATCGTATTAAATAGCTTTTCACGCTTTTGTGATAAAGTTAATTAAATTTAGATTAAAAACTTCAGCCTAAAAGGTTATTTGAGAAAAAGGGTTTTCACCGGTTATTATTAAATCCCATCAAATTAAGTTGCTACATACCGATACCGGTAGTTTAGCCGGACATATTAAATAAAACAAACACAAGGCATAAACAGATCAACATTGCGGCAAACATGCTTATAACAATAAATGGGAAGTAACAATAATAATTCAATAAAAACCTGGAGATCGAAGTACAGAGTATAACGATTCTTGGAGCACTTGAGCAGTCCTCCACAAGTTGGTAGGCTTTGCTTCTTCAATACAGATTACTACTAAAATTAAATAAAGTGTAATAGTTCCCCAGTGTAGGAAACTACTACTATGGCTAACTGGAAAACTAACTGGAAAAAGGGAAACTATAAAAAGAATGGCGAATACAATAAGGCAACGGAAACAAGGTTGCTGGAAAGAAAGAAAAATTGTTGAAAGCTAGAAAGCTGAAAATTAAATTGCAGAGCGTAAATATCAAAGTAGGCGTTCCCACAATTTTTCCCATTTGAGTCCTTTATATAGTGTCCATTAGGTCTTTGTAGTTGAGAAAACCAAGGAAGATTTGGTCTTGAGAGAGGAATCTGTGGGAAAAGTTTGTTGGAGGAGATTTAGGCACGTTTGGGTGCCTGTTGCTGACTGTTTCAAAGCGCACTTTATGGCCGCGTGACACTCGTCATGGGCCTGTGACGGTCATCACATTCTGGGTCGTGACGAGCGTCATGAATGTGTGGCGATCGTCACATCAGTAAAATCTGCATAATCTGTTTTTATGGTTTTTTCTGTGCTTTTTCACTTGTTTCTTCTTCTTTTTCTTCCTTTTCTTCATTTTGCTCTTTAGTGCATGAAGATTCAAATATCTGCAAAAACAACACGAATACTTGCACAATAATCAGGATATTAATCGAAATGGTATGATCTTTGGGTGTAAATTAAGGCAATTATCTGATGTGTTTTCGCGTTATCATGTGACACCATTGGTCCACTCATGTATTTGCTCACTAATCCGACTAAGAAACCTATATCAGGTCGATTGTTGCACATATATCTCAGAGATCCAACAATTTGTTTGAACAAAGTTGCATCGACTTTGTCTTCCTCTCCATGCCTTCCAATTTCAAATTTGGTTCGACATGCGAAGATACATGAGTCGAATCATCCATCATGAATCTCTTGAGTATCACTTTAACATACTTTCTTTGATGTATCACCATACCTTACTTCGACATTTGAAATTACATGCCTATGAAATAAGACAAGTTTCCCAGATCCGACATTTCAAATTCCCTCATTATCAACTCTTTGAACTTCAACAGGTTCTTCAGGTTATTTTCAGTCACCAACAAGTCATCGATATATAAGAGGATGATTGTTATATCTTGTGCCATAACCTGTGCATGGACACCATACTCAGACATGCATTTGACAAATCCCAATCCGACTAAGTATGAGTCGATCTTCTCGTTCCATGCCATAGGTGTCTCCTTGAGGCCATAAAGCGCTTTATGCAACTTATACACTTTCCTTGCTTCCTCCTGTATCACATACCTAAGAGGTTATGTGACATAGACTTTTTCATTAAAGAGGGGTCATTCAAAAAACTTGATTTCACATCTAAGTGAAATTCCGACCAGCCTTGCTTGCATGCCAAGGCTACAACCAATCTGACAGTCTCCAATCTTGCGACATGTGCATATACTTCATAGTAGTCAAGTCTTTCTCTCTGAAGAAATCCACGAGCTACCAATCTCACCTTATGTCTTGCTATCGACCTATCAATATTGTGATTCAGCTTGAACACCCGTTTCACTTTGATAGCTTTTATATGTGTCGACAATTTGACTAACTCCCATGTGTTGTTTCTTCCGATTTCTTGTAACTCTTCGACCATAAGAGACTTCCACTTCATATTCTTTAAAGCCTCGTTATAGTTGATTGATTCAACACCTGCAAGTAAAGCAAATTGAACTAATTCTTCATCTGGTGTGATTTCATCATCACCAGTCACTTCGTAGTCTTGAAGTCTTACTGGAAGATCTTTAGTTCTTTGATGTCTCTAGCTTGTGCTATCCATACCCTCTTTGACTTTGATTGTGTCGGGAATGTCAGCAACTGCTTCGATTGAAATATTGACAATTGCTTTGACTAAATTCACTAGTTTCTTCGTCGACACTATAACTCATCAATGACTTGTTAATCGGATCATCATAATTCTAATCCCAAACAGAATTTTAATCAAAAATAATATCTCAACTCATCATGATCTTTTCATTGATTGGATTGAATAGCCTGTACGCTCCAGTTTTGTGATATCATATCAGAATCATAGGTTCACTCTTGTCATCAAGTTTTCTTCTTCTCGCATCAGGAACATGCTTGTAACAAATAGATCTAAACACCTTCAGATGATTCACTGATGTTTGTTTGCCAATCCACATTTCTTTAGGAACCTTCTTCTTCAGCTTCTTGGTAGGACACCTGTTCAGAATATAAATAATAGTGGAAATAGCTTCACCCCATAAGGATTTTGGCAAATTCTTTTGCTTTAGCATGCGTCTCGTCATGTCCAATATGATCATGTTTCTTCTTTATGCTATTCCATTATGTTGAGGCGTGTAAGGAGCAGTTACCTCATGATCAATATCATGCTTTGCACATAATTATTCAAACATCTTTGATGTATATTCGCCGCCTCCATATGTTCGTAGAACCTTGATTTTATTTTCACTTTGGTTTTTGACAAGTATTTTGAATCTCTTAAAGATTGCAAATACTTCATCCTTTCGCTTGATCACATAGATCCAAAGCTTTCAACTATACTCTTTGACAAATGAGACAAAATACTTGTTTCCACCAATGGTATGATCCTCAAACTGGCCACATACATCTGAATATACTACTTCTAATATGCAAGAGGATCTCATTGGCATAGTCTAAACGGATGACTTTCTGGATTGCTTTCCGACTAAGCATCCTTCACAAAGTTTGTCGGGCATCTCAAGACTTGGTATACCGATTACCATATCTTGAGTAATCAGTGGATTGAGTGATTGAAAGTTCATATGTCCAAACCTCAAATGCCACAACTAACCATGCTTCAGTCGAACTAATCATGGTCTTGAATATCTTATTCTTCGACAAAAGGAGATTTCAAGACCAAATTATTCTGAGTGTCGAACAGTTCCAAAGCTCCACCTTTCATAATCATTGAGAAAACTTTTGGACTAGTTGTCCAACACTTAGCATATTGTACTTCGTTCCAGGTACATATAGTACATCCTTGATCATATATTATCCTTCATTTCTCCTTTGAATAGCTATGTCGCAAGTACCTTATGCTTACAACGAGCTATTATTAGTAAGTTTGACATTGCTCTTATTCGACGAGTTAAAACCCGCTAACCACACTTTTCGACTAGTCGTGTGATTCGAGCAGCCAGAGTTAAAGAACCGGATCTTGGAGTCGACATGGTCATCTACAACTGCTGTAGATGAATCATATTTCCGAGCGCACGATGTCAAAAACACGTGAACTCCAAAGATGATGTTTATGTTGGTGTAAGCCCTAGAGATCAATACTTTTGGTACTTGTATCGAATTATTTATTAATAATAAAAGACTTTTTCTTTATTATGTTTGTTTAATAAACTCCCTAGAATAACTAGTCCGTTTAATGTATCAAGTGTGACTTAATCATGAGTTCCCATTAAACATTAGGACATTATTCTTAAAGTATCCGTAGTCGAGCTCTGTTGTAAAGCGGGATAACATTAAAGCATTAAGACTATTATGTATATAGACTGATGATCACATCTCATGGATCATGGATAAGGAGTTATCAAGTCTTAAACATATGTATGAATATTAAGAGTGATATTTATACTGGATTGACCCGCTATGAGAATACTATATAGAATGTTATGCAAAGTGTCATAAGTTATTTCCATGGTGATAGTGGTGTATACCATTCTTCGACCTGAAACCACTATGGACCCTAGACGTAGAGTCGAGTGCCTTATTGCTGATCAAACATTGTCCGTAACTGGATGAACATAAAGACAGTTGATGGGTACTCCACGAAGCATGCTGGGGGACATGAGTGACCTAGATGGAATTTGCCCATCCTGCGTAACATGATAAATGTCTAAGGGCCCAATATTGAACTGGACAAGGATGATACGGTCTATGCCTTGTGTTCAATATAGACATAAGGGCAAAATGGTAATTATACACATAAGTATTATCACAAAAGGACTTGTCAGATCATATGACATTTTCGTGTCTTGGGTAGCAGTGATGTGTTGCTAGATACCGCTCACTGTTTATTATGTTAAATACGTGATTTAATATAATTATCAATGTCATGAGAACCTACAGGGTCACACACAATAGGACGGATTGATGAGGATAGAGTAAATAAGGAATACCGTAAGGTACGGTGCACTTAAGTGAATTGTAGAACATCGTAAGGTACGATACACTTAAGTAGAATACGAAATATGGTAAGGTACCACGTGCTTAAGTGATTTTGGTATATCATAAGATATGGGCCACATACACTTAAGTGGGCTTTTTAGCTTACAATCCACATAAGTGGTTCTATAAATAGAACCCTTGTGCAGAACCATTTGTGCATATGAAATTTTGTTTCTCTCTCTCTCTCACTCAAAGTCTTTATTCGTAGATGCTAGCACTGCGATTGGAGGAATTTGTTCGTGTGGACTGAGTAGAGGTGTTGCCACCATTCAACGTCCGTGATCACTCCTTAGATCTGCATCAAAGGTTTCAATCGCCACAAGAGGTAACGATTCTATCACTGATCATGCCCATTCATAAGGATCACTAAAGGATAAATTTTTAATTTCTGTTGCATTTTGGATCGCTATTCTCCTACAGTTTCAACATCAAAAACATGTGAACTCCGGAAAGTGATGTTAGAACACGTGAACTCCGAAAGATGATGCTTCAACATCAAATGGTCGGATGAGAGGGTCTGGCTCTTTCCATCCAAACAGAAGCATGTGTGGTCACTCTACCATGCTTCAATATGTCTATGTTATTAGACATTTTACCTGTAATTACACCAGAAAAATAATATCAAATATAGAGAAGCCGAACCCAGGGGACAAAATAGGCAAAATCAGATAAGCAATGCAAAACAACAAAATCAGAAAGTTAACTTCTACATTTGCATAACACCAAAATGCAGAATTAACTTTCGTATCCTCTCGAAACTAGAAAAAAAAGAGCATATGCCCAAATGCACTAACTTCAAACTTCAAATAATCTACATGCATGTCTCATTAAACAACTTATTCTACGTCATAATGTACCAACCTATAATGTGTTTAACTTCAAACTAATGCATCAAAAACACAAAAAAAATGAAAATTTTATCGAATATGAGAAGTAGACGATTTTCAATTGAATAGAGTAGAGTCTAGGTTGATTGATGTTTTAGCCTTGAATGTAATGCAATAGAAGTAGCGAGAAAGTTTGAAAATTGATGGAAATGAAGTTTGCTCACGAGCTCTATTTTGGATTCTTAATAAACTCTGTGAAATGAAATGAAGAAGAAGGACGGGAGAAGGTCTAACACGTTATATGAATCAAACGCGTTCGAAACTTATCCTCCGTATATTTTATGGTATAACATGGTTCTGAGACTTGACTTTGGTTGCATTTTAGGTGCGTCAAGAGGTTAAATTCTAAATTTTAAGGGTATTATTCATTTTTCACTAAAACACTACTAAGGGTGTCAAGAGTAATCCTCGTTTTCTTTTAGGGGAGGTTTGACTTTGACTGCTTCTTTTTCCCCTTCTTGTCTATATTTCTAGTAGAAACCAAACACATGTATTTGTTTATCTATTTCTTTTTCTTTATTGACAATAGAGATATTTGTGGAGTGATTAGAATGTTTCTTTTTAAATTGATCTAAAAATAAATTTATATGCATTTGAGTTCAATTTTGAGTGATTGATCAAAATGTTAAACCCATTTCAACAATTTTATATGGTTTAATTTAAATTTATTTTTAAATATTTAAATTATAAATTATAATTTTTTTTATCAATATAACAAAAATATTATAAATACAAGATTTGATGAAATGTATAATATTTAATATATTAAAAAGTAATATCACAAAATAAGAATGATTAATTATAATTAAAAGTTATAAAATAATAAAAATAAATAAATTAAACTACATTAATAAATAGCATTGAAAAATATCAACAAATAATAAATTAATATAATATATCATATCAATTTAAAATCTGATTCGAACGGTTTTCATAAAATGATCTATTTGAATTTGAAGGCATCTAATATATTTCTTTTAAACAGATCGCTTCCCAAACACCACTCCCACCCTTTTTCCTTTAAAAGCTACACAACAATTTATCACGAAGCAAAAATCAAAAATTCATTATTAAACATAAAGAAGTTTGATAATGTCAATAACATGCTTGATTAAATAATTTTCAAATTAGGACACTTATCACCGAATAGATGGATTTCTATTATCTACACTAGCATTTAGCATAGGAAAGCTAAAAGACATAGACCAAAATGCAAAGAGTATTTTTAATAGAGATGAATAAAATTAAAAAAACCTCAAAAGGACCACAAGATCAATTTGGTTTATTATAGCGACCAATATCTTATTAAAACATATTTTGTATTTATATGACAAATACAAAGAAGCCATGTTTCAATATATTGACTCTGAAATAGAGAAAAAAAAGAAAGTACAAATATATATCTATGAGCTTAGAAAAAAAAAAAAAGTTTGTCACAGTTTTATGTAACCCTGCATATGCAGGTTTCAAAGGCAAAGTATCCTAAGCTACAATTTAAGAAACCATTCAGACCCACAAGACCAAACCGCCACATTCTACCGATATACTTGAGCACAAGCTACAATTTAACTTCCTTCTGGTCTCTTGCGAGTCCTCCACTAGTAGGCCTAAAGTGTAAAAGACATTAAACAATCAATGAGTATCTAATTGGTATAAAGACTATTAGAACTTTACATTGTACACCAATAAACACGGTAGTGTGCATAAAGAGGCACTTACACTTGGATATGTAATCTCCTTATAAAACCAAACGGTGGTATTAAACTACTCATAACATGCTTCAAGAGACATATATAAGGCAAAATATCATGCAATATGTACAAATTTATCTATGTGAACAAAATGTACCATAAACACAATATTCTCTTCATCCAAACCAACACTATTGGAAGCTTAGCATGAAACTAGGAATATGATGTCAAAAACTGTTAGACAAATTATAATGACCTACGGTGAGATACATAGATCACTAAAAAATTCCCCTCAAAAGTTTTCCTGACACTAAACACCACCATACATTTGAATTCAATTGAATACATGAAACTTGAGTTAATGTCTTTAAGTTCAATCAAATATTCTAGAAATGCACATTTAACTTTTAACTACAATTTGAACTTCTCAACATTCCATTGATGGAAACATGAAAAGATATGTGCCTATACTCCAAATCTAATTCCTTGATGTACACCTTATGTTAGCTTTTAAATGAAAAAACACAGCAGAAGCAAACCAAATATCTATTGTGGTGTCATGGTGGTAACCTCCATGCCTTCAATGGTCGAAGAGTTCTCAAAAATCCTAAAGTCTCGGGCAAGAAGTGGATCTATTGAATCTAGTCTGATAAAGCTGGCAAAATATGACAGAAAGGTCAAGCAAATCTTTAATTGATGGTGTTGGAGTAATCAACAGGCCACTAGTGGCACCTGGGTTAAATCCTAACTAGGACAAGCATTTCTGAATATGTTTCTTGGATGGTACTGTTGGTGGGTGGAATGGTCTGATCTTGCTTCTGCATTTAGTCCTCAATTCGGTGCTGCATTTGGCTTCAAGTTTGGCGCAAACGTAGGTGGCTTAGATCTGGGTTTTATGAAGAGGTGCTCAATTGTATGCACTGAATTGATCAGAATGGGTTGTCCTATGGTAAAGTGATGCATATACAGAAGTACAAGATTGTTTTTTAGAACATAAAATGCGGTATTTTATGTTCCTCCGTCAATGGTGGAGTCATATCATATACATGTCACTTGCACTCTGAATATTAGATTTGCAGAAAATTCAGTTAAGCCTATGAATAAAGGGGCTTTAATGTTGGTAGAAATTCTTTAGACAGGACTTGCTTACAAAATGTGTATCTCACAGGGATGAATTATAATTTTCCCAGATTTATTTTTTTAGTGAAGAGTTTAAAATATTTCAAATTACTGAAGAAATATAATTTACTGAAAGGCAGAAACATTACCTATATCAACATAAATCAATAATTAGGATTTATGTTGATTGAGTGGATCACACTGAAACTTAAATTTCAAATTTTCACAAAACAATTCTATTGCTTATTATAGTAGGGGAAGATTCTAAAAAGAAAAGTGACTTACAGTCCCGATAGCACTTTTATAGTGTCATAGAGAAACCACTGCAAAGTTATAACTGGTCCTAGAAGTGCAATGCGAATAGGAAGACTTCTGGTGAACAGGTTTATGAATCCAATGTTCTTGATGGCCTGAAAGTTAGCAAAACCAATAAAGTTAAATTGACTCATTTTTCATATTCCAAATGAATCGGGGCATACCATGAAATTCTACCTGCATAGCAGATTCAGCTTTTTTTTTATAAAGACTGGTCATGACATTGTCGGCGGGGTTGGAAATTACAGTAGCAAGAGCACCCGCTGTATAGGCTGCAAAGCACGTGACACCGAGCTGTTGTGGTGTAGAACAATCCTCCTTTCTTTTATGCACGATATTTTTATATATTAGGTCCACGGAATGCTCGAAGGATGAAAACATGACCATAGAGACTGTGAAACCAAAAAGATAAAGAAAGTATAAATGGCAATGGTTATGGTACATTTGTAAGGATAATAGGAGAGAAGCAAAATGTTGAAGGTAGAGTAAGGATATGTTACAAGGAAGATTGCGGCTCCACAAGGGAATAAGACCCCTATAGAAACTGCAGTAAAGGAAAAGTCATAAGAAACATTAAATCCAAAGAGAATGAGTGAATGTTATGTAAATGTAATTTACCCAGGTAGACCTTCATTTCTGTATACCAACGGAAAACCGTCCGATAAACCCTTGGCAAAATTAGGTTGAATTTGAAGACGAATTTTAACGGCTTCAAAAGGAGCAAGGGTAAGATCAGCTAAAATCTGTGCAGACAAACCGCTGAGAAAGAAAATAGAATTTCTGGTAGAATGAAGCAATAGATGATCGGCATAAAGATTCTTGAAATACTCGTAGAGAGCGTATTTGAATCCTCCCTGAATACCGTATCCACAGAGTTTCCCGGACCAACCTCTCCAAAGAGCATAAGAACCTTGTTGTTTCCAGATGGTGGAAAGGCCAGATACGATTCCATTGTTATATTTATTGGGATAAACCTAAAAAAACAATGGAATCGATGAGTGAGCATAGTAAGTAGAGTGTGTTGAGAAGTAAGCAAGGTAGTACCTACCTGCATATTGACTTTGAGTACATCGAGAGGAGTAATGGCGAGATGAGTTGCGCCAGAACTAAGCATACCACCCACAAAGCAAATTCCATAATATTTCCACCCACATATTTCTTCAACACCTTTCATTCTTTTACACAATCCAAACCATTCTTCATTTTCATACCTTTTCTATATACTTCTACAACAAAGGAATATTTAACTAACTGTTTACTCTAATCATCTTTATTTACTCCTTTTCTCTTATTTCATTTTTTTTTTTTCATTCTTTTCAGAATTTTCAATTTACAATTCACTTCTTGTTCTCACTTGTACAGCAGGCCAAATATGAGAGAGCTGGTATAAGATATATTTTCTTCATTTGATTCTTCAAAGACCAAAGGGAATTAGATTGGTAACAACTTCATCAAAATCACGTAATAAATTATAGGTATAACTGTTTTGCTTCTCAGTAGGCCACAAGCACATATCAGATCCATTGCAATTTGCAGGAGGCAGAAATGTCACTTTTATATTGGAACAAGACACCACAAGTTTGATGAATAAGGGTGGAAATTTTGGAGGTAGAAAGAGGAGAATAGAGAGAGAAAGAATTGAGGTTGAGAGATTGTTATTTCATTAACTAAGGATGAATGTGTATTCTAAACATTTATATACGAGATACAATATAAGTGGGAATTGAACTGACCAAGTAAAATAACAGAAAAACAAAAATATCATGTTTGTAATCGATTAATCAAAGTATTTTAACCGATTACACCTGACATTGAATTAAATTGAAATTAAATCAACTTCAATTGTAATCGATTACACCAAAAGATTAACCGGTTACACTCACAAGAACGTCACCTTTTTGATACTTGATTGAACCCCAGGTCTTGCTGTAACCGGTTACCTACCCACGTTAACTGGTTACAACACTTAATTACTTGAAAAACATCAACACACCACCTTAATTCAACTATTGTAAGTCTACCATGCTCATGCTCATCTTCAACCTCTTGAACACATCATTTGTGACTCCCTTAGTCAACAAATCAGCAACTTGGTCATCACTCCTGTAATATCTCAATCGTAACCTTCCTTCATTAACAAGTTCTCTCAAATAGTGAAACCTCATCTCAATATGCTTGCTCTTCCCATGTGAAATTGACTTCTTAGCAAGATTAATTGCAAAAACATTGTCAACTAAGAATGTGATAGACAACCTTACCATCACTATTGTCCAACTCCTCCAATAGATTCATAAGCCATAATACTTGGCACGCACATAACGAATCGGCCTCATAATATGAGAGTGTAACTACTGGTTCCTTCTTCGAACATAATTAGATTTATGTTTGTCGTATCTCGAAAAATGAGAACATGACATCACGGAGCGCAATTACTCGCTCGCATGATGGATTGAACAGAGTCGTCACCGAACTTTATTTATTCCAACGAAGGAATAGGAAAATATCGATTAAATCTTTGGAAAAGAACATGGTTGTTGCAACCATATTTGGGTTCAGGAGTCAATTATGCAAAGGGAAGTTATTAGCACCTCTCACGTCTGTTGTACTCAACGAGAATCGTTTAGTTAGTTTCGATTTGAACGTTAGCTTACGTTAGTTTGTGGTCTTCTATTTATTTGGATAGAAAAAGAGAGAAGAGAAATGTTTTTGAATTTTGTTAATGAGATAGGACCTAAAAAGGGTTTTATTATTAGGGGGGCCTGACAAGATTTCACAATCATGCTCCTATGTATCTCCAGGTGTAATAGAGAATTCAAGGCTTGCACATGTATCCCTTTGCCACTTTTGTACGGTCCTGTATTTGGTGTCCTTAGTAGTTATAGCATACGCTTGGTCCAAATGGAAAAGAAAAACACATGAGTTGGTGACTTAGTGCAAGACATATGTCACTTTGGCTGGTATGGCCTACAACATGCAACATGATAAGGCATAATTTTTGGACTTGAGCCAATTAAAATTGGCGTGCATTTTGAACCAAAATTAGGTCAAACCATCTTTTTTATGTCCTTAACACAATGCAAAAAGAATTAGGTCAAAAGATGTTATGAGGTGAAAATGGCATTGGTGCAAAGAGGTGATCATGACATGCTTTTAGGCATGACTATGCAACTTGATCTAACTTGGTCAATCCCAATTTTGAGGTCCTTATATGCTGAATTAGGTTTTGGATCTTGAAAAAAAGTCACAGACGAGTTCATTTGTTACATTTGACTCGAAGTAGATCCTCAAAAGGTTAAAAAATGAATAAATTGTGGGGTTTGAACCAAATGGTAAGCAAAACTTGCCAAAACTTGGTCAAACCTACATGCCATAAGTTGCATATTTGATGTTTCTTAAATCCCAAGGTACAATGATGATATTTTGAAGACAAAATGAGAAAGTCTTGAGAGAAACCAAGCCTTGATGCTTTGTGAGATGATCATGGACCATGCTTATGGATGAACCTTTGTGATTTTAAGTTGATGATTCAAAAAATTAAACTAAGATGTTCACTTGTGTTGCCAATTATGGATGAAATGGATGGATGTTTGGTGGATGATGATTGAAATTTTTGGAAATTGGGGTTTTGGAAAGATGTGTTTACTTTGGTCAAGGTTGACCAAAAAGTCAAATGTTGACCAAAGTCAAACTTTGATCAAAATTGATCTCTTGGGTTCCTTGGATGAATGATGAATGGAGTGAGCTTGGATTGGATGTGTATGGACCAATGGATGATTAGGTGATCAAGTGAAATATCCATGAAGTGAGGTTTAAAGCAAAAAGGTAAAGCATAGAAGCAAAGTGGCATAATTAGGGTTTCTTGGATCAAAAGGTTCCTTAAGAGCCAAAGTCATACAAACTAGGGTTTGATGTGCATGAGGTGTCTTGGTGTAGTTTCACAAGGTTAAAGACTAACCAATGGTTGGATATTAGGGTTTTCTCAATGGTAAGGCCAAAGCACAAAGTCAAATGATGACTTGTATAAGCCACAAAGAATCAAGGGATTATGGTTGAGGATCATGGGTGACTAGATGGTCAAGCAATGCTCTCAATCAAGGCTCACCATCCAATTAGGGGTTTAGAGGTGAATAGGGTGATTTGTGTAGTCTCACAAAATCAACGAGTGCTTGAAGATGAGAATTAGGGTTTATAGTGGATTGGGCATACCTCAACACGATCAAGAGATCTTGGTGGTTCTCAGATATGAAGACCATGCCTTAAGTCTATGTAGCATGCTCTATTGTTATGAATATAAATGCAAATGAGATGATGAGATGATGGATGTATCCCTATGTGTTAGGGTCATAAAAATTGTATAAGAGGTAGGGTAAATTTGGGGGTATGACAATGGTCGAAAATCTGACAAAAGTCACATTTAGTGTTTCAATTGTCAGAAGTATGGTCACCACTCAAGTGATTGTCCTGAAAAACAGAAGAATCAGGAAACTGATGTAAAATTTACAAAGCATGAAGAAGAAGAAGAGATATTCTTGATGGTCACAACAAGAGATGAAGAAAGATTCCAGGACCAATGGTACTTGGACTCAGGATGCTCATCACACATGACTGATAGGAAAGATTGGTTTGTCAACATGAAACCCTCAATGAAGAACATGGTAAAATTTGCAAATGATAATACTCTAGCAACTGAAGGTATTGGTGATATTCTGATTATGAGGAAAGATGCCAAGAGGTCATTAATTTTTAATGTATTGTAAATACCATGCATGAAAAGTAATTTGCTCAACATAACGTTGTTGGTCGAAAAGAACTACAAAGTGTTGATCGAAGACAAGATAATGAGACTTCTCGACTCAGGTGGAAGGTCAATCTTGAAGGCACCTATGTCTCAGAATAGAATCTTCAGGGTTGAACTTAATATGATGGAGCACAAGTGCCTTGCAACTGCAACTAACAGGGATGAATGGATATGACACTTTAGACTTGGTCATCTCAATTTCAGAGACATCAGAGATCTGAAAAGAAGAAATATGGTTTCAGGGTTACCAAAAATCGATACTCCAAATGAAATGTGTGAAGAATATGTGCAGGCGAAGAAACACAAGAACGACTTCGGTAAAGATGCAGGAAGCAAGTCGAAGGCAATCCTTGAAGTCATATACTCTGATGTGTGTGGACCTATCCAAGTGGATTCGATTGGAGGTAACATATACTTTGTCACTTTCATAAATGACTTGACTGTGGACTTATCTGGTTAAGAAGAAAAGTGAAGTGATCGAAGTATTTGCCAAGTTTAGATCTATGGTCGAAATACAAAGTGGTCGAAAGATCAAGATTCTGAGGACTGATGATGGTGGAGAATATGTGTCAAAAGACTTCGATGCATTACGTGAGAAAGAAGGGATTGTGCATGAGGTAGTTTCACCCTACACTCGACAGCATAATGGAACTGCATAAAGGAAGAATATAACCATCATGAATATGGTTATAAGTATATAGAAAGGCAACCACCTACTCAAAGAATCATGAGGAGAAACAATGTCAACTGCAACATACATACTGAATAGATGTCCAACGAAAAGGCTAGAAGGAATTATGCCAGAAGAATGTTGGTCTAGTGTCAAGCATAACTTGAGTCATCTGAAAGTATTTGGATATATAACACATAGACATGTGCCAGATCAGTTGAGAAGAAAACTTGATGACAAGTCGATTTATATGCTCCTAATAGGATATCATTCGACTAGAGGTTACAAGTTGTTCGACCCAGTGAACAAGCAAGTAGTGATCAACAGGGATGTGATCATAGATGAGCTTAAGGAATGGGATTGGACTGAAAATGTCAAGAAGGATTCAGTGAGAATCTTATATGAAGAACTAATAATTGAAGTCAAAAGAGAAGCTCGACAAGAAGAAATGAGAGGTCAAGCAAGCATAAGTAGACCTCAAAGAACAAGACACATGCTTGCAAGGTTGAAAAAATGTGTTATTACATCATATGGAGTGGTTGATGATAAAGGTGAGTTGGTTCACTATGCTTTCTATGCAGATGTCGAACCAGTCAATATAATTGAGGCATTGAAGGATTCGAAGTGGGTGAAAGAAATCAATGAGGAACTGAAGTCCATCAAAGTCAACAACACTTGGCCACTTGTCGAATTACCTCAAGACAAGAAGGAAATCAATGTGAATTGGGCATACAAGGTGAAGTTGAATCCCAAAGGATAAGTAATTCGACACAAGGCGAGACTTATGGCGAAAGGAATTCTTCAGAAAGAAGGAATCGACTTCGACGGAGTTTTTGCACCTGCCGCTAGGATCGAAACAATCAGATAGGTTGTTGATGTAGCAAACACGAACAATTGTCATATATGTCAGATGGATGTGAAATGTGCATTCCTGAATGACCCCTTAGATGAAGAAGTTTCAGTTGGGTATGTGAAACAATGCAAAGAAAGCAAGGTATATAGGCTGCATAAAGCCATGTATGGACTTAAATAAGCTCCAAGAGTTTGGAACAAGAAGATAGATAACTTTCTAAGAGAGAAGGAATTTGTGAAGTGAACAATTGAGTCTGGAGTATATGTAAGAAGAAGCAATAGTGAATTACTTATAATAATGTTTCCATGTTGATGACCTGTTGATAACATGAAGTTGCAAGAAGGAGACCGAAGATTTCAAACATGACCCAAGTGAATATTTTGAAATGCCAAAATTGGGAAATCTCTCATATTCCATTGGCATCGAATTCTACAAGAGTGGTAGAGGTTTGATGATGCACCAAAGAAGACATGAATGTGAAATACTCAAGAGACTTGAGATGCAAGATTTCAACTCAACTTCGACTCCAACTGAGCCCAGAATGCAACTGTCGAAAGACACAGATGAAGATGATGTTGATTCGACGCAGTACAAAAGACTCATTGGATCACTTTGATACATTTGTCATATAAGGCCTGATCTAGCATACAATGTGGGTAGGGGTGTGCATGGATCATAAACCAAACCAAATTGAACCATATATATGGTTCGGTTTGGTTCTTAAAACCATTTTCATAAAACCAATTTATTTTTTAGAAATCGGTTTATAAATGGATCGGTTCGGTTTTAAACCGGCTTTTCAATTTTAAAAAAAAAAAACAGTTTTAAATCAATTTCTTTAAAACCAATTTTTTATTTTCTTAAAAAAATCAATTTCAAAACCAATTTTATAAAAAAAAATGGTTTTTAAAACTATATTTTTAAAAAATCAATTTTATATCAAAAATAATTTTATTTTCTTTTAACTAACTTTTTTATTTTCAGTAATTATAAAACTATTTTATATAAAAAAATATTTATTTTAAAAAATTACTTTAAATTTGACTTTTATAATCACAACAAATAATATCTCAATTAAAAATAATCCCAAAGTATGATGTGTTACATAAAAACGGTCATAAAATAAAATAATTATGAATCATATCTCTATAAATCATAATTGTTTATAAAATAAATAACTCATCAAAAAAATTGTTCAAATTTTTAAAATCTCTCATAATTGTTCATAAACAAATTTTATGAGGTTTTAAAATATTTTTTCTTTTAAAATATAAAAAACATAAAAAAAAAATTTAGAAAAAAAATAACAAATATTCAGAAAAAAGAAAAAAATTTAAAATAATAAAATTATATTCTGAAAATAATTTTTTTTTAAAAATATATATTTTTTTAAAAAACATTTTTTTTACTGAAAAAAATACAAAATTTTTGATAAAAAATATCTTCTTTATTTAGAAAAAAACAATAATTTTATTTGAAAAAAAAATCAAATATAATATTTTCGAAAAAAAAATCCAAATATAATATTTTTGGTAAAAAGAAAAAAAAATCTGATTTTTATTTTTAAAATAATTTTTTTATAAAATTTAAAATATAAAATTGATTTATAATGTGATAAAACATGAAAACATACAAATATAAAAATTTAACGCATAATAAATTTTGGATAACCAATAACAAAATCAAATTTTTATAATGGGTAACGGTTTATATTTGGATAACAAAATGGATACCCAAATTTTTATTTTAGCATTTGGTTTGGTTTTTTTAAAGTGGATCAATTTGGATACCAATTTGATTTTGGATAACCTGTTTTTTTGCACACCCCTAAATGTGGGTATGGTAAGTAGATTCATGCAGAAGGCAAAGGTATGACACCTAATAGCGACAAAGAGGATACTAAGATATTTGAAATAAACTCTTGACTATGACATTTTGTTTCCTGCAGCTGATGAAGGAAAAGAATACAAGTTACTGGACTACACCAACTCAAGTTGGTGCAATGGTGCTGAGAATAGAAAATCCACAGTTGTCTATGTGTTTAATTTAGGTGGTGCACCAATTGCTTGAAGTTAAAGAAAGGAACTAGTAGTAACATTGTCGTCATGTGAAGTAGAGTACATAGTTGTCTCTCTTTGTGCATGTCAAGCAACATAGATGGTGAATTTGGTCGAAGAGATTACAAGGAATAATCATGGAGCAATTACCATGAAAAGACCGACAACATGGTTGCTATCAATCTGGAAAAGAATCTGATAGTGCATGGAAGAAGCAAACACATCAAAATGAGGTTCCATTATCTTTGAGAGCAAGTAGCAGAAGCGAAGCTGAACTTGGAACACTAGAATCAGATTGCAGATATCATGACGAAAGAAATGTTGGTTAAAGTGTTCAAAAAGTTAAGGTATATGATGAATATAGATAACTTAGACACAATAAATTAGGTGGTGTGTTGAATTGTAATTCTTTGCGGCAAAGTAGTATTTTCACAGAGTTTATTGTCGTCGAAATGATGTGTGTCGAAATTGTGTGAGTGTCGAAGTGTCAAGGAGTTAACCTCGACACGGATTTGGTTTTAAACCTAATTTTAGAGTGTTGACAAAATTATGTATTTTGGGTTTTTGTTTATGGGTTTTGCTGAGGGAGCAAACAATCAAAATCTATAAATAAGGAGTAACCCCTATTATTATAAATACTAGAATTTTGTAGTTTCAAAAAGATAAATAATCACATTTTGTGAGCAGAGAGGAACTCTGCAGAAAACTCATATTCTTTCTTATCTCGATAAACCTTAACTCTTTTCTTCTTAATTCAATCTTCATTTCTTGTTTTTCATCACCATTGTGTAGCGATATACAATCTTGCAATCAAGGTTGATTGATTCACTCGAGTGAAGAGTGAAGAACAAGAGGAAATTTGATCGGTGTGATTGAATCTTGTTTATTAAGATTGATTCGGAATTACTCAAAGTCTTAAGTTTAATTCCAACAACCGATGTGTTTTAAAGGACTCAAGTGTAACGTTTTTTAATTAAATGATTAAATTGAAATAATAAATTAAGGTAAAGGACTAAAAGATGAGTTAAATCTTAAATTTTTATAACTCGCTTAGCACCTCAAATATATATATTTTTTAATTAACTTTTTTATATCTTTTAAGAATTTAATTGATATACACGAATAGTGTAAAGATTTTTTCCACTGTCAGTTAATCACAACCATTGATTTATTTAAAATATTTGACTTTTATTTTAACCATTTGAAAAGTAATACAAACAGATGATTGTGATGTATTGACAGTGTAAAACTTTTTACAAACTGACAGTGCATACCAATTAATCTCATTTTTTAAGGGACTAAATTGAATTTTTTTCTTTTAAAAATAATTGTAATAGATATTTATTTATGATTGAAATTAAAGAAGCAAGTAGATAAATGAGATTTGGTGTGTGGCCTCGCAAAAGTAATTAAGAAAAAACAGATGGAATACATAAACGGGATTTGTTTGCATTTGTTAAAAGTTAGGCACTATAGGAAATTTGCAAATTCATATTAGAAATTTCATCCAAATAAGAAATTTTCAACTTTCATGGCAATGTGATAATTTATGGTAAAAACTCCTAAATTTCATAAATTTCTATTAAAAATTTCAAAATTCCTAATAAATACTCTAGTAGTTATACAATGAATTAAAAAAAATTGCGAATATACATGTATGAGTTTTTAATGATACGTTTAAAATTCTCGATTAAAAAACCTACATATACCAAGAAAATTGAAATGTGGACAGTTCAATTTTTTAAAAATAGTACCGGAAAAACTGAAACTGCCAGAAACATACGTAGAAAATTATGAATTTTTAAATAGTTAATTGATTTTTCCTTTAAATTTTTTCCATTTTATAGTGAGAAGCAAGGAAAAGGAGGGCAATCTTGGTTCCAAGATAACGGAGGTAGTTGACTCAGAGTGACTATGATTCAAATTTATCTAAAAACAAATTTGGAATTAATGATACACGTTGAGGTGGCAGATTTTAAATTCTATCTAAAATAATAATTTAAAAATACGGTTCAACCCGACACGCATTCGAATACGTAAAGAAAATAATAATGTGTGAATAGAGAGGAGTAGTTGGTGTATAAATTAGTAGAAGGCAAGAAAGAAGAATGTTAACAACCTATACGTGTTCGCTGCAAATGGCTGCAACTGCATGGTTCCCGGCCACTCCATCTTCCTTCTATTCCAAACCATTTTTCACAATCACATGCAAAGCTCACAACCCTCTCGCACTTTCTTTTACAAAAATCGAACAAGAGCCGCTTGCACTCTACTCCTCCGTCCAAGCCTTTGCTCCCGCCACCGTCGCCAATTTAGGTTCCGGCTTCGATTTTCTAGGCTGTGCTGTTCATGGTATCGGCGACACGGTCTCGGTGAAGGTCGACCGTCATGTTCGTCCAGGTGAGATATCTATTTCCGATATTTCAGGCCAATGTCCGGATGTCCATAAACTCAGCAAAAATCCTCTTTGTAACTGTGCCGGTATTGCCGCAATCGAGGCTATGAAAATGCTCGGCATTCGTTCTGTAGGTCTTAGCATTTCGCTGGAGAAGGGTTTGCCTTTAGGGAGTGGGTTGGGGTCCAGTGCGGCTAGCGCAGCTGCGGCTGCCGTTGCGGTTAATGAGATATTCGGGAAGAGATTGAGCGTGGAGGACCTTGTTCTTGCATGCTTGAAATCCGAGGCAACGGTATCTGGTTATCATGCTGATAATGTCGCACCCTCAATCATGGGGGGATTTGTTCTCATTAGGAATTATGAACCGCTGGAGTTGGTGAGGTTGAAGTTCCCGTCCGAAAAGGAGCTTTATTTTGTATTGGTCACACCTGAATTCGAAGCCCCTACAAAAGAGATGAGAGCGGCACTGCCTTTAGAGATAGGGATGCCGCATCATGTCTGGAATTGTAGCCAGGCAGGGGCTCTGGTGGCTGGAGTTTTACAGGGAGATTTGCTCATGTTGGGGAAGGCGTTGTCGTCGGATACAATTGTTGAACCGAAGCGTGCAGCGTTGATTCCAGGGATGGTTGCTGTGAAGAAGGCTGCTATTGAAGCCGGAGCTTTCGGATGCACTATCAGTGGTTCTGGACCTACTGCTGTTGCTGTCACGGATGATGAGGAAAAGGGACGCCTCATTGGCCAACAGATGGTTCGGGCTTTTCAAAAGCATGGCAACTTGAAAGCTTCTGCTAATGTTAATCAGCTTGATCGCCTCGGTGCTAGACTTCTTAGCGGCGTTCCTTCAAATTGATATAATTCAATTTCAGTGTAGCTGCTTTGCTGGTAGGAGGTGGGTCAGTAGGTATGCCCCATTTCTACCATAATCATAGTCATGATGATTACCGATGATGATTCAATCTCCAAAATTTTGGATGGTTCATTTCATATCATACTTGCTTCTATTAAAATGGTTATGCATTCTCTTGGACAATTCACTAAAAGAAACTAAGGAAAGGTTATGTTTTGTTTATAATGTTTGTTTGTGGTGGTGGTGGTGATGATGCAAAGCACTTTGTGTGCTCTATTTTTGTTTGTTTCTTGAAGTTTTGAAGCCTTTACAGAGCAAATAGAAAGAAATGATTGTGTGAATATTCTCTTTGTTATTGGTAACTGATGCCACTTGTTGTATGAGAATGTAATATTGTTATTCTATGGGGTACTCCTTTATGATCTTGACATGGGTCTATTTGATCAGTTATTTCAAAAACAAATTCTTCACTATGTTGCACTCCTCTTCAGAATTCATATATACTTCATTCGCGTAAGGTTATGTTTGAAACTTATTAAAAACGAATATGATATACAAACTCATTCACTCCTCTTTAGTGAATTTTATACCAGAAGCTCTCGCCAAATGTTGCACCAATTTTAATCTCATATGTGATATGTATGTCTAAAACAAATTGGTTGACAAATTTGCTGCAGCAAGCTTACTTGATCTAGTACTGCTGATATCTAACTTATTATATTTATCCTTTTCAGAGAGACGTGTAGATTCCAAAATTTGGATTTCTCTATGGTGTGGTGACTTGTCATAGAAACAACATTGAGGTGCTGAGGTCTCAATAAAAAGAAAAACCATTCAAACACGGTTGATAGATGAATAATAATCATGAAAGACGGTCCTTAGATCAATCTTGTGGTGGGGGCTCAAAAGGCATGTTCTAAACAACATTTTCGTTGCTTTTTTGTTTTTCCTCCTTCATATTGCTCTACTTGAGATACCTCAATAAGAAGTCTTTTGTAGTTTATTTTATTTTATTTTGCTGTTACTGTTAATCTTGTTTTTTGGATAGTATCTAAGATGTATTGCAGTATAATGGTTTTTTCTAGTGCCAAGGTTTTGTATAGCTCTGTTGAGGTAAAATTCAAGAAAATGTTTGGAAGTTCACTTCACAAATGAATTTTAATTTGTAAGTTGGCTTATATGGTTGCCTGTTAAATCATCACCTATACAGCTCATTTCTATTTCATGTGAACTTTTTTTGCCCCTTTGATGTTCAGTATTTTATCTACTGAACTTATGTATTTGAATGAAAAATGTTTGAACAACAGCTAATAACAAAACAGTAAATAAGAGTAAATAGAAATGGAAAACAGATCTGGTTTCGTAACTCACTGTGAATCATGGGCAAGCACAAAAAATAGCCTCAGAGGTTTCAATGCAAACTACATATTTAGCAAGGATAGGAATGAAGCATATCTATGGAGACAGGGAAGATTCATCATTGTTTCAAGTTGCAACTCAGAAGGTTTTGCTTGATGATTATGTCATTGTGACTACTGACTAGAATATCTTATCTTAAGAAATAATGGCTGCCATTCATTTTTTTAATCTAGTTTTGTAGTTTATTATACTATTGGTCATTAGGCATCTAAAGACTCTTGATTCAATTTATCATTTTGTAAGTGGATCTTTGAACTTCTGTTTGGTTACTGACTAAGCCCTCTTTTGTTGAGATACTAAAATTCTATTTTATTTCAGTGGCTCAAATAACTTTAGGAAGTGTACAAGTAGCATTAAGGATTACCCCGAATTCTATAATGATTGTTTGCGGTGGTGATGTTGTAAAGCACTCGGTGTACTCTATTTTTGTTTGTTTCTTGAAGTTTGATGAATCTCATTTCTGGAGCAAATAGAGTAGGGGATTCTGATAAGTTAACAAGAATATGTGCGCTTTTGCTGTTGTGACAAACAATGCCAAAAGCAGCAAATCCGTGAGAAAGCGAGTGTTCTTGAATTATCAATAAAACAATTCAATCAAGGTTAACCGATTACAAGTCAATATCAATTCACTTTTCTCATACTCTAACAAACTAGAGTATGATGATGATGATAACACTCATAGATAACATACATAACTATTAGATAACAAAGTATTAATTCCTCCGTTTCTTTTTAAATGTCGTTTTTTTGACTTTTTACATATATCAATAAAGTTAATCATTATTGTTATCTTTTAAATAATAATTCTCATTTTACCTATAATATCATTAATCATTTATTATATTTATTTTACTTTTTCTCTCTGTCTCTGTAATAATTACCTATGGATAATTTTGACAAAAGTGTATTTAATAATACCTAGAACTTTACAAGTGACAATTAAAAAGAAACAAAATTTTATCAAGAAAGTGACATTTAAAAAGGAACGGAGGGAGTAATTAACTTAAGTCATTGCATGCTAGATCTGACTTCGACTACAACATACACCTCTTCGACTACTGTATGCGCTTGATCAGACTTTGACAGCAACATGCACATCCCAATCAAACCATGAAGTTATCCCTGACGAGTGTAGAGTTCGATTCAAATACTACAAATCTCCACCTTGGAACAAACTCTACTACATCAAGAGAACATACTGGATATCATCATGCAACTTTGTCAATTGCATACAGTTAAAGAACTTGCTACTAGACAATGACTTGGTGATCATATTAGCAACATTATCTTCGGTTGAAACCTTCAGCACTTCCACTTCTCCTTTCTCGATTTTCTCTCTAACGAAATGCAGTCTAACACCAACGTGCTTGGTTCTCTCATAACAGACTGAATTCTTCGACAAATGTATAACACTTTGACTATTACATTTAACAGTGATAACTTTACCTTGAACTCTTCAAGCCACAATGTTTTTTTTACAGTTTTAGTGAGGGCAATATATTCACCTTCAATGGTTGATAAGGCTACAACCTTCTGAAGTGTTGTTTTCCAACTGATTGATGTACCAAACATAGTGAAAACATATCCAGAAAGAGATTTTCTAGTATCCATACATCCTGCATAGTCAGAGTCAACAAATCCTTCAATTTTGACTTTGCCATTGCATGTGGCTTCACCATAAACCATGAAACTCCTCAGGTATCATTTTATGTATTTCAGAATCCACTTCAAAGCTTGCCAATGTGCCTTCCTAGGATTGGCCATATACATGCTTACAAAGCTCACTCCGTAAGTTATGTATGGCATTGTACATACCATTGCATACATCAAAGAACCTACTATACCGGCATAAGGGATGTTATTCATATATGCTCTTTCAACTTCATTACTTGGACTTTGAGTTGTACTTAACTTGAATTGATAATTTGTTGGCGTTACGACAAGCTTTGAATTCAACATACCAAATTTGTCGAGAATCTTCCTCAGATATGTCTCTTGAGATAAGAATAATCCCTACTACTTTCTATCTCTCCGGATGTCAATCTCCAAAATTCTGGTGGCAGCTCCCAGATCCTTCATTTCAAACTCCTTGTCAAGTTCAACCTTCACCTTTATTACATCCTTGACACTGTTTCTTGCTATGATGATGTTGATAAGGGCCAAATTTTGTATATAATCAAGAGTATTTTGTGGCCCTTTTCACTTGGTTTCATTGGAATTTTATGGCAAAATCTTAACTTTAGTGTAGATAATTGGTTTTTAGATTTATCGTGTAAATATCATTATATAGCTTGATCATATTCATTTTATTTTGTAGGTTTTCTTGCATAATTGAAGCATTGGTCACTTAAAAGGAAAAAGGAAAGCTTCAAGATGCATTTTTTTGATGGAAATCAAGAGTTTCAGTTTGGGTTCAGCATGATGAAAGTGCGCTTATAGGTGGCCAGGCAGAAGGTTGCGCGCTCAGCGCGACGCTTAGCACTGTTTGTGGGGGTTTTATCTTTTTGTCATATAGTCGCGCTAAGCAAGCTCTGAATGGGCTTAGCGCGATCTGCTTTTTCAGCCTAGTATATATGCTTTTGCACTTCATAATTTTAGACATAATACCCATTTTTAGAGAAAAATACACCAAAAATATCAAAGGAACTCATAATCAAGTCTTTGGAGCATTAATCTTCGACTTTTCGACATTGATGCCTGTGAATCTCTTCATCTCTCTTATGAAACAAGCTACCATGATGTGTAGCTAAACCCCATTTTGTCAAGATTAGATGTAATTAATATAAATAGTATGTATTTCTTTTGATCCTTTGTATGTGAACTAGTTAATGATCATTATAGATGGCTATCTTTACTTTTATGTATATTTGTGATTTGAATCATTATTAAGAAATATCTTTCAAGTCTTGACCTAAGTTTTCATCTATCAAACACCAAAGTCTAGACATACATTTGGAGTTTGATATTCACTTGTATCAAGTCTTAAATAGTATGGTTAATAGGCTGAGAGATCATCGATTAAATAATATGGTAAAAATCGCAACACCGGTTAGACATAAGCGGTGTTGATGAGAGATATATGGTTGTATTGATTATAAATGTAATTCACATGCTAGATTAGTCGAATGCATATGAAATAGGTTAATGAACTCTAATCTTGATATGATTTTTAAACCGTTAAAGTTCGAATCTTTTACAGTTATTAATTATTCTAGTGAATGTTTCTTTTCATAATCGAAAACCCTTTGAAACCCTTACTTAAAACATTGTTAACTGTAGAACGAAGGTGATATCGCACTAATATGGAGACGATATAAAATACTTACCCATCGAAAACTATTTTAACAGATGTCATCAGCATAAAGCAAAAAAATAATAAGTGAACTTCTAGGTTGAAATCTTGAGTAAACACAGTGGTCAAATTGACTCCTAGTGAAACCTATGTGTGCCATGAACTTATAAATCTCACATTCAATTGTCGAGGATATTGTTTTAGGCCATATAGTGACCTATTTAGGTTGCACACATAATCATTCTTGCCTCTTTATGCATACCTTTCAGGTTACCTCGTCATGATTATTTCATCTAGATTACCATACAGGAAAGTGGTATTCACATCCATCTGTTCAAGTTCTAGGTCGAACTTTACCACCATGGCTAACAACATTCTAATGGATTTATGCTTTACAACAGGTGATAACACATCATTAAAGTTGACTCCTTCTTTCGGAGTGAACCCCCTAGCAACCAGCCTTACCTTAAATATTTTTGACATCACTCATTCGATTCCTTCTATAACCTTGAAAATCCACTTACAATCGACTAACCTGGCTCCTACAGATTTTAGATCAACTCCTAAGTGTTGTTATCATGAAGCGATTTTATCTCATCATCCATTCAGTGTCATAGCTTCCCTGTAGTCTCCAGGTTCTTCATCAAGAACCTCACTTGCAGAGATTTAGGCAAATGCTATGAGATTTGTATAACCAAGTCTATATGGTGGCTTGATGACTCTTCTTACTGTATCCTTTGCCAGCATGTAGTCATTATCTTTTACATGTTTTTGTGCAATTCTGATATGTTTTTTCATGATTTTCTTTTACATGTTTTTTCTTGATATTTTTGTGTTAATTTTGTAGATTAGCCTAATTTCACTACATAACATGTTTGGATTTAGGTAGATTTAATTAGGATTAGTTGATTTTAATTAGATTTAATTATTAGGAAATAATTCAACATTAATCAATTTATGGATAATGACCATTTTACCCATAGGGATTAGAAAGTTAATGTTAAGCTTGCTCCCTTAGTTTAGGTTTGGTTTAGGTTTAATTGATCATTTTTAATCAGTTGCTTCCCATGCGAATATTGATTTTGAGTTCTTTGATTAATTTGATCATAACTGTTGTATGTTCCCTTAGTTTAGGGTTGTTGGCGCACCTCGAAAAAAGAGAACACGACTTAAACGAAGCGCAATCGCACGCTCGCATGATGGACTAAGCAAAGTCATCACCGAACTTTATTTATTCATAAAAAGGAAAGGGGAAATATCGATAAAACACAAGAAAGAATGACAATGATTATGGTCATTGCAACCAAATTAGGATTCCGCATTCGTTCCACAAACTACAGAGCTCTGACTTTGTTATTGCAAGATGAGAATACGTAGGCACAAGGCTTCAAACCATTGGCGAGCACCCTAATTATTATTTCCCATTCCATTCATCCTAATTATTATTCTTTACC
Source organism: Lathyrus oleraceus (assembly GCF_024323335.1). Classification (NCBI taxonomy): domain Eukaryota; kingdom Viridiplantae; phylum Streptophyta; class Magnoliopsida; order Fabales; family Fabaceae; genus Lathyrus; species Lathyrus oleraceus. The sequence goes on from NC_066580.1 coordinate 654,642, forward strand.
TTTTCCTTTATGAATTCCAACAATACTTTACCTTTGATTCCAAATTATACATTTTTGTCACTTTTACCAAATATTTTCAGTTTCTTTCTACCTTAATTATTTCTCTATCCTACCATTCATATTCATTATTCACCATTCACTATCTTCATTCAATATATTCTACCAATTATTCATTCCATGTGATATACTCTATCTTTGAGTCAAATACATTATTTCTTTGAGCTCCACCCAATGTCTCCCTTTGAAACGAGAGATGTTTGCCTTTACGACAAACATTTAATTCTCTTTGTTTCCAACCCCACCATATAGTGGTACATGCCTTGGCTTCCCACATATTGATTCATGCCCATCTTTACTCATGGGTTCAAATCACATGATCCTTTGGTTCAAACCATACCTTTATCAGTCTTCTTTCATCTCCCACCTTTAGTTCTATTTACTACAGAGCTCTGAATTCCTTATTGCACTAGAAGGACACGTTGGCATAAGGGCCCTAATCCTCACCAAACACTCTATCTATTCCTATTCTTTTCCCTTATTCTTTCGCGAGTAATCTTTAGATAACACTCATTTAATCATAGAGCAATCAAAATGATTTCCGTTGAGTATAACAGATGTGAGAGAAATGTTAATATCTTCCCCTTGTATAACCGACTTCCTTATCATTTTTTCTTTCCCTGAATTTTGTGAAATTATAAAATTATCTTTGTACATCTCGGAAAGTTAATTTGACCAACTATAATATAAGATCGGAGGATCATTTATATACATATTAGAATTTTTTGAGATCGAGTATGTTCCATGTTAACATATCGGTAGTCGCGTTATACTTACTAGCGAGACTCCAATTAGAGTATCAAAGTAAGTAAGATGGAGCCGACCTCTTATAAGGCGATAATAATCATCCTACCTAGGGGTGGACATAAACCGCCCACCCAGCCCAACCCGGAAAAAAAAAAGAATTTGGGCGAGTTGGATCGGGCCAACGGGTCAAACGGGTTACCAAACCGGGTTACAGGGGGTTCAAAAGAACGGGTCGGGTACCAAAAATGGACCCACGGGTACCCAGACCCGCCCATCTACGAAACACAACGTTTTGTCATAGATTCCTCTTGTTCTCACTTCTCTCACTCTCGTTTTTTCTTCCCATATTCTCTCACTCTCTCGTTCCCTCACTCCTCTCGTTCCCAAATCTTTCACTCTTTCATTTCAGTTACAATGTGATTAATTGTTTCCTTCCCATATTCTCTAATATTTTCACACACTCTCCGTTCTATCACTCTTAGTTAGGATTTTTTTAATTAGGGTTTCTGAATCTAAGGTTTTTAATTTAGGGTTTATGATGATTGTTGTTGTTACAGGTGATTAAAGGCTTTGGACCAGTTCTCTCACTCTACGGGTGATTAGAGTTTGTGTTTTTTTGTTTATATTGTTGTTGTTTCGATGAATCTCTTTGTTCTCTCTAACTCTCTAACTTAAAAACTTGATTTGTGCATAATATTTGATTACTTTGGGTTGATCTTTGGAAATTGGAATGTGTCTTTTGCTACCCCTGCATGAACCGTGATTTTTGGAACTTAGGTAAAGACACAACTCATGATTTTGCTCTGTTTTCACTCTGTTCCTTCATCTCTTTCCCGCAACACAAGCTACTATACATTATGCTTTATTAGTTGTTTGAAATATTGAGTTTTATGTCGGTTTCTTTTTTGGTTTATGTTAGAAATATTTATTTTTATGTCAGTTTTTTTTCCTGCTATGTTATCTGATATTTCATGTATCCGGTTTTTTGCGATCCGCTATTAATAACAATTAAACTGGTTGTAGTTGCAAGTGATATTTCAGTTCTCATATCAGTGGCTAGTCTTGCCTTGACAAATTAAACAAATAAGGTATCATAGTCTTACATGTTTCTACCAAAAGTCTTACATGTTTCTTTTTAATTCTTAATAAACTCATATGATTGAGAACAATTTAAGTCTTACTCATTACTTCATATGGTGTATTGGTTACCCACTTCCATCAAGCTGTCCATGAGAAAGGAGGTGTGCCATGTATTATTGTGCGCAAAATAGGTTTTAAAATAGTGCAGTATTATAACCCTTCCATTAATTGTTTATAAATTTTATATTATATATTGATATTTAGTGCAGTAATAGTGCAGAAATAGTGCAATATAAACTAACTGTACTATTATTGTTTATAAATAATCCATATTAGGAATTTTAATAGTCCATATTTATAAAATCATTAAGTTGTCCATGAGAAAGGAGGTGTGCCCTATATTATTGTAACAAGTCCAACACATTGCAGTTAAAAAAAAATTTGGTATAACAGAGAATCATAAGTTTTTTAGCATGGTATGTTGTTGTTGCTTATGTTCTAGTTTAGTGCATACCAAATGTATGGTATATTGTTGTTGCTTATGTGCTAGTTTAGTGCTACAAATTATAACCCTTCCATTAATTGTTTATAAATTTTACATTATATATTGATATTTAGTGCAGTAGTGCAGTAATAATGCAGTATAAACTAACTGTACTATTATTGTTTATAAATAATCCATATTAGAAATTTTAATAGTCCATATTTATAAAATTCATTATTGGAAGGGTTATGTTACTGCACTATTTTAATATTTGAATAATGCAGTCTATATTTTACATTATATATAAAATTCATTCATTAGTTCCTATTTCATTAACTTTTTAAATATTGATATATTGATAAAATTCATGCAACTAATTCCATAGGATAAGGCTTGATTTATTATTATTTTGGTCTTCAGTACTCATTTTACAATATGGCTTTGATTATTCTCACTGCATATTAGTTTTAATGGATCATGTTAATTCTGCTATTTAATGTATATTGTGAGGATACTGTCAGCATTAACCAAGTAGTAAAATGTGTCATTATCAGCTATTTAATTATCTTTTTGTGATGGTTTGTTGCTTATGGCTCCTTCATTTTTCAGTGATGGATCATCCTAATCAAACTATACCTACTCAATATGTCATGAATGAAGTTGGTTCAGTAGCAACAACTGAAGTTGTTAGACCAGAATTAGTTAATACCCAACCTACAAAGAAGAGGAAAGCTAGTGCAAGTGGTTCTAGGCAATCATCTGCTTGTTGGGAGCACTTTATTAGATTACCAGATGACTTAGTTGATACACCAACTACAGCTTGTAAATACTGCCACAAAAAATACCTATGTGGCCCTAGGACTCATGGCACCACCAACATGAACCATCACATTTTAAAATGTGCAAAGAAGCCTAGAACCACTCATCCCACCCAAACTATTCTTACGTACCCCTCTGTAGAAGGATCTAGTTTGGGTCAAGTTAGTTCCAAATTTGACAAGCAAGCTTGTAGAAAAGCTTTGTCAATTTTTGTGGTTCTAGATGAACAACCATTTAGTGCAGTTGAGGGGGAAGGTTTTAAGTACTATTCTAAAGTAATGCAACCCCAATTTACTCTCCCATCTAGGCGTACAATAGCTAGAGACTGTTTTCAGCTACACTTGGATGAGAAACAAAAACTAAAAGCCTTCTTTAAGTCCAGCTGCAATAGGGTAGCACTTACTACTGATTGTTGGATTTTTATCCAAAATCAAAACTACTTAACCCTTACGGCACACTTTGTGGATAACGAATGGAACTATCAAAAAAGAATTATAAGCTTCACAGTTATTCCAAACCACAAGGGTGACACGGTAAGTAGGAAGATTGAAGAGGTGTTAAGGGATTGTGGAATTAGGAATGTGTCTACCATAACTGTTGATAATGCAACTTCAAATGATGTAGTTGTAGCATATTTGCATAGAAAAATATCAACTATGAATGGGATGATGGGGGATGGAAAATGTTTTCATATGAGGTGTGCTGCTCACATATTGAATTTGGTGGTAAATGAGGGTTTAAAAGATAAGCATTTGTCTATTACTAGTGTTAGGGATGTTGTTAGATTTGTCAAGTCCTCACCTCATAGGGCAACCAAGTTTAAAGAATGCATTGAATTTGCTGGAATAACTTGTAAAAAACTAGTATGTCTCGATGTTTCAACTCGTTGGAACGCGACATATTTGATGCTTGAGGCTGCAGAGAAGTTTCAAGCTGCTTTTGATAAGCTTGACTATGAAGAGTCGAGCTATAGGGAGTTCTTTGGAAAAGGTAGTCCTCCTAGTAGTGATGATTGGGACATTGTTAGAGCTTTTATCTCTTTTTTAAAGTTATTCTATGAAGCAACTAATGTTTTTTCCACCTCTCAAAGTGTGAGTTTGCATAGTGCTTTTCACCAAGTGTCTGCGATCTATTGTGAGCTAAAGCAAGCTACTATGAACTTGAATGGTGTTTTTGCAACTGTGGATAGGGACATGATGGAAAAGTATAATAGATATTGGGGGTGTGCTAGTAAGATGAACAAGTTGATTTATTTTGGAATTATTTTGGATCCAAGATACAAGTTGAGTTATATTGAGTGGACTTTTAAGGATATGTATGGAGTTGGATCTGTGTTTGCTACCGGGTTGATCAAATCTATAAAAGAGAGATTACAAAAATTGTATGATTGGTATAAGCAAGCTTATGACCAAAATCATAATAGACAACCTCTTGGTAGTGGTGAAAATAATGTTTCTAATGATGAAACAATAGTTGGCCGTCCTTCACTGATGGCTAGAGCCGATGCTTTTGAGCAACATTTAGAGGAACAAGACTCGATTGATCAACAAAATGAGCTTGAGGGTTTTTACTCTAGTAAGTGTGTCAAAAGGGATCCTAAATTTGACCTTCTTGTGTGGTGGAAACACAATTCAACATAATATCCTATTTTATCTACAATAGCTAAAGATATTTTTGTCACACCAGTGTCTACGGTTGCATCAAGTGCCTTCAGTACAGGAGGGAGAGTCTTAGAAACTTATAGGAGCTCCCTAAAACCTGAAATGGCAGAGGCATTAATTTGCACCCAGAATTGGTTAAAGTCGTCTTTTACCTATTTCAAAGACTTGAACCTCATGGAAGATTTTGAGCTTTCTGAAGATATTATAACAGGTAAAATTATTATATATTTATTTCATAATTGTTATATCTTTCTAAAAAAAATGTTTATTTCATTATTTCAGAATTTGAAGAAATTTCTTCAACAGCAAGAAGAGGATCTTTACCGTCTCAGCCACAACCTTCTGGTTGTGCTTGAAAAATATGGAGGAATATTTACTTTATTAATTTGATTTACTTATTACTTTATTCCTTTTTAAAGCTTAATATTTTTCTTGTTTAATTTTTCAGTTCAACAATTTTTTTTGAAGTCATATGTGACTTATATTTTGTGACTACTCAATGGCCAAACAATATATATTTTGTCCCGTGGATTTTGAAGATATTCAAGCTAGCCAAATTTTGGTATGCATCAAACAATATATTATTGTGTTAATTATCATTAGTGGTTTATTAGTTGGATTTAATACTATTTAATTTTAAACTGAAGTTGATAATGTCATGGTCGGTTGTCCAATAGAACATTTTGAGGCCATGCAGGAACAACTTGGTAAAAATGTGACGATACACTATATAGCCAGGATCAATTGATACATTTTGTAACATCTTGGTAAATGAGCAGCAACATACGCTATGTTAATTAACAGTGTTATGTTATTGGTTAAAAAATAGTGTCATGTTATTATTTTTTTCGTTATTTCTTAATTTTCTCTTCCAGGCTGAAAATGATGCAGTTGACCAAGACCTTCAAAATTGATGTGTGTTTACTTTATATCGGTATGCCTTTACATGTGTAGAATTAACGGCTTTGATTTGATTAAGAATTGTCTATCTCTTCATGATAGCCATATGATAGTGGTAATTTATTGTTTCCCATTTCTTGAAGAGCTAGACTATAAAACAAGTTAAATTCATGTTATTGATTTGATTAAGAATTGTTGCTATTGTGACATGATTGGTTATAAAACAAGTTAAACTCAATTAGTGATGCTTAGAGTAATTACAATGCTATTTCACTAAAGCTAAATGGTAGATTGACTCTAATGATTTGACTTCTATCAGTGTTAATCAAAATTTATATTTATTAATTAAGGCTGATATTGTAGTTTTGATTTGGGTATGTTTTATGAGTTTTTACCTTATGCTGAGAAATGTTGAAATTGGTTTTGAATTGCAGGTTAGGTGAGAGAGGAATGCATGTTGAAGAACTAGAAAGAGAGCTCAAGTTATTATTGGATAGGATCAAGTCAGTTCTCTTATTTTTATATTGTCTTGCTATGGGTATGATAAGCATTTGCTTATGATTTAAACTAAAATTTGTTCATAATTCCAGGTTGTCTGTAAAAGCTCTTGAAGATGAAGGTATGATATTCTCCATACTCCCACAGATAATGTTACGGTCTGCCTTATCGATAATGTTATGGTCTGGCTTAGGTGGAAGTGACTTAGGTGGAAGTGGAAGCACTTGTAATTCAAGAACCAAAACTTGACACAAATATTTTGAGTCCTATCATCCAAAGACCAACAATTTGCAACTATTTGATATACTTTCAAAAGTTCTCTTGTTTCTCATTTATTTTGAGTTTTTGTATATGATACAGTGGTTGTAATTTATTAATTTCTTTTTAAGGTCTGTGTGAAAGTAGTATAACAGTTGTTATTTTGGATTGAAGTTTTTGATACTTTGAATATATTTTGAATCTAAGTTGTAGTAATTTGTAGCTCAAAATATTATCAAAATGTATTATTGGGTTCAAAATAATATCAACCCAATAAAACCGATTAAACCGATTGCATAACCCGCAACCCGTCCAAACCGATTACAAAAATGGGCGAAAATGAGCTTATATGGCTTAAGCGCGAGTTGGGATGGGTGAGGCTTTTGGGCCCGACACCGCCCAACTCGGCCCGTTGTCCAGCCCTAATCCTACCACTAGAGATGACATTATTATGAATAGTGTGGAATGATGTTCATCGATAACGTCGACACCTTCCTCCACCCCAAGACATTTCCCTTGTTATGTTTAGCGGTCACGCGTTGGTTGTTTTGGGACGACCCAGTATTGTGTGGATTCAAAGGGTTTCTTAATAGTTGATATCAAAACAGTTTGTTGCTTTCTCAATGGGAGACACCCGTTTTAAGAATACATTATAATCCTAAATTCTTTGCACCGAAAAGGATAATGACTAATCAATCAGGAGTTAGCAGCATCACATGCATTAGCTATACTCTCTCTATCAACCCGTCCCATCAATACAGTGAAATACTTCGTATAGTCGGATTCCGGTTCTACTTGTATGTGTACTCTTCCTCTCTAAAATGAACACATACACTACTGTCGGATATGTTCTACCAGCTTCAATTACTCCAATAGCAACCTCATGTCGGAGTGGATAGAAGATACAACCATGGTGGAGATGTCAGCTAGATCCACATACACCGACATTGAAAGATAAGTAAATTTTATGTTTTAGAGTGTTGTAATATATAATGCAATCCTGCTACATTGTAGAAATAATGTCATCTAAGATTTATATGTATATTATGATATGAAAATATTTGGTTATCGTGATCTGGACACACCGGTGTTTCCGTAAAAACGATCTTTGATGGAGATGTTGAGCGGTTACCGATATGCCTACTCAAATCAGATTTAGACGGCACTGCAGCACATCAATTGACATCCAAGCCAAATGATAGTGTGGTCTTGTTGATGACCCAAATGCAACTGGTTCAAAGAATTCAATCTTTGTTAACCGACAGAACCTCTTTGGTGACTGAAGAGAGAAATATGTGCAAAGCAGGAATCAAGTATCTCTTGCAAGAAACTAAAAATATGGAAGGCGAGAATCAAAGGCTCACTTCTCAGATTACTCCAATAATTGAAGATATTTGTGTGTATGGGAATAACTTCAAGTCAATACTCGTTTTAGTAGTAGTTCCAAATGAAGAAGTTGTTAATAAGTGGGCTTATGCAAATGGTCACATTGCTTCTTCTCCAATCTTTGTGCTCTTGACCAGTTGAAGAAATAATCTACCTATGACGACAACATTAAAGAAGAAATTAGACAGCCGCTTGCCATAAATGATCGCCACTGTAGAGAGAACTCCATCGACAAGGTTGCCAATTTCAATCCGGAAACTCGATTCAATCAATCCGGACGACGTTTAGATCACACATCCACCCTTCCGGCGTTTTTGGCAACGTCATGCCATGCAAAATTCCATACTCAAATAAGTTATCTTTTTCATTTATACGATGTGATCATGCCATACCATACCATAGAAATAGTGTTAAAGTCGGTAGTGAGAATGGAATGAATGTTTAAATTGTGAAAAACTTGATGTATGTACTTATATGCAGATTATGATTTAATAATACATTGTGTCGCTAGGAGGTCACAGGTGTTTTTCTGCTAGAAGGTAATGAGCATCAATGACCCTACAACAATCAAATGCTAATGCCAACCTGCTCATGTACATATCGAATTGCGGGAGGCAGTGATAATCATTCTGCATTTGAAATTATCCAAAGGAAATATCTAGTGATAATCATTCTGTCTCATGAATCTAACGGTTTCTTTCTTTGGTCCCCAAACAAAAGAAATACATCATCGATATTGAGAATGCGATATTGAGAGAGAAAGAATGTTACCGCTTGGCTGTTTTATTAAACATGTATTTTGATTATGTTCATATCCATATGATTTCATTTTTACGGATCATTATGTCTTATTATTTAATCTTTGAATTAAATTTATGCATAAATTAAAATTGATTTATAATTTTATTATTTTGTTACGTAATTGTCTAGTGATCGTTATAATTTTGATTAATTTGGATTAGTCACGGCATCCTTAAATTAATTGAGATTATTTTTTTAAAGTTTTGAGATCACATAAATTATTAGACATAAAATTGTAATTAATTATACGTGGTATAATAAATTTTATCCTACATGAATTTTTATTATATTTGTATGATTAATTAGGATAAAATGTCAAAATATTTTCATAACTTGTCCACAGGAATTATGAATTGGTACATAATTTGATAGTTTTATCATAAAGTATTAATTTTGGATAGAAAAATAAAATTATATCATACACGTAAAGTGTGAGGTTTGAAAAAAAATCTATCGCAATTTTTTTTTAAAAATCTTATTACATTAAAATTTAACCCACAAATAATTTTTATGTTGCAAGAATTTTATGGTATGTTTATATTGATAATACATACAATCTGGATAATATTTATGCCTCAAATTTTGACATCAATTTTGTTTATCTTTTTAACTTCTCAACCTGCTAATTTTTCTGATATCCGATGTGATGTTCCCGAGCTCAGAGGAGATAACTATAAGGTGTGGAAGGAAAGAATTCTCTTCCATCTAGGATGGATGGACATATATTATGCTATTAGGAAAGACGAACCACCTGCAATTACAGATGAAAGTACTCCAGCTGCAATCGCACTATATGAGTGGTGGGAGAGATCCAACCGGCTCAATGTGATGTTCATTAAGACTAAAGTCACTGGTGAAATACGTGGTTCTGTCGATCAGCATGAGAATGTCTGTGATTTACTGAAAGCCATTGACGATCAGTTCGTCACTTCTGAAAAGGCTTTGGCAAGCACATTAATTATGAAATTTTCCTCCTACCGATTCACCAGTGTGAAAGGTGTGCGTGAGCACATAATGAAAATGTGTGATATTTCAGCTCAACTTAAGAAACTTGAGGTTGATATGTCTGACTCCTTCCTGGTGCACTATATTCTGAACTCTCTTCCGTCTGAGTATGGGCCTTTCAAGATCTCCTACAATACACATAAAGACAAATGGTCAATCAATGAATTAATGACCATGTGTATTCAGGAAGAAGAAAGGCTTGTAATGGAACATAGTGAGAGTGCATTGCTGACAAACACTCGTGGGAAGAACAAAGCTTTCAAAACTGACAAGTCACAAGCCAATTAGAAAGGGAAATTCAAAATACCACCGCAAGGTGATATCAAGAAAGAAGCAAAGTGTTACTTCTGTAAAAAGGGAGGACACATGAAGAAGGAATGCCCTGGATTCAAAGAATGACTTGAGAAGAAAGGTAATTTATTCTCATTTGTTTGTTATGAGTCTAATATGACCGATGTTAATATTAACACCTGGTGGATTGATTCTGGATCAACAATCCATATAACAAATTCCTTACAGGGTATGCAAAACCTAAGGAAGCCAGTGAGAAGTGAGCGGATTGTCCTATCAGGAAGCAGGATGGGCTCACATGTGGAAGCTATTGGAACTTGCAATTTAATTTTGAATAATGGTTTTGTTTTGAAATTAGAAATGACCTTTTATGAACCAAGTTTCTCACGAAACTTGATTTCAGTTTCTAGACTTGTACCTTTTGAATATTCCTTTAATTTTAAAGACACCTTGTTTGAATTATTTTATAATTCGGAATATGTTGGGAATGGTATATTGTCTTATGGTCTTTACCGTATTAATTTACAAATCGAATCCATTTATAGTTCAATGCATGTTCAAACTGGCACTAAGCGGTGTAATATTAATGAGAATTCTTTATGTTATGGCATCGAAGATTAAGACATATCTCCATAGAGAGAATTAAAAGGTTAGTAAAAGATGGGGTACTTAATACTCTAGATTTTGCTGATTTTGAAACTTGTGTTGACTGCATTAAGGGAAAGCAAACCAACATGTCTAAGAAAGGTGCCAATAGAAGTTCAAGTATATTAGAAATAATTCATACAGACATATGTTGTCCTGATATGGATGCACATGGTCAGAAATATTTCATCACTTTCATAGATGATTACTCACGATATATGAATATTTATTTGCTTAACAATAAATACGAAGCATTGGATGCCTTCAAAGTCTTTAAGGCTGAAGTTGAGAACCGGTGTGGAAAACAAATAAAGATAGTGAGATCAGATCGGGGTGGTGAATACTATGGTAAATACACTGAGAGTGGACAAGCACCTGGTCTATTTGCTAAGTTTCTTCAAGACATGGGATTGTTGCCCAATACACCATGTCCGGTTCTCCGAACCAAAATGGTGTTGCAGAAAGAAGAAACCGAACATTATTGAACATGGTGCGGAGTATGCTTAGCAACTCTAATCTTCCTAAATCATCATGGAATGAAGCACTAAAGACGGTTGTGTATATTCTAAATCGGGTTCCATCCAAGGTTGTCCCAAAGACACCATTTGAGATATTTAAAGGATGGAAGTCGAGTTTACGACATATGCGCGTTTGGGGATGTCCGTCTGAGGTAAGGGTTTATAACCCACAAGAAAAGAAACTAGATCCGAGGACCATTAGTGGGTATTTCATTGGATATGCCGAAAGGTCTAAAGGTTATAGATTTTATTGTCCATCTCATACAACTAGGATTGTAGAGTCAAGAAATGTGAATTTTCTTGAAAATCATTTGACTAGTGGGAGCGATCAAATCAAAAATTCAATTTCTATGCATGATTATATAGAGTATGAACCTTCCACTTCAAGTAATAGATTGGTTACTATTTACAACATCCCTCAAGTTCAAATGGATGTTGATCAACCAATCATCGAGACTCCACAAGCTACTGATGATCCAGTAAATCAAGTTGGTCATCAAGATGATGAACAATTAGTTGAACAACAAGATCCACAAGAAAATGTTGATCAAACATTAAGAAGATCTACTAGGACAAGAAAATCAGCTATTCCTAATGATTACATTGTGTATCTACAAGAATCTGACTATAATGTTGGAGCTGAGAATGATCCTGAGAGCTTTAGACAAGCCATGAGTTGCAAAGAGTCAAATTTGTGGTATGATGCCATGAATGATGAAATAAATTCCATGAAAAACAACGACGTATGGGATCTTGTAGAGTTACCTAATGGGGCAAAGGCCATTGGTTGTAAATGGGTCTTTAAAACCAAGAAAGATTCATTAGGCAACATTAAGAGATATAAGGCCAGACTCGTTGCTAAGGGATTTACTCAAAAGGAGGGAATCGATTACACTGATACTTTTTCTCCTGTATCAAAGAAAGATTCTCTTCGTGTCATCTTGGCATTAGTTGCACATTTTGACCTTGAGTTACATCAAATGGATGTGAAAACAGCCTTTCTTAATGGTGATTTAGAGGATGAGGTTTATATGAAACAACCTGAAGGTTTCTCTTCTACTAGTGGTGAGCATTTGGTTTGCAAGCTTAAGAGATCCATATATGGGTTAAAACAAACCTCTCGTCAATGGTATCTTAAATTCCATGAAACGATATCCTCATTTGGGTTTATTGAAAACCCCATGGATCAATGTATATACCAGAAGGTCGGTGGGAGTAAAATTTGTTTTCTCATTTTGTATGTGGATGACATACTACTTGCAACCAATGATAAAGGTTTTCTACATGAGGTGAAACAATTCCTCTCTAAAAACTTTCATATGAAGGATATGGGTGAGGCATCTTATGTCATTGGCATTAAGATCCACAGAGATAGACTTCGAGGAATTTTGGGTCTATCACAAGAAACCTACATCAATAAAGTTTTAGAGAGATTTAGAACGAAAGATTGTTCACCAAGTGTTGCACCCATTGTCAAGGGCGATAGATTTAATTTGAATCAATGCCCTAAGAATGATTTTGAGCGGGAACAAATGAAGAACATTCCATATGCTTCTGTTGTAGGAAGTCTTATGTATGCTCAAGTATGCACAAGGCCCGACATTGCATTTGTTGTTGGAATCTTAGGAAGATATCAGAGTAATCCAGGTATGGATCACTGGAAAGCTGCAAAGAAGGTGTTGAGATATCTTAAAGGAACAAAAGATTACATGCTAATGTATAGGCAGACGGACAATCTTGATGTGATCGGCTATTCAGACTCCGACTTTGCTGGTTGTGTTGATTCTCGCAAATCAACATCAGGATATATTTTTATGATGGCTGATGGAGCTATTTCATGGAGAAGTACTAAACAAACCTTGGTTGCTACTTCTACTATGGAAGTCGAGTTTGTCTCCTGTTTTGAGGCTACTTCTCATGGTGTATGGCTTAAGAGTTTTATTTCTGATCTTAGAATCATGGATTCTATTTCTAAACCTCTGAAGATTTTTTGCGATAATTCAGCAGCTGTCTTTATGGCTAAGAACAATAAAAGTGGAAGTCGAAGCAAGCACATCGACATAAAGTATTTAGCCAATAGAGAAAGAGTTAAAGATAAGATAGTAGTTATTAATCACATTAGTATTGATTTAATGATCATTGATCCTTTGACTAAGGGCATGCCACCAATAAAATTTAAGGATCATGTAGAGAACATGGGACTTGGGTCCTCCTTATGATTGTATACATATAATTTATTAATAAAACTCTTATATTGTGATATTTTCTCATTTTCATGCGCACATCAGTTTGAGAAAATATGTTACATCTGGACCAAGAGTAAACATTGGTTTATTCGTCAAGTTAGTTACCACATTACAGATATATACTTGAAAATAGACATGTTGTATTATATAGATGAGACTATTTGTTTTAAGAGGGACTATCTCTATGATTCACATATTTATTTCTTGAGTAAGTTTTCTATGACTCATTTATGCCAATAATCAATTCTATGGACCATCTATATTGAGAGCAAGAACTTGGAAGAATCAAAGGCAGTGCACTCACAACACTGCAATAATGGTTGGAGGTAAAACCTCTAATTCTATTTTCGCATTTTATTTTATTGATGTTGTTGTTTTGTTATCAGAAACATATATATATATATATATATATATATATATATATATATATATATATATATATATATATATATATATATATATATATATATATATTAATTATTTTAACATAGAATACATATACAATTAGATTGACCTCATATGTTGTATTTAATAGGACATGTAGGCGATTCTGCAGAGCAGTTTATAGTCAGTTCCGAACCATCGGGACTGAGCTATTGAAGTCAGGGGCTTTGTAGAGGTTTACCAATTACCACCTTGGTTGTATGGCTTAATAGATGATATAGATGACATGAATATTCAAGACCATCATCGCCTGCAGTGTTTTGAAAATGCTGGAACCGAAACTAATTAAACATGGTGGTTTGGATTCTGCTGTATACTTACTCGGGCTGAAAATATTTGTCCCACTTTCACTACTATCATTTTTTGTCATGGTTTTTGTCAATTGGACTAAATTGGAACATTCAAATGTGGTTCATACCGGCTTAGATAACCATTCTATTTCAGATAATCCAATGGGATCAAATAGATTTTGGACTGACTTAGTAATATCTTATGCTTTACCTTCTTGACATGCTAGCAATGAGAGTATCTTTTCTTGCATCTGAACAACACCGTCCAAGAAGATGAAAAAACATAATTGGCTTGACTAGTATGAAATTAAATATTCTGGAAACCAATCCATAAGGGCAGTATAAAGACTGGATTTTTAGGTTTTGCTATTGATTTTTTATAATGCAGCAGTTGTGAGGCTGTTATTGCTGTTGCTTTCCTCTTTCTCAATTTTTTTTTCAAATTTCGAAATTGCAGTTGTACTGTCACTTGTTAATATTGAAGGCATCGAAAAAGCAGGCACCCTTCATTAAAGCAAAAGTATAGTTTGTTGGATTGTATTGATAAAAGTTGTGTGGGTTCTGACAAATGATAACGTCAAGTCACAGTCTATTCTTTTTACACAAAAAGACAAATGGAAACAAGTTGTATCTCTCTTTGTATATTAAATATGTTAAATTGAAACGCGAGTATCAAATCACAAGACGGTAAAAACTAGGAAGCCAATCAAATATAAGTATATATTTTAAAACTAATTACTTTTGTTGTCTATAAAAGACGGGTTAATCTCTCTCTCGTTTGTAGTTAATTCAGAATTTACATTGAGTAAATGAGTGTCGTTCATTTTTCCATGTGAGGGTAGAAAACACCTTTTCTTTTATTAAATTTGTAAAATTATATAGGATAGTAGTCGGAACAAATATCAGACAGAGACTTACCATATGATAAAAAAAGGCATCGAGGACAAGGAAGACCTCCACAAAGAGGTGTAATCGGCTTTGGTCGGGTAACGTTTTGTTAAGAGTCTCACATCGGACAATATATGGTCTGAGCACGTGTTTATAAATGGAGGCAGTCCTCACTCTACCAACCGGTTTTAACCGGTTTTGTAGGGTTGAGTTAGGCTCAATCACACATTCTTAACATGGTATCAGAGCTTCGTTTAAGATCCGGTGGGCCACCTACTATGGTTTCCACTATCGGGTCACCCACCATTTATTTCCACGCTCCAGATGTCCAGTCCTGGGCGTGAGGGGGTGTGTTAAGAGTCCCACATTGGACAATATATGGCCTGAACATGTGTATATAAGTGGGGGCAATCCTCACTCTACCAACCGGTTTTGTAGGGTTGAGTTAGGCCCAATCACACATTCTTAACATGGTATCAGAGCCTCGTTTAAGATCCGGTGGGCCACCTACTATGGTTTCCGCTATCGGGTCAGCCACCATTTATTTCCACGCTCCAGATGTCCAGTCCTGGGCGTGAGGGGGTGTGTTAAGAGTCCCACATCGGACAATATATGGTCTAAACATGTGTTTATAAATGGAGGCAGTCCTCACTCTACCAACCGGTTTTAACCGGTTTTGTAGGGTTGAGTTAGGCCCAATCACACATTCTTAACACGTTTAATAAAATTTCTGACCAAAATAAAGTCCAAACACACTTGAAGTCTCTGGCATAATTCGCTTCGGCCTGATAACGTTTAATCAAATCTCTGGCCTAACTAAAGTCCAAGCACACTTGAAGCCTCTGGCATAATCGGGTTCGGCCGGGTAACGTTAATAAAACCTTTGACCTAACTAAAGTCCAAGTGCACTTAACGCCTCTGGCATAATCGGCTCCGGTCGGGTCATGCAAAATAAAAGCATCTAACATCAACCCCCATGGAGCTCTGAAAGTCGGTCATGCAAAATAAAAGACTTTGACTTCCATTTAACGTCAATCTCATGGAGCTCTGAACGTCGATCATGCAAAGTTAACATACCTCTAACTTTAAGCGGTTATGTTAACTTATCACTGGCCAAATATCTGACATGATCTACTCGGAATTAGCCGGTTTGTGTTCGAGATTAACGAGACCCCTCAAATCATTGAGGCCCGACTCGCTGGAGCTTTAAACCTATATGGTACAAACTTAAGCTAAAAGAAAAGTTGGCTCGCTTGGAGCAGACCATTTTATCTGATTTCCATGCAAATAAATAAGATGTTGTCAAGGAGATAAAACATGTTAGGGCTACATAAACCAAAAGGACCAACACATTCACAACTAAAGATAATCTCATAAAAGCTTGAATATTATTGTCAAAAGATCAGGATGGCGTCCAAACATTATAAAATACATTCGTAAGGGACGACTAAAACAATTATGAATCGATGCTCTGATGAGAGATATCTGATTTTGAACACACCAAAAGATTCTCAAGCAATGGAATCCAACTCACTTGGGTCATGTAAAAAATAAAGTAAGACATACTCAGAATTGGCCAAGACTTGTGATCATCTAAAAACTATCAAGATTTGGTTGCTGCTAATTCGAAACTACACATGAGTTATCACAATCCTAATAAACAAGGATATACATTGACATAGTTAAAACATAATTGCAATTAGTTGAGACCCGCTGGAGCTCTCCAACTTATATATACATCTAGAACATGTCGATCTCTACAAACGACCACGGGTCGAGATCCCATTGGGGTTCTCTGACTTCTTCCTGCAAATTGGTAATTCAAAAGGATGGCTCTATACTTTTCAATAGTAAAAGGAAAAACAACATTTACAAAATCAAACTTTCAGATTTAGAAAAATAAAATGTTAAATGCCTTATGTCAATGAATGAAAAGCATAGGACTTGGCATAGACGACTGGACCATGTTAGCATTAGAAGAATCTCTAAACTAAACAAGCTCAATTTAGTCAAAGGCCTTCCAAATCTGAAGTTTGCTTCGGATGCTCTTTGTGAGGCCTGCCAGAAAGGCAAGTTTTCAAAAGCATATTTCAAAGTAAAGAATGTTGTTTCTACCTCTAGGCCTTTGGAACTCTTACACATTGGTTTGTTTGGGCCAGTTAAGACTGCCTCTGTCAATGGCAAGAAGTATTGGTTAGTCATCGTAGATGACTTTAGCATATGGACTTGGGTAAAGTTCTTAAAACACAAGGATGAGTCACATTTTATGTTTACTACCTTATGTACTCAAGTGCAAAATGAAAATAATTTAAAATTTGTTAAAGTCATAAGTAGGCGAGTTTGAAAATAAATATTTTGAAAACATGTTTAAAAACAATGACATTTCTCATGATTTCTCCTGTCTCGTAACTCCTCAGCAAAATAGAGTTATTAAACATAAAAATCGTACTCTGCAAGAAATGTCCAGAACCATTATCAATGAGAATAATATGGAAAAGCATTTCTGGGATGAAGTAGTAAATACTGCATGTTATATTCAGATTAGGATCTCGATAAGACCAATTATGGGGAAGACTCTATCTGAACGGTGGAAGAACAAAATCCCAACATTTAATATTTCCATCCATTTAGATGTACTTGTTATATGCTTAACACTAAATATAAATTGAAGAAGTTTGATTCCAAAGCTCAAAAGTGTATCATGTTAGGATACTATGGACGCTCAAAAGGCTACAGAGTGTATAACACTGAAATCCAAATAAAGAGAAATTTCAATAATTCTCCAAAGAGAATTCAATAATGGTCAATTGACCACTCAAAATAATTTCTCAAATAAGAGAATTCAAAAATTAATACTTGTAATTTCTCAACCAAAAGAAGGAGAAATTAACATAATTCTCTAAAGAGAATTCAAGAAAATACTCAGAAAATTCAACGAGTAGAAAGAAAGTGGGAGAAGTTGGTGCTTTGATAATTCGAAAGACGTAGGATTATGAGAGTGAGGAAGAAAAAACTCAAAATAAGTTTTTCGTGTGTTTTGGAATAAAATAGGAAATTTACTTATATAATGAAGTGAGCTAGCTAAGATATCTCACATAAGCAATGTGAGACTAAAGAGTTTTGATCAACAAACACACAATGTAGGACTTAAGGAACTTTTTCAAATTTATTTTTCTATATTGGAATATTGACATAATGTTCCAACAGTATTGACCTAGAAGTTGTATAAGTATAACGCTTTAATCTCATGTCTTTTACCAAATCACATTACATCAAAATGAACATCAATTGACATGTCGCAAATGTCTACTTCAACGGCACAAACCTCTCAATTAAATTTAAGTTCAACGAGTACTCCTCTCTTGTAGATCTGAAATTCATACTAGAGAATCTCATACAATATCCTGACAATCAAAAAATTGTGAAGCTCAAGTATCGTTCACTCTTGATTGACAACGAATAGAAGATGTTGTTCAACAACTTTGAGCTCAAGACAAGTGAATATTTAAAGGTTGTTTGGAATACATTTTTTCGTTACGAAATAAAATGTCTGATCGAGTTGGATGCAACGATTGCGAAATCGATTGAAGATGTCATGAAGATGTTGAAACGTCCATCTGAATGTTGAAATGTAATGTTAGATTTATGTTAACAATTAGCTATGTAATATTCCATTTTTTATGTTATTAATGTTATCGGTGTTTCAGTTTTTTTACATCTTTCCATTTGGCTCTGGCTCAGTATCTTTTGAAAATACACCTTCGTAAAATTTACAGAAATATATTTTGAGATTAAATTCACTCATAGTTTGGGGCGTGGCTCAAAAACAAAAATATTGTGTGTAAATGGAGTCATTCATAAATGCATTTTAGATTCTAGTGATATTTTTTTATTTTTCACAATGCTGACAAAACAATTCATAGAGTGCACTAAACAACTCTCATACTCTATGTGATATATGTCATTCTTTGTAAAAATAAAAAATAAATTTCTTATTGCATCCTATAGATTACTGGTACACTGCGTAAAAGTACAATAATACTCCTATATTTCGGAGTTGCGTCATCAAATAGGTGCATAAGTGAATCATACTTTAATTTTGTAAAAAAATAATCCGAAAATACATTTTAAAAATTTTTGAGCCAGATATTTAAGTGGAATTTATAAGCGGAAAAACAAATGCTATTGAAGGGTTGGCTCAGAGGATTGTTAGAGGTGATGTTCCTAGTAATCTTGCTAATGTTAGGTTAATTGCTTTGGATATGGATGCATTAGTTGCTGGTACTAAATATAGGGGAGAATTTGAAGAGAGACTGAAGTCTGTTTCGAAGGAGGTGGAAGAAGCCGAAGGGAAAGAATCAACGATGGATGCTACTAATCTTTTCAAACCTATGCTTGCTTGTGGACAACTCTAATGCATTAGTGATACAACACACAGATTTTATTGGCAGAATTTTGTAAATATCAAAAATTTCAAAAATGTATTTTGAAATTCCAGAAATATATTTTCAAACTATTTTTTTTTACAAAATGAAGTGATTCACTTTGTGGTGCGTTTAGAGATAGATCTCCGAAATTTGATGGACAATTTCGAATTTTCGTAAGATCATTTTCCACCACATGGTGGGATTGGAAATCCCCAATGAAAAATAGATCAGCCTGAAAAACTAACCCTTGTTGAGATGAAATTATGCAATTAATTAAACAAATTAAATTCAAACTACAACTCACTAAATGTGAATTATAATAATATTCTTATTGTTACAGTTTAAACAAACTACAATCAAATCCTCCCGTCATTCTCTTTTTATAAGGGAATTTTGACTTTCTAGATTCGTTGAATCAAATCTTGAAAAGTCAAAGATGTTTTCAACCGGTCATTAGGCTTTTGCGGAGATCTGGCCGAGCTGAAAAGTGGGGTGATTTGAACAGAATCATCAAAGCTGAATTCACTGGTCTTCCGGGCACATGGTGACGTTGTTTTAATGGGGGATTGAGAGGCAGGTCTCCAGAACTAAAGAAATAGTTGTCTCCAGCTCCATCAAGATCTGTCTCCTGTAATAAAAAGTATAAACATATGACCGAAAGCAATTCGTATACAGTCATAAAATCTTATTAAAGCCATAAATTCATAATAACCACATCGCCATGTTGAGTTCGTCGCAAACTTGCTATGACAGGTTTTTTCTGGTTTGTGACTTTGTGCGGAGGAGCTGTGGAGTTGACACATTCATCACCATGAGCTCATCATATTGGGATATTGAGTGCTGTTACTGTGAGTTTAACATTTTATGCAGCTGTTTAGAAGTTTAGAAGAATAAAACACACACTTTAGTTGTAGGCCCAAGTTTGTAAAAACTATAGTGCACGTCAGTTATAACCCAATTTGGATTAACTAGAGCCATAAACATTTTCAACCACAGTGTTGACTGTTCTGAATGCTCATCTATTCCTAGTAAACATCAGCACAGACTTGCCTTTTCTCATCCCAACCCTGTCTCTAGCAGTGCTCTTTTTTCGCAAACATTATTTGAGAGCCCTTTATTGGGAAGCCTAATGAAATTCTATGTTCTTTAATTGACTTTTTTCTCTAAGGATGTATTTGTAACTAGCTTTTTCTTGACTTATATTTGTGAAAAGCTGAGATCTTAGTAATCTCCAATTTGAGGAAAGGTATTAGACTATTCATATAATCACTTTTATGTACGGAGTCTTATCATGTTAAGTAATTGTACTAGGGTTGAGGAAAGGTATTAGACTATCATATTTTTCTCTCTTTCTACATGGTTATCTCGAGCATACTAGGGTTCGCCGTCGGAAATTTTTTGTGGGTGGTGTTCTATATTGATATAGTGTATTTTTGTGCAGTTTCAAATTCAAAAAATTTGTTGTGTTGTTGGTTAAACAATGTCAACGGAAATTGAAAATAGCGTCGAAGACAGTTCTAATAAGCTCATTACCGAGTTTGTTACTACTTCCACAAAACTCACCGACATCAAGCTTGATGGATGGTGAGAACTGTGTGGAGTGGAAGTATCTAGTTGAAGTTAGTCTCAGAGGAATGGAAAAGGATGGACATTTAACAAAAACATGTCCAAAGGAAACAAAGGCAACAACAAGATAGAATGCAGAGGATAAACGTATTTTGACATTTAAATTTTGTTGATAGACAAGTTCAATCGATTATTACTCACTGCAAGATTGCGAAAGAGTTTTGGGATTTTTTAAATTTATTTTTGGTAAATCTGATAACGTTACTGATGTTTTCTCTCGAGTTATGTAAGCATCCTATGGAAGCACGCCTTACTATTATAATGATTCCTCTAACCGCTCAGCTTGAATTGCGCAATCTAAGGGTCGTGATGGTTTTCATAATGGAGGTAGAAGAAGTAGTGGTGTCGTGGTCGTGGTTTGTGGGGCTTCAACCCAGTGCTTTGGTTGTGGAGAATTTGGTCACTACTGAAACCGCTGTCCCCATGCACAAGTCAATCCTCACTTTAACAGATATACACAGTTTCAGATTTTCCAACAACCATCTCCATCTTCCTCCACAACCACATTTGTCCTCTTCTTCTCGGCGTTGGGTTATTGATTATGCCGCCACTGATCATATGAAAGGGGATTCAGATATCTTTTCCTCTTTTAGTCATTCTAGTAATCATTCTTCATTTACCCTTGTTGATGGTTCCAAAGTCCATGTTAAAGGAAACGGGTGTTCTACCCTGATTTTTACCTTATCTTTGTCATTTGTCTTATATTTACCTTAGTTTCCCTGTAATCTTCTTTCAATTAGTCAAATAACTAATTCGTTAAATTGTTCTGTGACATTTTTTTCCGACTCTTGTGTATTTCAGGATCTGTTGACACAGAGGAGTATTGGTAGAGGACGAGTATCTAATAGGTTGTATTTGCTTGAAGAAGGACTTTCACAAGCATCAACAACTACCAAAATTTGCAGCATGCCACCTTTTCAGCTTCATTGTCGGCTTGGAAATCCATCTTTAGGAGTTCTTAGTAAGTATTTTGTTACTTTTGTTGATGACTATTTTCGAGCAACTTTGTTATATCTAATGAAATCCAGATCTGAGTTATTTACTCTATTTTGAAATTTGTGTTGAAATTTGTACTCAGTTTAATTGTCATGTTTGCATTCCTCAAAGTGATAATGCCAAAGAATATTTTTTTGCACAATTTAATACTTTCGTGAATCAAAATGGCACGATTCACCAATCATCTTGTATTGTTGCTCCATAATAAAATGGAGTTATTGAGTGCAAAAACAGGCAATTAATGGAAGTTGCCCGAACCTTATTGATTGAGATGAAAGTTCCAAAAGTTTTTTGGACAAATGCAGTACTCATTACTGTCCACTTAATTAATTGCACGTATTATTCCATATTCTTTCATGTTTTCTTCTCATTCTTTATTTTCTTTACCCCCCAAAAGATTTGGTTGCACATGTTTTGTGTTTGATGTTCGTTCGCAGGTAACTAAGTTGTATCCAAAGTCATTGAAGTGTGCATTTTTGGATTACTGTCGTATCCAAAAGGGGCACTGTTGCTTTTCCCCAGATCTTGGTTGTTATCTGGTGTCCGCTGATGTCTCATTGTTTGAAGATCATCTTTTTTTGTTGAGTCCCAATCGTCCTTGCCAATGTGACTCAGATGATTTTGTCTTAACTTATTCCAGTACCCACTATATTCCTCCAACTCCTATTGCAACAGGTTTCAAGTTCTTTGAGCAAACATATTCACGCCGTCCCCAAGTTTCAAGAGAGGATATCCCAAAAGAAACTCAACCTCTACCACCTCCAATGCCTGTAGATTCTGCAAATGGCCTTCCAATTGTCTTACGCAAAGGAAAATGTACTTGTACTTATCCTATTTTCTCTTATGTGTCTTCTTGTCTTTTGCCATCTACTTCTAATCCTTTGTTGCTGGCATAAATGCTATTAATCATGATGGTTGGAGACAGACCATGAAGGAGGAATGCTATTAATGACACTTGGAATTTACTTTCTCTTCCTGCAGGCAAGCAAACTATTGGATGCAAATGGATGTATAATGTCAAGATGAATCCAGATGGCTTTGTGGCTCGCTTTAAAGCACGACTAGTGCTAAAGGATATGCTCAAACATATGGAGTTGACTACTGATACTTTTTCCCTCGTGGCTAAACTTTCATTTATTCGTATTATTATATCTCTTACTGCCAAACACCACTAGCCCTTGTGTCAATTAGATGCGAAGAATGTTTTCTTGCATGGTGATTTACAAGAGGAGGTATATATAGAGTAACTACCTGGTTTTGTTGCTCAAGAGAGAAATGGACAAGTCGTGGTTTAGAAGATTCAGTGAAGTGGTTTTGACATTTGGAATGAAATGATGTCAGAGTGATCATAGAGTATTTTTTAATAAACGCGACTGTGAGAATATCTTACTTGTGGTATATGTTGATGATATTGTTATCACAGGAAGTGATAGCAAAGGAATTGACAAATTGAAGGTTTTCCTCCAAATCAAGTTTCAGATCAAAAATTTGGGAGTCTTGAAGTACTTCTTAGGCGTCAAAGTTATGTATTCAAAGAAAGGAAATATGTTCTGGATGGATTTATTGAGTGGAAACTAGTATGATGAGATCCAAACCATGTGAGACTCCTATGTAGCCTAGAGTTAAGCTGATAGTGGATGGAGTTCCTTTCTCAGACCCACAGAAGTATAGAAGATTGATGGGAAATTTGAATTACTTAAAACTATTACAAGACCTGATATTGCTTTTCCTGTAAGTGTTGTAAGTCAATTTATATCTTCCCCCATTAATACTCATTGGAAAGCACTAATCTACATTGTTAAGTATCTGAAAAAAGCTCTGAGAAAGGGAATTGTGTACCAAGATCATGGGCATGTGCATGCGGAGGCTTTTTCTGATTCAGATTAGACAGGATGTCCAATGGATCGGAAGTCTACCACAGAATATTGTGTATTCTTCAAGGGTAATATGATATCTTGGGAAAATAAGAAATAAATTGTAGCAGCAAGATTAAGTGGAAAGGTAATTTGATATCTTGGAAAAATAAGAAATAAAATGTAGTAGCAAGATTAACTAAAGAGGTAATTTGATATCTTGGAAAAGTAAGAAATAAAATGTAGTAGCAAGATCAGATGGAGAAGTATAATATATGGTTATGGCTCAAACAACTTGTAAACTGATATGGGTAAAACAAATCTTGGATGAAATGGGATCTGAGAATAATTATCCTATGAAATTGTAGTGTGATAACCAGACTTCCATACATATTACATCAAATTCGGCATTTCATAAAAGGACAAAACACATTGAGGTAGACTGTGATTTTATCAGAGAGAGAGAGAGAGAGAGAGAGAAAAGGTTCAAAAAAAATCTCATATCCACTAGAGAAAAGATTCAAAAAAATCTCATATCCACTTCTTATGTTAGGACAGAAGAACAACTCGCAGATTTATTTACAAAGACATCGAACGGAATGCAGAGTGATTTCATTTATAATAAATTGAACATAATTAATATATATGCTCCAACTTTAGGGGAGTAGTAAAAATTATATTATAATATTATATTACTAGGGTTTAGTATTAAGGAGATGGGTGTGACCCTTTTGCTCCAACTTTAGGGGAGTAGTAAAAGTTATATTATAATATTATATTACTAGGGTTTAGTATTAAGTAGATGGTTGTGACCCTTTTGTCTTTCTTATATAGTATTAAAATATAAATACGAGGGTCACCACTATGAGTAGGATAGAGACGGAAATTACCTACTCACCCACCTCCTACCACGAAAGTAGCTACACCGAAACTGAATCAAAACAATTAGCTGGAACGCCACTAAGAAGTCTAGCACCGCGGCGATCAAGCTGCTTGACATGAGCAGAAGCTTTCAAGTTGCCATGCTTTTGAAAAGCCCGAACCATCTGTTGGCCAATGAAGCGTCCCTTATCCTCATCATCCGTGACAGCAACAGCAGTAGGTCCAGAACCACTGATCGTGCATCCGTAAGCTCCGGCATCAATAGCAGCCTTCTTGACAGCAACCATCCCAGGAATCAACGCTGCACGCTTCGGTTCAACAATTGTATCCGACGACAAAGCTTTCCCCAACATCAACAAATCTCCCTGTAAAACTCCAGCCACCAGAGCCCCTGCCTGGCTACAATTCCACACATGATGCGCCATCCCTATTTCCACAGGAAGTGCAGATCTCATCTTCTTCGTTGGGGCTTCAAATTCAGGTGTCACCAGTACAAAATATAACACTTTTTCAGAAGGAAACTTCAACCGCACCAACTCCAAGGGTTCGTAATTCCTAACCAGAACAAATCCCCCCATGATTGACGGCGCTACATTGTCTGCATGATAACCGGACACCGTCTCCTCGGATTTTAAGCATGCGACAACAAGTTCGTCCATGGTCAATCTTTTCCCAAATAACTCGTTCACGGCAACGGCGGCGGCGGCTGCACTGGCGGAACTGGATCCCAACCCGCTCCCTAAAGGTAAACCTTTCTCGAGGGAGAGGGAAAGACCGACAGATCGAACGCCGAGCATTTTCATGGCTTCCATGGCGGCAATACCAGAGCAGTTCCAGAGAGGGTTTTTACTGAGTTTGTGAATGTTTGGGGTTTTACCTGAAATATGTGAGATAGATATCTCGCCGGGGTGAACATCTGGATCCACTCTTGCTGAGACTGTGTCCCCAATACCATCCACCGCACAACCCATGAAGTCGAAGCCGGGTCCTAGATTAGCCACCGTGGCCGGAGCAAAGGTTTTTACCGATGAAAAAACAGCGCGCGGCTCACCGTCATAGGTCATTTTCTGAGCGTAGCACATCAATCGGAGAGTTGGTGGCATGGTAGGTTTAGTTTTGGTGGCTTTCAAGTTCAGTGAGGCTGAAGACGTAGGGAGCCATGTTGTGGCCGCCATTGTTGTCTTTCTTCGCCTCTTAGGATTTGATATTACTAGTAGGTTGTTAAGTACTATTTTAGAAGAGAGATACTAGGGAATCTTTTATACTTCGAATATTTTGGTATTCATTTCGAGAATTTAAATTGTAATGCAAAGGCTTTTTTTTATCTAGGAATCTTTTCTAGTTAAAATATTTCGGTGTTGATTTACTGCCCAAATTTACCTTTCAAATATTCAATTTATGTCACCATTGTCCTTGCATACCTACCAATAGAAATTATTTGTACGGTAATATTAATTTTTTTGAATACATCAATGATAAAAATAATTTAATATCATTTATTTATTTATTATAATTTTTTAATTTATCTAAAAATGTCAAATATAACACATAAAGGAATAATAATATTTAAAGTTAAATGAAAGATGAAAGAGAAAATTATTATTATTATTATTATTATTATTATTATTATTATTATTATTATTATTATTGTGTTTTACAAAATTAATCAAACATTTTATGAAATGTTTGTATAAATAAAATCTTAAATTATTTAATTGAACTCAAGTGATTAATTAGTTCTAGTTAAGTAAGATTAGTTTGATTATGTATATTTTTATGATTTTGTAAATATGTTTTAAAATTAAAAAAAAAAATCTATTAAAAGATAATACTTTAACTTTTAAAAAAATGAAATATAAAAATTTTGAAACGATTTTTTTTAATTAAACATATTAACACTTATTATATTTTAGAAGAATTAGTAGTGTTTACCTTTTATTAATGATAAAGAAAAGTTAAATATATTTTATAATAATGATGCAAGTAATACAAAGAGATATGATAAAAAAAACTACGAGTGGCACGAGTAAAAGATGTAGCGTATAAATCATATGTTTAAGTTCTTCATACATATTCTGTTTTGTGATTTAGTCATGATATTATTTGTCTAACTAAAGCAATTAATCCACCATTGAAAGTTGGGGATGTTGACGAAGATATTTTCTACGTCCAACTATAATAATAGAATTCTGACGCAATAACGGTCCACCCCCTCTAGCAGTTGGTCACTCCGGAGGTCGTGGTGGATTGGCCACACATCTAGGTCATACCAGGTTTTCACTTAGGGGAATGGGAATCGGCCCATAGTCGAGCACAATCCTAGTGACGTCCAATAAACTTTGACGGAGTACCTCGTAAGTTCACACAGAATCTAGAGTCTTGTACTCGGGATCATACAAATAGACATCCAAAGTCTCGAACTTAGGATCACACAAATACATCTTAGATATGTAAAAATACAATTCATTTCACACACACACACAATATATATATATATATATATATATATATATATATATATATATATATATATATATATATATATATATATATATATATATATATACTCTTTAATTACAAGTGGGTATCTACAATAAGTAAATCGACTACATATACCAACAATAGTAAAATAGTTATCATTTTTCTTCTGGAGAAAGAATAATCAGACCTAGATCGAGTGTAATCGATATTGATAAGTTGTTAGTGAGTTTTTGACTTTATTTCCTACTTGCTTGTTTTAAATCTGTATCGATTGGTTTAATTTACAAACTAGGTTATTGTTATTAGAGACTTTTAGACCTGTAGGGAGTTACACATAAACATCCTCGTCTAAGTCACCATGAAGAAAAGTGGTGTTAATATCTAGTTGTTGAAGGTATCAGTTGTTAGAGGCACCCAAAGATAAAATAAGACGGATAATGGTCATCTTCACAACAGGGCTAAAGGTTTCTAGATAATCAATATCTTTGGTTTGATTGAAACTCTTAGCTATTAAACGAGCTTTGTACCTATTTATAGTTTTATTGGCTAAGAATTTAATTTTGAATATCCATTTACAGTCAACAAGTTTTTTGTTATAAGGGAGAGGTAAAATGTCCCAAGTTTTTGTAATTTTAAGGGAATCAATCTCATTAGTAATGGTTTGCTGCCAATTAGGGTCCTTAATGGCTTGAACATAAGTGGTGAGTCCTTTATAGTGGATAACTTAAGATTATATATTCTATGAGAATCAGATAAGTTGTTATAAGACAAATAGTTTGAATAGTGAATTGGATAACACTTGAATTGCTGATTTGGGAAGGAGTTTTACCTTGAAGGAAGCAACAATGATAGTCTTCAAGGTATGTTGGAGGTCTTGAGGTTTGGTTGGGTTTACGTGTGGGTGGGACTTGAGTAGGTTCAGGATTAGCAATGGGATGAGGGATGGGATGATGAGTTATATGTGAAGGAGGTGAGGTATGAGGAGTGTTTGTATTCGGTATAGAATTTGTGTGAGAGATAGTGGTGATATAATCAAAAGAATAATCTATTAATATGTTGGGATTCATAGGATTGGAGTTATGAGTTGGATAATTTGTGGTATTATTGGTGTGGGGAAAGATATATTCAAAAAATATGGTGTCTCGAGAGATGATTTTTTTTAAAAATCAAATAGAACATCTCCTTTAACACCATAGTCATGATCCAGGAAAACACATTTTCTAGTCCTATAGTTAAATTTGGTTATTTTGTATTTAGAAGAGGTGGCATAAACTAAATAACCAAAGACCTTAAGGGAAGAATAAATGGGATGATTGTAATACATAATATAAAAAGGATACTTGTTATGCAAAAATTTGGAAGGTAATTCGTTTACTAAAAAACAGCATGAGAGATAGGATGAGCCCAAAAAAATTAGAAACTTTATATATTTTCTAAAAAGGCCTTTGCCACATATAGTAAGTGCTGGTGCTTTCTCTCAACAATACCATTTTATCGAGGGATATCAACACATAAAGTTTGATGATGAATACCATTTGTTATGTAAAAGTCTTTTAAAATAAATTCAGGGTCATTGTCGGTCCCAATGGTTTTAATAATTTTTTAAAATAGAGTTTTAATGAATGAAAAAAATATTCGGCAAGGTAAATAGTTTCATATTTGGCATGCATGAGATAAATCTAACAAAAACGACTATGATCATCTACAACAATTAAAAAATAATTATAACCTAAGACAAACGTTGTGCAGTAAGGACCCTAAATGTCCATGTGTATCATATCAAAACAATTATTAGAGTGAGATTTACTATTTTGAAAAGATAATTGTTTGTGATTGGTAGATAAACAGGGTTCACATGGTGTAATATACTTAGAAAAATTATGTAAAGGAAAAACTTTATTTATTTCAGTAAGAGTAGAATGGGAAGGGTAGCCTAAGCGATAATGCCACAGATTACATTGAGTAATGTTATTGATTTTATTGTTTCTAGGGGGAACATATGTAATAGGAAAGCTGAGTTAGTATAATCTTTGATGAAGATTTGTTTCACCAATCATCTTCAGGGTAACATTTCCCTGCATAGTGCAAGAGGTGGCATTAAAGTTAACACTATAGTCAAGGGAATTAGTTATCCTAGGTATAGAAATGATATAGGTGCAAAACTGAGGAATATACAAAAAATCTAGAAAGTAAAAATCTTCATTAAGTTTGATAATGATGTATTGGTTAGTGGTAATAGTGTTTCCATTATGAAGCTTTACATCTATGGCGGGAATATTCGTAAGTGTGTGAAACAGATGATGATAATGACACACATGATATGTGACCCCTGTATCTAAGATCTAGGTAGTGCTACTACTAAGCAGAAAAGGTGTAGGAAGAATACTGGAGGATGTGCTTACCATAGTTTGAAATTATTGAATATTGTTGTTTGAACTGGCTGAAGTTGGTGACTGAAGAAGAGCTAGTAGAGCTTAATGTTGTTCAACTGTGAAAGAGTTTGTTGGTTGGTTGGTTGTGATGGTCTTCTAGAGTTGGTTTTTGGTTTTCATTTATGTGTTATAATGAGGCAGTGGTTTGATTGATATAAGGCTTCTTGAGATAAGGTGGGAGGTCATGTTTCTTGAAGGATACATCAATGGTGTGACCTGGTTTGTTGCAGTAGCTACATAACTTGTTGTTTCCTCTGCGACGACCATAAGATAAAACTTTGTTGGTTTGATCAGGATGACGAATCCGATTGTTGGGTTTGTAGAAGTTAGCGCAAATTTTTTCATCAGGGACAAAGACAAGGAATTAACATTCTTGTTAGATTAACATAGAAAAGACCTGGTTGACTTGGGGAAAAGGACTCATCAACATTATCCGCAACCTAACTCAAGAATATTGGTCGTTAAGGCCTTTTGGAAATATGATAACATAATCAGAATCATTATAGGATTTTATAGTGGGCAAGAGGTCGCAAGAGCATTTAAGGTTACAAGTACAAATGGGTAGAAGGCGGAAGTTTTTGAGTTCCTACCATAGCTTTTTCAAAGTGGTAATGTATTGTGTGATATTTTTGTCACCTTACTTGAGGATACATATCTCCTCTTGATTGACTGCAATGCAAAAAACGTCCCATTGGTGGTATTGCTCACCCAGTTCAACACATATCATGTGCACGGTATCCACCCATATAATGTTATGAGCAATTTTTTATGTAATTGAATTGGTCATCCACGCCATGACCATCGTGTCGCAATGGCCCAAAGCAAGAGATAAACGGTCGATTTTAGGAGGTCAAGTTAAGGTTCTGTCTAGAAACATGAGTTTGTTTTAGGATCACATAGAAACTATTATGGATCTTGACCAAGAGTAAAAAAATTGATTATTCAGAGGAGGGGACACAATAGTTAGACCCGGGTTGTCACTAGGGTGCATGAATTGCATGAGGAGAAGGTGGATTATTGATGGTGTTATCATCTTGATTTATGCTGATGGACGTCATTCTTACGAAGTTGATTGTTCATGAACTTGAAAGGAGAACATTAGGGTTTATTGTGAAGGTTTATGGATCGATGATCTGGGTGATTAATGTTTATGGATCGATGAATCTGGTTTATGGATCGATGAATCTGGGTGATGAATATATGAATGTTTTTTGGGTTACAAATGGATATGAGAAAATGTGAAGTCTTAGAAGTTTTCCGGGAATATCTTTCAGAATGATACGAAAAATAAGAAGATTTTGCTGAATTGGTTATTATTTGTGAGAAAATAAACGGCGTTGAGATGAGCATTTGAAGGATTGTTAGAAAACTTAAATAATATGGTTTAAAGTTATGAATGTATCTAGGTAGATTGCTGAATGTGTAAAGGAAATCAGATGAAGGGGTTGAATATTTAATGAGTTTCAGGGTGATTTTTTGGGTAAAATAACGACAGTATGTTGAAAAGGAGATGAACGAATTAAAGATTTGATGAATGTTAGGGTTTATTAAGAATATTTGTATATAAAATAGTCTCAGATCGACTATAGCATATAATCAATTGTATTCCCTCTGTATATAATACAATCTCCATAGTGCCTTTTAAAAACACAGAGTTTATTCAAACATGTTTTACTCTTTTATACTTCAATATGGTACCTAGAACTTTTTAAGATTCAATTGTTCGTCGTGTTTTACCTGATTGACCCACTGTGTTTCGATGGAAAAAAATCGGGGTGACGCATTCCAGTCATCACCATACTGCCTCTTTTTCGGCCATATTCGGCACTACCGCCACTCATGACGTCCTTTCGACAAGATAACTATACCGTCAGAATCGCCTCTTCCAAATTGACAAGTCCTCAAAATCTCGCTGTCACCTATATTCCCATGCTCCCTCAAGCGTCAGTTCTCCTTTCGTGTGTGGACCACACGCGTCACCGCTCTAGCAACGCTTAAGGTCCTCAAAATCTCATTGTATGTGATTGATGTACATGACGGATGATTGGAATAGGGAGTGATTCTGGATGACTATATCATCTATCACCATCGGTGGAATGTGCTTTTATTGCTTCTTAAAGTCTTACACATCAACGTTCAGATCACCCTGACCTTAATAAACCAGGTCTTTTAATTCCTAATTTTTTAAGCTTTCATCATTTGAGTGTCATTCATGTCAATTAGGCAAACATACTCATCACCTCTATTACCAACGAGTAAATAAAGGTGTTGTATCATCTTTTACTTTAGTTCATCATGATATTTGGGATCCTAGACATGTTAAGTCAACTTTAGGATATTATTACTTCATAACCTTCATCGATGATTTTGCACGATGTACTTTGTTATTTTTGATGAAAACATGTTAGATGTCTTCCATATATTTCAAGAATTTTATGCTGAAATTAAAAAACAGTTTGACACTTCCATTTTTGCGCACTGATAATGCTCGTGAATATATGTCATCACAGTTTCAATCTTTTTTAACATTATAGGAGATTAGTCATCAATCATCATGTGCTTACACACCACAATAAAATGGTATCACTGAACGAAAGAACTGTTATTTAGTTGAAATTGCACAGACTCTTTTACTTCACCATAATGTCCGTTCTCATTTTTAGGGTGACACTCTTCTCACATCTTGTCACCTTATCAACTGAATGCCTTCATCGATCCTACAAGATCAAATTCCATACTATATCTTGAACCCACAATATGATCTCTACCTCATTCATCTCTGCGTCTTTGGTTTTACATGCTTTGTTCATAACCCCAGTCCAGGTAAAAACAAACTTTTTTCCAAAACTCTCAAATACATCTTTCTAGGCTACTCATATATATAAAAAGGATATCATTATTTTTGTCCCCAACTTCAAAAATACATCGTTTCCTCCTATGCCATTCTTTGAAACCTCATTACCTTTCTCTACCTCTATGCTACCTGGTGAGATTGGTACTTTAGATGCTCGAGATATTCATTCCATCATTCTCACACCCATTACATTTTCATTGAATGTCTACCAACGACGGGGGGTATCCGTTCATCAGAAGTTAGAGATGATATTGATCCATCAACACCATCTCCTGCTCCTTCAGTTACGTCACATGCACTTAACCTTCCAATAGCATTTCAAAAAGGTATTTGATCTTATCATCTTAATCCTAAATATGCTTGTGTTTTAAATTATGACTGTCTTCCTACTTCATATGTCCTTTTTGTGTCTATTTTAGATTTTGTGTATGAGTGTACAAGTGAAGTTATGACTAATCCTAATTGACGTCATGGTGAAAGAAATGGTTGCATTAATTCAAATAACATTTAGGATATTGTTATTTTACCTCTTTATAAAAAAAATTAAATGGTTGATTGATGTATAATTTTAGAATTTTATGGAGATGCTTAAAAATTATTAAAAAAATAATATTTTAACTTTTAAAAAATGAAATATAAAAATTTTAAAACGAATATTTTTAAATTAAATATCTTAGCACTTATTCTACTACTCTAGAAGTATTAGTAATGGTAACCTTTTATCATTGATAAAAAAAGGTTGAATGTACTTAATTTATAATAATGATATAAGTTGGGTAGAATAAAAACAAGGAGCGCACGGGAAAAGATGTCGCCTTTACTCGAGGTGAGCCGTATCATTCGCTCACGTAAGTTACGGTCAAGTTGGAAAAAAATACTAAAAAAGCAATAGTAAAATATAATTCATTAATTGTGTTTGGTTATAAATGTGGTCCACCACTACCTTGCTATCAACCTCAAAAGTCACATGATGGTATCCCGACTCCAAATGAATTTTGATTTCTTATTGTCATGATGCATAAGAGAGGTGGAATCTTGGAGGACTACAGCCGTCACGCATGCTAGCACAGTTAACATGTTTCACAAAACAGACCTCACACATTAGATAACCAAGTAAATGCAACACTCATAAAAATGGAAAAGGTTCAAAACATAGGTGCAACGAAGGAGAAGAAAACAAAATAAATTATGCATCTGTCAACTAAAGAGCTTATCCAACAACCACTTCAAAGAATTATTTGAAATTTTTCTTTTAAATTGTATTTTCTTGAAAGGGAATTTGATTTTGCTCACCAACAACTACTACTATGCGGAAATTGGTTTGTCAATCAATATGTAATAATAATATTGCTTCAGTTTTTCTTTGATGTTTCAATCAAATTGAAGTTTCAATTAAAGAAATTGCTTCTCTCATCTATTTGCGTGCCAATCAGACGGTTTCAATAAGAAAGGAAAAGAAGAGAATCATTGGGACCAAATGAATATCAAAGTCCACACCATCAACTACCATTTTACAATCCATCTCAAATATCATCCTTTGTTTTACAATGGATTTTTCCATAGAATAGCTAAGAGTGGTCCCAAAGCTCTACTTTCTACCCTACATCAGTCCATCTGGTTAACAATGTCAATTCAAATCTATTACATGTGATATTTGAGGATCAAAACTCTGTCACATGTCATTCATTGTAAAATAAAAAACAGATCAGCCTGAAAAACTAACCCTTGTTGAGATGAAGTTATGCAACTAATTAGACAAATTAAGTTCAAACTATAACTCACTAAAAAAAATTATAATGAAATTCTGATTGTTATAGTTTAAACAAAACTAAAATCAAATAGTCATCAATAGCACAATCTCATCAAGTGGAGATATTTTAATGGGGACTCAATGGAAAAGCCAAAAATATGAACAGACCTTCACTTCAAATTCAAGAAAGCAAGTGGGATTGTTGGGTTTAACAAAA
The DNA here is from genome assembly GCF_024323335.1 of Lathyrus oleraceus. Taxonomy (NCBI): domain Eukaryota; kingdom Viridiplantae; phylum Streptophyta; class Magnoliopsida; order Fabales; family Fabaceae; genus Lathyrus; species Lathyrus oleraceus. Next base: position 689,178 of record NC_066580.1, read on the forward strand.
CCCAGGCCCCACCCCAAAGAAAAAGAGAGAGATAAGGAATACACAAGATTAAATACAAAGAATACATTACAAATAAGAGGTGTCAAACAGAAAGATGCACAACTTGCTCCTTGCTCCTTGCTCCACCAGAGGCACATCTCGGAAGCTAAAAAGCACTCCAATGATCGGATTCTCTTTTAGGAGTTTGATTTTCTGATGAAGTCCAATGATCAGATTCTCTTTTAGGAGTTGGACTTTCTGATAAAGTCCAATGATCAGATCCTCTTTTAGGAGTTTGATTATCGAATGAAGTCCTAAAAGGCCCAGAGCCAAAGGGATCCGAGTCATCAAAAGCAGGAAAACCATGATCATAATCCACACTGTTGCGGACAGAATCAAATCGGACTGGTGTTTCCCGAGCAGGTAAAGATGCACTATCATGTGTGCTAAATGAATCAAATCGGACTGGTGCTTCCCGGGCAGGTAAAGACGCACTATCATGTGTGCTAAATGAATCAAATCTTGAAAAATCAAAAGCGTTTTCCAACCAGTCTTTAGGCTTTTGTGGGGAGCTACCCGAGCTGAAAAGTGGGGTGCTTGGAACAGAATCATCAAAACTGAACCCACTTGTCTTCTGGAAAGGACCACCAGCCTGTGCTGACGCTGTTTTAATGGGGTTAAGGCCCAGGTCTCCAGAACCAAAGAAATAGTTGTCTCCGGCTCCATCAAGATCTTTCTCCTGTAATAAAAAGTAAAAACAAATGTCCAAAAGCAATCAGTAAGAATATATAAGGATGACATCTAACCCTATGAGTTTGATACTAAGAAACAGTCATAAAATCTTATTAAAGCTATAAATTCATAATAACCAAATGACCATGATTTGCATCAGTCATAAGTATTGTGTAACTATCGAAATCTCCAGAACCTCCAAGTCATATTCTCCACAGACACATGGAAACTAATATCAAACAATAAAATTTAATAGTAATTACAATGAGTTTCCAAGAAATTCGAGAGTCTTGGTTCTCTCCCTTCCAAGAATTTGAGAGCTTGGTCTCTCCCTCCCAAACATAACCTCTTTCTAATTTACAGCCTCACCAGACCATGGTTTTGTTTTCCTTTTTATTCTACCTAAGTTTTGTAACTGCTCCTAATAATAATAATTGTTACTCTAATAATACTAATGGCTACAGATAACATTTAATCAAAGTTGTTAGATCAAGATCTTACATAAAATCGGAAGAGTATATCAAAATTGTAAAATATAAAATCGTAATTAAGATCGCAAGATTCTACTCACTTATTTTTATAGAATCGATAGGATATAACAAAACCGTAAAACATAAAATCGTAAGATTTTACCAAAATAATATATATATATATATATATATATATATATATATATATAATTAAAAAGAAAAGAAAAGAAAGGATATAAAAATAATATGAAAATAAAACAAAAAAAAGGAAAAGAAATAGTAGTTATTAAAATTTCAAAACAAAAAATAATTTAAAAAAGGAGATATGTGTGGTGGCATGTTTGCAATGTCGTGTCAGTCACAATGCCACAATGCATAAGAGAAAGGTTAATTTGTGAATAAAGCCAATTCAAGTCACCTTTTAAAGGCTGACCTATCACGTGACTCTAAAATACTTTTTTTTTTCAAAAACAAAAGCAAAAAGCAAAACAAAAACGAACATGAAGAATAAATCTAAAGATGAATGTTTCAGAAGGTAAAACTGAAAACGTAGATAAACGTAAATGAAATGGACAATGAAAAATGCAGGTGTAGACAAAAATGAAGCTCAGATTCATTTCATATTTCTAAAAATTGTCTGATTTCAGAATCGGGTTGCAAACCGGGTCAAGTTGATCCAGGTAATTAAAGCTCAGGATACTGCAATATTTCTAAAAATAGTCAGATTTCACAATATGTTTACCAAAACCGAGATTTTTGCCGCAATTTTCGCTATTGTAAGATCTTGATTGCAATCCAGATCGGTGGAGGTGGTTGAGATCGCAAAATCGTGCGATTCCACGATCCGGAACGCGATTTTGATAACATTGTATTTAATAAGGCTGCTCATATGCTTGTCACTAACAGAATAGAACAGCCACATTCTGTTTTCATTCCAAGTAATTCCTAAGGTCTAACAATACTCCCCCCTAAACTATCACCTTGTCCTCAAGATGAAAGAAAATACACAGGAGAAAAAATATATCCTCCCGGATCCCATAACTTGAAGCAGAAGGATTGAGTTGTACATGAAATATAAAAAACTCCTCCCGGATCAAATTGTCTTGCTACCAGCAGCCCTCCGGTGAATGGTTGCTGGGGCGATGGCGATATCGGCAATGGAACTTTCTCGTTACCAGACTTTATCTTAAGAATATCAGTAAACACCACTGTGTCGATGTAAACACCACTGTGCCGATGTAAACACCACTGTGCTGATGTAAACACCACTGTGCCGATGTCGGGTGATTTTAACAATGGAGATTGTTGATCTAAACATTCCGGTAGTGTCCTCTCATTTGATTCTTCATCCTCTATTGATTCGGTTTTTGACCCAAATTTCTTGAAAACTGCATCTTTAAAATTTCCCCAAGTGGAACTTGGTACCATGCGAGGACTTTACCACTCATCCACTGTGCAATTTTTGGTATTTGATCTTCTTCTTTACATACACCTCCTGCATCAAAATATTTTTCAACCTTGATCATCCATCCAACAACATCCCTTTCTTCAACGATTGGTATTTCTAATCGTAACTCTGAGTTCTCTTCTCCAATCTCTAATTTCTTTCAACACTTCATCAACAAGGTCAAACATTCCTTCAATTCTTGATGACAACTCCATTTTTTCTCTGTTTTTTTTATATTTCCTCTCCCGGATCAGAAGTGCTCCGATACCAGTTGATAGAAACTAATATCAAACCATAAAATTTAATAGTAATTACAACGAGTTTCCAAGAAATTCGAGAATCTTGATTTTCTCCCTTCCAAGAATTCGAGAGCTTGGTCTCTCCCTCCCAAATATAACTTCTTTCTAATTTTCAGCCTCCCCAGAACACGGTTTTGTTTCCCTTTTTATTCTAGCTAAGTTTTGTAACTGCTCCTAATAATAATAAATGTTACTCTAATAATACTAATGGCTGCTCTTAGACTCTCTAACTGCTACAAATAACATTTAATAAGGCTGATCCATCCTCATCTGTCTAGAAAAATCCTATGATATAAGGTACCACAAGAAGTCAGAAGGGCTCTAATGATTGAGGAGTACATATAGCCCATGATAAAATAAAACTACAAAGGATATGTAGTTAAGGGAAGGATTTATACTAACGGAGGTATCAACTATTGGAGATATAATATATAAATAGATTTGCACTAAGGGCCAAAAGCCAATGCCTCAATGAATATTCTCAAATGGCAATGTAGTCCTAATTGATGATTCAAGAGAAGGAATAATCAATTAAAAAGTCGAATTGAGGAAAACTGACTATGCAATGATATATGATCAAAGGTTTTTCTATCTCTAGAATTCATATTTTGAGGTGATTTATTCAGTTTCAAGCCACAAAATAATGTTTATTAGGAGAAGTTTAGTTTAGCTGAGCCTTGCTGTGTATATTTTGCATCACTAATCTTTTTCCTCAATGTGCATACTTCAGATGGTGAGTTTTGTATTGCTGTGTACATTTTGCATCAATAATCCCTTTTTCCCAATATGCATACATCTGATGGTGGGTTTTGTATTGATGTGTGGTCTCAACTATTGAGTTGACTTGATACAAAACTGGTGAAATCTCCGTAGTCTCAACTATTGAGTTGACTTGATACAAAAATATAAAACAAACACAAGATAGGTACATACTTAGCAGTAGGACACACAAAATATAACAAATTCAAAATCGATGAACATGGTTCAAAATTACTAAAAACAAAGGATTGTGGGACTGCTTCCCTCCTTGGGGCTGGGATTCAACTCGGAAGAGCTAGGTTCATTCACCACATTGGCGTGTTGAGTTCATCGCTAACTTGTAATGACGGGTTTATTCTGATTTTCTGGTTTGTGACTATGTGGGGAGCTGAGGAGTTGACACTAAATAACACAGCGGTCACCTATGAGCTCGTATTGGGATATCAGGTGCATGCGAGGAATTGAGTGCTGCACTGTGAGGTTAACATTTTATGCAGTACAGATCCTTATCATGCAGCTGTTGCATTTTGGATTTTAGAAAAATAAAAAACACATTTTAGGAAAAATAACCATTATGTTGTAGACTTGTTCAATCATCCACTAACCCAGAGTCCATGTGAATCCAACCAAGTTTGTAAAAACTATAGTACATGTGAGTTATGCCAACTTGGATAACTAGAGCCATAAACTCAGGAATGTATAAATCAAACTGATAGTCAAACAACCATGGCGTTGACTGTACAGAATGGTGACCTATTCCTAGTAAACATCAGCACAGCCTTGCCTTTTGACCCATAGCTATGGAATGTTTTGACTAACTCATCTACATGTGCATCATCCTAACCCTCTGACACAGCATTGTCTCTAGCAGTGCTCTTTTTTCGCAAACTTTATTTGAGAGCCCTTTATTGGGAAGCCTATTGAAATTGTATGTTTTGTAATCTTAAGAGTTATTATGTTTTTACTTTTTTCTGTGTAGGTTTATTTATAACTAGCTTTTTCTTGACTAAAATTGTAATAAGCTGAGATCTTAGTAATCTTCAATTTGAGGAAAGGTATTATACTTTTCATATTATCACTTTTGGGTACGAAGTCTTATCATGTTGAGTAAAGGTACTAGTTTTGCAACATTTCCTAGAATACCGGTATATATAGGTGTGCTAGACTATCCAGTCAGTGTGAAATGCAGTAATTAAACTACCAACATTAGCGATGAAAAGTTAGAATATAGCAGTAGAAATGCAGTAATTAAACCACTAACATTGACGATGGAAAGTGAGAATATAGAAGGAGAAGTTTAGACAGATGCATCTTTCAAAAGAAGAAAGAATTTTGCTGAAACAATACATTAAAGATGAGAACTTGCATACCCCATGAGTGATGCTACTGGCACTGAATCCCCAAACTGAATCAATATCATCATTTGCGTCAAAGGTTCCCCCCCAATGAGATTCATCAAAAACTTTGTCTTCTGAAAACAAAGACTTCTCGCCACCGTGATCACTGCATATGCAAGATTATATACAGACAATTATTTTAACAGATCACAAAATCGATATTATACAAAAAAAAAAGCATATATTGGTAACCGAGGGTGGACATTGACATGAAGCAAAACCATTTTTAAACAATAAATAACCTTTCAAACCCTTAGTAGGGAACAAACCTCCTTATCATGCGTAAGGAAAACAACAACCAAACTTTATCCCACTAAGTGGACCCAGCTCCATATCATGCATGCACTTGTAAAAGTCATATCAATCTAAGTCTAACCAGAGTTATCAATACGGCGGATGGTAGCGCTATCCCGGGAGAGCGGACCAGCGTGGAGGCCGGCCGCTATGAA